>NC_140612.1:27560288-28145288 GCF_057381915.1 Diplotaxodon limnothrissa
TAGAATGAAACTTGAATATATAGAATGAAACTTGAATATATAGAATGATCTTTTGAATATATAGAATGAAACTTGAATATATAGAATGAAACTTGAATATATAGAATGATCTTTTGAATATATAGAATGAAACTTGAATATATAGAATGATCTTTTGAAAATATAGAATGAAACTTGAATATATAGAATGAAACTTGAATATATAGAATTTATGAACCTCATTTTTAGAGATGATGTGTTTCTGAATTCTCTGCCTTTACAAAATGGCATCAGCTGAACTATTTCAGTACTTTTTAGAGCTTGACAACTGTTTTGCGACAGCTGTTCAAATTGCAAATGGTAGAAATAATTTGAATTTATACTACGTCACCTTGAAGAACACGTTTTCATTATTGCAACATTTCTAGTGCTCATGAATAATGTTCAACAAAATGTTTCTGGGAGAAGATTATGCACACTTCTTGAGGGAATTTATCAATCACTGATGGAGATGTCAACTGAGCTAACACTTCGAGCAGAAGCTGAAGCACATGTTATGGGCTCATTATATCATTCTACATCTCAAAGAGGAAGGTCAAGGTAAGTGATAAAAATGGAAAGAAATTCATTCATAATGTGTATGGCACTTGAAAGAGTGAAGAGATGGCAAACAAGATAATGAATGCAAGAAATAAGAAAGAAGTTAACATATTTCTTCTTTTGTTTCTAACTCTTTTAGGTACAACATACCAGCTACTCAGCTGACTGACATGCGAGACTTTGGGTTTAGTTGGATGGTCATATCTCAAATGTTGTCAGTAAATGTTGGAACACTGTACAACCACAGGATACAACTAGTGGACTATGGAAATTTGCAATTTGAACAGCTGTCGCAAAACAGTTGTCAAGTTCTAAAAAGTACTGAAATAGTTCAGCTGATGCCATTTTGTAAAGGCAGAGAATTCAGAAACACATCATCTCTAAAAAAGAGGTTCATACATTCTATATATTCAAGTTTCATTCTATATATTCAAAAGATCATTCTATATATTCAAAAGATCATTCTATATATTCAAGCTTCATTCTATATATTCAAAAGATCATTCTATATATTCAAAAGATCATTCTATATATTCAAGTTTCATTCTATATATTCAGAAGATCATTCTATATATTCAAGTTTCATTCTATATATTCAAGTTTCATTCTATATATTCAAGCTTCATTCTATATATTCAAAAGATCATTCTATATATTCAAACGATCATTCTATATATTCAAGTTTCATTCTATAGATTCAGAAGATCATTCTATATATTCAAGTTTCATTCTATATATTCAAGTTTCATTCTATATAAATTCAAATTCAAATTTTATTTGTCACGTACACAGTCATACACAGTACGATATGTAGTGAAATGCTTGGACAACTGCTCGTGACCTAAAGAAAACAAAAAAGGAAAGACTATGAATAAGATAGGAAATAAATATGAAAAATTAAAAAGGGTAAATTTAACTAGGAAGGAATAAAATATAAATTACAGTTTTTCTCAAATGCTAAAACACATGTCACAAACGTTACCACCAGGTCCCCCAATGTCCAAACACAACACCCTTCTCTAAAGCTACATAAACACAACCACACCTTCCCACTGCAAAACTCAAACTCCCACACCAAGAGAGCAGCTCGAAGCTGTCAAAACTATAAACACTATACACAGCATTACACACTACAGCAAAACAATTGAAAACACAATGCTCAATTTGTGAGAAGGTTCTTTGTTTCATAACTGCCAATGCATATTTTAGAAACTATACAGTAACGGATCGTCGTAGATCCCTGCAGAGGATTAGGCATTTAGATTTGTGAGTTTCATATGAGTAGTATAAATCTATAGAAAATCCTGCATGTACGTACACTACTGTAACACAACTCAATGCAAAAACAGAATCTATTGCACACAACAGTAATCTTGAAAACATGAACAGGGTGTGAAGTTTTTTTATTTACGTTATTCACACCACACACACACCACAATCACTGTGCGGCATCATGTCGCTGAGCTGTTGCTCGCATCTCGTCCGTAATGATGGTGCGAGGTTGTCTTGCTCTCCCTCCTGGACCTTCTCCTCTCCCATGTTGGCCTTCTCCTCTTCCTCGTTGGTCGCTCCTCTTCCTCATTGGCCTGCTCCTCTTCTTCCAGGGCCAGCTCTTCTCCCTCCTCTGCATCAAATTCCTCTTCCCCTGACTCTGCCTTCATCCATTGTGTTTGTTTGGAACCTTCAGCATACTGTGCACTCTGAACTTGCTTTTACATGTGGGTACAGCATTAGCAACAAGTGTCTTCAATTTTGAGTCATTGTGTGTAGTGAATGACGCCAGGTGTGTTCCCTGTGTTCAAAGATTGGTGACTGTGGCAAGCATTTTGCATCACATGGGCTTTCATTTGAGGATATTGTCACAGTGCGGCTGTGTGGCAGGCAGGAGAGGACCCAAACGCAAACTCACAGAGACAAAAGGTAAACTCAAAAAACACAGCTTTATTGCTGGCGTGAAGTGGGACACGAAAAAACAATACAAAATAAACTAAAGTGGGAAAACTAAAGCACAAAGAACCACAGGGAAAGATCACACAGCTATGATGGAGGACGCAACACTGACAAAGAGAAACATGGGGCTTAAATACACTGAGGGATAACGAGGGGGAATGAGCCACAGGAGGAGAGCACAGCTGAGAGTAATTGAGCAGGACGAGGCAAGGGAAGCAAAACTAGAAACATTAACATAGAACAGACTGTGAAAGTAAAACAGGAAACACACTGACGGAACTCAAGACATGTGGACTTAACAGACTGGGGGAGACAGAACATAGGGATCTGAAACATGGAACAGAAAGGCACAGTAGATCAACATGAACATAACAACGCCACAGGGGAAGAGTAAAACTGAACACAGAAACACCAGACCTCTTCACAATAAAACAGGAAACATAATGAGACGTAGACATGACAACCCAAACTTCACAATGTAAGACACAGACATGAAACACATGAAAAGCAGGGGAGATTTACCATAGTTGGAAACACGAGGGGGAAATAATAAGAACTAGAAACACTTAAGCATGATAACAAATGAACTTAGGAACCTGAAGGGCTTACATAAACTAAAACATCAAAATGAACTAAAACTCAAAACACTGGGTCATAAGACCCAGGATCGTGACAGATATGAGCAGAGTTGTTTTGCAACATGTGTTTTAGCAAGGAAAAATGTGTTTAGATTTATGAGTACAGAGGGTTGTGTTTTGTGAATTGTGTCTTCATGTGACATGTGTTTATGGTACTGGAATATGGTGGCTACATTTAGTAAATGTGTTTAGACTACTGGTCATTTGGGTTACAGGATTGGCTTTTGTGTTTTAACATTTGAGAAAAACTGTAAGGTTAAAAATGAAATAACTGTACAACACAAATTAGAATGAAGGGTAAATTTAACTGGGAAGAATAAGATAAAATATATAAATTAAAGTTGAAAATAAAATAACTGTACAACAAAATACACAATACACAATATAGAACTATATAAGAATGTATGAAGAAATCTAAATATAAATAAATATATACACAATAACAGCAGCTGTACAAGTATTAACTGGAAATGAAGAATATAGTGACCAGTGTTGTGCAAAAACAATGTCCAGAAAGTCCAGTGTGTGTGTAAGAACCATATGTGTGGGTCAGTACTGTGTGGTGGTGTGATTGAGAGACCGTATCGCCTGTGGGAAGAAGCTCCTCCTCAGTCTCTCTGTGTTGGTCTTCAGGGAGCGGAATCGCTTTCCTGACCTCAACAGAGAGAACAGTCCATTGTTGGGATGGCTGAGGTCCTTCACGATCTTCCTGGCCTTGGTCCAGCACCGCCTGCTGTAGATTGAGTGCAGGTCAGGGAGCTCGGAGCGGATGGTGCGCTCAGCTGACCGCACAACCCTCTGTAGAGCTCGTCTGTCCTGCATGGTGCTGTTCCCGAACCAGGTTAAGATGTTTCCCGCCAGGATGCTCTCTATGGTGCACGAGTAAAAGTTCCTGAGCACCTTGGAGGGCAGTTGGAAGTCTCTCAAGCGTCTGAGGTGGTAGAGACGCTGTCGGGCCTTTTTCACCACGGTGTTGATGTGACAGGACCATGACAGGTCCTGCGTGATGTGAACTCTGAGGTATTTGAAGCTGTCCACTCTCTCCACTGGGCACTCGTTGATGACGGGGGTCTGGTAGTTCCTCTCCTGCTTAGTGCTGAAGTCCACTATCAGCTCCTTTGTCTTACTGACGTTTAGAAGGAGGTTGTTCCTCTGGCACCAGTTCTCCAGATTCCTAATCTCCTTCACGTAGGCCGTCTCGTTGTTATCAGAGATCAGGCCCACCACGACGGTGTCGTCAGCAAACTTGATGATGGTGGTGGAGCTGGTAGTGGCCACACAGTCATATGTGTACAAAGAGTACAGCAGGGGGCTCAGAACACACCCCTGGGGGGCTCCAGTGCTGAGAGTGGTGGAGGCTGAGACATGTCCGCCCATCCTTACTGCCTGTGGTCTGCCAGTTAGGAAGTTGGAGATCCACTGACACATAGATGAGCTGAGTCCCAGATGCTCCAGCTTGGTGGTGAGTGTGGAGGGAATTATGGTATTAAATGCAGAGCTGTAGTCTATGAAGAGCATTTTAACATAATTCCCCCTTCTAGTGTCCAAGTGAGTGAGTGATGTGTGGAGGAGATGAGAGATGGCATCGTCTGTGGAACGATTTGGACGGTAAGCGAACTGTAGTGGGTCCAGTGTGTCTGGTAGTGAAGAAATGATGAAGTCTCTGACCAGGCGTTCAAAGCACTTCATCACTACTGAGGTGAGGGCTACAGGGCGATAGTCATTGAGAGAAGCAGGGTGGGGTTTCTTCGGGACAGGAACAATGATGGACTCTTTGAAGCATGTGGGGATCACCGACTGAGATAAAGAGATGTTGAATATCTCAGTGAACACAGGAGCTAGCTGGTATGCGCAGTCTCTTAGGATACGACCTGGGATGCCGTCTGGTCCTGCTGATTTCCTGGTGTTCACTCTCTTGAAGGCTCTCCTTACTTCATGCTCGGAGATGACGAGCACGTTTCCGGTGCTGGCAGTATCTTCCTGTCTGCAGCCGTTAGCGCCGCTAACACTAGCATTGTTGGAGACCTTAGCTGCAGCCTCGAAGCGAGCATAGAAAGTGTTCAGCTCGTCTGCCAAAGTCACGGCCGCGTTCGTCATACCGGTTGTTGGTGCTTTATAGTCCGTTATTGTCCTTAGTCCCCGCCACAGGCTCCTAGAGTCACTCTGTTGGAGTTGTGACTCTAGTTTCCTCCCGTAGCGCTGCTTCGCCTCTTTCACCGCCCTCCGCACGTTATATGACGCGGCTTTGTACGGGTCCATGTCCCCCGTCATGAGTCCCGTGTTGTAGGCAGCGGTGCGGGATCTCAGAGCGTTGCGGATGGTTTTATCCACCCACGGCTTCTGGTTGGGAAACGTTGTGATAGTCTTTGTCTCCACAGTATCATCCGCTAGTTTCCCGATGAATCCCACAACCGCTTCCGTAAACACGTTGACGTCATCGTCGGAGCTGTTTCTGAACATGCCCCAGTCTGCGTCATCGAGTGCGTCCTGTAACACGGCCACCGATTGATCCGTCCAGCGCGCGACCTTCCTCTGAACCGGAACTTCCTGTTTCAGCCTTTGTTTGTATTTTGGCATGAGGAAGATGGCGGCGTGATCAGATTTGCCAAACGGGGGGCGGGATTGTGCCTTGTAGCCGTCCTTGACCGTAGTGTAGCAGTGGTCCAGTGTCCTTTCACCCCTGGTGGGGCAGGTGATGTGTTGATAAAAGTTCGGCGCTGCGCGTTTGAGGTTGGCGCTATTAAAGTCCCCCGTCACAATAAGCGCAGCGTCCCGGTGTTGTGTCTGGTGCTGTGTGAGTGCCTCATGCAGCTCGCATAAGGCGGTGACCGTGTCCGCTTGTGGTGGAATATAAACGGCACTTACAATGACCGATGTAAATTCCCGAGGTAGATAAAAAGGACGACACATGATGGACAGTAGTTCCAGATTTGGTGTGCAGGAGCGTGTGAGAGGAACAACGTTCGCACTGTTGCACCAGTTGTTGTTCACCATTAAACACACGCCGCCTCCCCTTGACTTCCCCGAGTCCCGTGTCCTGTCCATGCAGTGAACCGAGAAGAACTCGGCCGGCTGGATGGCGTGGTCCGGCACCGCTGGGTTCAGCCATGTCTCGGTGAAGCAGAGGAGATTGCAGTCCCGAATGTCTCTCTGGAACTTTATCCTGGCCCTGAGGTCGTCAAGCTTGTTCTCCAGTGACTGGACGTTGGCGAGCAGGATGCTAGGCAGAGGTGTGCGGTGTGCACGAGCTCTCAGCCTGTTCCTGATGCCGGCTCGCTTCCCTCTAGGCCGCCGCCGCTTCCCTTTGTTCTCCCTCGAGATCTCACTCGGCCAGCTCGGATCCGGAGTTAAAAACTTCGAATTGTGAGTACATTGTATACCAATAGAAACAAGAGTGTCACTGTCATACCTAATGTACCCAATGGTGATGATTTTGCCGATTTAGAAACGCTGAAAACTAACTTAAAAAACAAAGACAAAGAAAAAGTGGTCGGAGCAGTCGTGACGGCAGCCGACCTCACCGGCGCCATCTTATTCAAAAGATCATTCTATATATTCAAAAGATCATTCTATATATTCAAAAGATCATTCTATATATTCAAAAGATCATTCTATATATTCAAGTTTCATTCTATATATTCAAAAGATCATTCTATATATTCAAGTTTCATACTATATATTCAGACTTTGGTTGGAATATATATATATATAATATTTTCCTAAAGGGCATTCCATAACACATATGTGTGTGTGTGTGTGTGTGTGTATGTATATATATATATATATATATATATATATATATATATATATATATATATATATATATATATATATATATATATATATATATATATATATATACATACATATATATACATACACCTGCCACTTGGTTTTTTTTGTCCTACATTTGTCCAGTTACCTCAAATGCTTTAAGGAGAAACTGCACACCGTGCTGAGATATACCAAGTATATCTTGAGAATCACCTTGTTAGTGATATAATTGGAATTTTTTCATAGATTCAACTAAAAAAAATGTAAATAGTCTCTGTGTTTCTGTGGCAAACTGTTTCTAACAAAATGTCTAAAAGGTACAATTTAAAATTTGTTCTTTGCAAAGTTGTCTGTTATGTGTAGACATACCGCTGGTTCATCCCTTTAGTTAGAGTTATATGTTAGTGTTAAGTTGCTTAACAAACAAAAAACAATGTCTGAAAATAGTCACGTACAAGGACTGGATGGAAAATGAATGAATGAGAAAACAACCAGTGTCCAAAGATTTTCAGAAAACCTGAAGAACTCAAGGCCACTTAAAAAATACAAGTTAGATGGAAATGAACTATAAAGAAAAGCGGGGCTCCTCAAGACTTTTGCAGTCTGTGATAGTGATAGATGTAGCGGTTCTGAATGACAAGAAGGAGGAACACGAGAAGGTTGAGAAATACTAGAAACCTCAGAAAAGAGTGTATGTATGTATGTACAGCAATAAAATATAATATTTATAATTTTATCCCAGTTTTGATCTTTTGACCCTCAAAGAGCATATCTATCACGTTTAAAACATTAAACCTCTTGAGTGCTGGATCAACAAACAAAAAGAGAGTTAGAAGTTTTCCAGTTCTCCTTATGTATTTAATTTACTGCTCTATTCTGCCGTCTGCTGGCCTGTTCGCACCGATGCAGACCTTTAGAAAATAAGCCACGACACAAATACCAGCTTCATTTGAGGAGTAGATATTTACGTTTATTTATGACATTTTATTCCACATTAATTCAAAGGACAGACTGTCAGTATAGAAGTGTGATGTTTTGTGCTTACCCATGTAGAATCCACATGATATTAAGTCTTAAAGAGTTTTATCTAAACCATAATGAGCGAAAAGGTAAAGGTGCCTGTCAAAAAACAAACAAAAAGAAAAAAAACATGAACCCTGTTTAAACTTTAACACTAAAACACTAAAAGTCTCAGAACGAGCTTTGTCTCTCTGCTAATGTGTCACCCATTATACAAACATGATCGCAGTGCATAGATAATAATTACAACTCTGCGGTCACAGCAGCTTTCAGTCTAATAGTATAATTATGCATGCCTGGCTTTACCACTTCTTGATTTTCATGGAGTGCCAGTAAATAAAGAAGAACAATGGTACTGACTGTGTTGTGGTTAACCTGCCGTTCCCACACTGGTGCAGACGTGCACGCAGCTATTGAATTGAGAAGGGGAAGGAAAGTGCTTCTTTGTTTGGAGAGATACCGCTGCAGCCTAGCTCTGCTCTGCCTAAAAACATACTGCAACACCTTCACAATCGAACCTCCATCTCCCTCTCCCTGCCTTTGTATGTCTTTCACACTCTTCCATCCAAAAACACAGGCAACACAACAATAACATCCACCGTTAACTACAATTGCACAACGATAAATACATGATAAAACATTTTGATCTGATAGAAGATTTCTGAACATCCTAAAATGGGAGCAAAATATCTACAAAACTGGTATCACATTAAGAAAAAGGTTTGCATCATAAAACTGAAACACTTTGTTCAGTTTAGTATATAATAAATATTTTTTCTTTCTTTCATTTACACAGGTAAGCTGTTGCTTACACTGTCACTGTGGAGTGATTTTGTTCTGTAGATCAGAACAGAAAAGATTGTGGTGGAGCGCTTTTAGCTATTTGAGAAAGAACAGAGAGTAGTGGAATAAATATTTAAATTGTTGCAAATTTTCAGGATTACTGAAGCTAGAAGAATTCACAATATAAAGGGAACATTAAAAATGCACACAGATTAATCTGTAACGAGTAAAAGAAGAACAATTATTTAAGTATTATTGTGTCATTAGCACCATATTAGTATCTCACAATTCTCATGAATAACAATCTAAATATACAAATGTATGGAACAAAGCATAACAGCATATATGCACAAGTATAAAACAAGAACAAATGCTATATATGGATATAACTGACTAGTTGATAAAGAACGCAAGAAAACAATGTAAAAGACTACAGGCAGAATATAGACTAAGAAATATTGATAATAATAATGATGATAATGATGATACCTGGCAGATGACTATATAGAGAAGGTGCTGTGTTTTGGCTTAATGGACAGTCTGGAGAACTTACTTCTAACACTGGCGTTTGCAGTACTCTGCAGTGATTTAACCTCCTAGGACCTGGCGTCCACATTTGTAGACATCACATTTTGGGTTATTTAGACCAAAATACTCCATTTTGCTCTACAAGGGCCTGATATCCACTTATGAGTACATTACACTGCTACTGGTCTATCGAAATTTTAAACGAATATGTGGCTCTCATTTTTCTTAGAAACAAAAAATCAGGTAAAAAGAAAAAAATCTGGTAATTCTTTGTTTTTACGTTCATCGGGTCCCAATCAGCCCAAATATCAAAGAGAAATTAAAAATGCATGCCGTGGAAGAGTTTGGGTTTTAGGAAGTTAATGAAGTGTGCAGTCATATGTGGAATAACAGAATTTTTACAATTCTAACCAGCTGGAAAATTAACACAAGGTGTGACCGCCTTTGCCTAACAGAGTTCAACACAGCTTGAACTCTCTTAGTGAGCTTTCTTCTGATTTCTTTAAGTAGCCTTCAGGAACTGTTCTCCAGGCTTCTTGAAGGATATTCAAAGCTCTTCTTTGGATGTTGGCTGCCTTTTGTTCTATTCTCTGTCAGGATGATCCCACACTGCATTAATAATATTGGGATCTGGACTCTGAGGAGGCCAATCCGTGAATGAGACTTTACTGCAATGGCAGCGTATTTGGGATCATTGTCATTTTGAAATATGAAGCTGTTGCTAAACAGAGGCTTTCCAGATTATGTTGCATTCCCAAACCATGACAGAGCTTCCACCTTGTTTTACAAACCTTATTTTGTAGATGGATCAGCTGAAAGGTCAGATCCATCTCTCAGGCCCCGTGTCAGCGCTTTTCTTCAAATGCAAAAACAAATGTTACAGCGCGGACACAAGTTTTGTTTTTTCACATTTTTTAAGGATACATGATGATGAGATATGGCAAGTGCTTAGCTAATGGCTCTTTGAGAATCACCTTATTGACACACAGAAAATATTTTAAGCCTGTCAACCTGTGTTGCATCTAGAATTCCTCGCAGATTCACAGCAAACTGCTGGTAACAAAGTGCCTAAAGATACATTTTAAAATTGGTTCTTTGCTAAGGTTTTTTCAGTTAGGTGTAAAAACCTTAAAAGAAAGTCTGACTCCTTGGAAAAAATATGCAGAGAAATGAGAGTTAGCTGAAGAGATTCGCACAGTGCTGTAGGTACATCTATTGTTTAAACTGTTTATGGTTCAGCATGATAACATGCCAGCATCATTTGCATGTATTTAAGCATAACAATAGACAGTTTTGATCTTATGATCAGACGATTTAAAAAAACATCAAGAGACCAACAAAAGTGTTCCACATTGTTCTCTGGGGGATGTGTTCAGCAATTTTAGTCCAGACCATCTACTACTGCAGTTATTAGCAACCCTGGAGAGGGCAATCACGGAAATAGTGGACGAATCAGACTAGGGTAAAATGAGAGTAACACAATAGCCACCATGGTTTCAAAAAGCAGCCCATGCTACTTCCCTGTTGTTAGTGAGTGCAGTAACTGACCTCTTTAGTGATAAAGAAAGACCAAATACCAGTGTTGATATAATAATACAGGCTATACCACTAATGAAAAAGCCAGACGAGCAACTTAATGGAGCAAGCTCCTCATCCCACACAGTCCCACACAGTGCCACAACCAGCACACAGCTGTCAGGCCTTGGCTGCACCCCGACAGGTTGTGGTCTTTAATTTATGGAGTTTCACCCTGAATGGAAGCAGGGAAAGACAAAGTGGGAGCGGGGACAAGGTTTGTGGTTCTTTGTTTTTATCAGCCTGCTGCACAGGCAGGAAACACACATGTGCCACGCACTCACACTGACATTTGCATGCTTGTTCTCTCACACTCACACACACACACACACACACACACACACACACACACAATTAACTGTAATAAGGTAGTGTTTTTTATTGGGGGAAAACTGTGTTAAAGAGTAAAAACATCTTAGAATTAAAATGCAAATCACATCATCTGAGTGAAGCTAACATAACCCTAACATAAGTTATAATCTCTGCAGGTCCACATCTTTGTTTCCATGACGTTTCCAGCTGTGCACTCAGGCCTGACTGCCTGCAAACTTTAACTGAGCTGAAAGGGGAACTTCAGGAACTAGTCAGTTGATATTTAAAACTCCACGCCTGTGAAAAAGAACTTCTCAAAAAGCCAATGTTTATTTGAACAGGGGGGTTAGCTCTGTGGTGCGGAAAAAAGAAGAAAGAAAAAGACTCAGGCTTACTTCGACAGTGATCGCATTATTAACCATTAACCTTTATAATCCCGTTTATCTGAAGCTGCATTAAAAGCATTCTGCTCGATTGAAAATTTATATGCTTGTGGCTTTTTTATTTGGCTTCAACTCCACAAAGAGTCCTTGTACACCTGAATATGAAGCTTGTTTTCTTCTATTAATAAGTACATAACTGTAAACCGTGCCAGCTGTTTCTCTTTAATGATAATGTTTATTGTACAGAAAAAATAATGACTGTTTTTAGTGCTTTTCTTTCTGATTTTAACTTAATTTTTTTTTGTTTAATGCATCGGAAATTCTAGGATTGCACTTTTTGTGCGGCGTAGCGATAGAATTTCAGATTAAAGTTGCATTAGTAAACTTTGAATTGGCTAAATAAATGATCGAAAAATGACGCTACAGTGGATGTAAAAGTTACAGTGGAAGATAAGTTAAAATCCACTTTTTGGTTCTTTTAGTGTTCTGTGAATTTATTGTAATATCTTCTAACTTTTTAGGAAGATTCTAATTTATTTATCTGCAGAAGACGAAAGCCACAATGGAAAATTTCCTGCAGCTCCACTGACTCATATTTCATTCTTCCAAAAAGCGAATAACTGGACAGCCCAGATTATAGATATGTTAGTGACATCTCGCCCAGTATGCAAATTCTTAGGTAAGGCTGAGAATTGGTGTTATCCCTGGTTGGAGCACGCAATAAAAGAGGTTTTTGTTCTTGGTAGATTGTAATCTGCGTGATTAGAGAGAGAGAGAGAGAAAGTGATGCTTAGAAGTCTATCTGGTCTGTGCTTCCAAAAAAGAAGAAGTGCGGTACATTAAAACATTTAAATTGACCGGCCTCTCTTTCTATTATGTGGCTGAACGGCAAACGGGTATTGGAGGTCTCCTACATATATATACCTGTCCAAAGTGTGCACCTGCACTAGTGTAGCAGCGCTCACCGGTAGGGACAGAAATGGCCTCAAGTGAGGGAAACACATACAAATTGGTGAGTTAGAATAAATGCTAATTACAAATGTTTCGATTTTTAAATAAATATTAACTGCATTTCATGCTTTATTATTATTTTACCTCTTTATATTATTTTGTATAAAATGAGGCGGATTTGTATTTCAGACATCTTTGGACAGTGACATCAATCAGCACTTTCAGGATGCAATCGATGTGATTCAGCAGCATTCGAACAATTCATACTACGATTCAGGTGAACTTTACGGATCTGTTAGATTGATTGAATTGTTTTTATTTGGGGAGGGGTTCTTTGTGCTGAGGTAAAAAACACAATTTGAGTCTTTATTCTTAAAGTTTTACATGATTTTTGATGTACTAAAGTTGAAATTGTCTTTTCAGATTATTCATATTACGAGAATCTGGGAAGTCACCACCAATCACTGCAGTGTCAGATCTCCTGTTGCCTCGTCACACACCAGTCTGAAGTCCCAACTCCTGTTTATGACATGGCTGTAAGTGTAAAGCATTGATAAGTTTGAGAACAGAGATTATAGAAATCTGGATATTTATATGAAATGTGTTTTTTACAGCAGCAGTCTTGGCCTCAGGTCATACCCGATGTTGCGTTGAGTCACTCAGTGCAAAATGAATCCCCACATTTTTACTCCATCTTACCACCACAAAGGAATGGCAAAGGTGATCAGTGTTTTAAAAACACCTGAAAATTAGTTGTTGTTACACTTTTTTGTGCAATCAAAACTGAAACGACGGTGTTGTCCGTCTCCTCAGGTCGGAAGAAGCTCAGACTTTATGAATACCTGCACGAGGCTCTGAATGACCCCAACATGGGCGACTCAATCCAGTGGACGGACAGCGGCAGCGGCACCTTCCACTTCATCTCCAAAAACAAGGAGAAGCTGGCTGAGTGCTGGGGCCAGCGTAAGGGCAACCGCAAGACTATGACCTATCAGAAAATGGCAAGAGCTCTGAGAAACTACAGCCGTACTGGGGAGATCATCAAAGTACGCCGCAAACTCACCTACCAGTTTAACCCAGACATCCTGCACAGGCTCGGCTCTGCACATGTGCCCATGCACCTGCCCCGTCACCCTCCACAGGAGGAGGTCCACACCCAGCAGCACAATCCGTCCGAGCAGAGCTACTGCGGCTCTGCGGCAGCAGACTGGCACAGCTGGTACGCTCACTATCAGCCGCACGAAGATTACGACCTGGCCGCAAGCTTCACCTCACACACCAAACTCTGAGGTGGCGGAGAGCTCTCAGGATGTCAAAGTTTTCAAAGACTCAAATATTTTCGTTACATGCTGGATCCTGGTTGTAAAATGTATTAATTTACAAAAAACCTATAAAAATGTTTTTTTGTTTTCTTTTCTTTTGTTTTTTTTTTTTGTTTTTTTATTTCAATACCTTTACTGAACAACATACACATTTTCTGGCAGTTGCAACCAGTACTGTGTGGATTATTTAGCATACTGTTTGCTTACCAGATTGACTTCAAGGCAGCAGCAACAAAAGTTAAGAGTAAAATTAACCTCACAGAACCAAATCAAAGTGGTTTTCCTTAGAGGTTTTCTTTCTGGATCCCTATTTATTCAAAGCATGTCATTATTTGAGAATTTGGGACAGAAAAAGTAACAGACTTTGTAAATTGATTCTGTATGCTGTGATTTAGAAGTGTTTGTGTACATTATTTAAGTTGCTTTTAGTAGTATATGAAAGAGATTTCACTGTATATTACTTGTAAATAAGACTTTAATATTCTCATTTTGTAATTTATAACAAAATAAATTTAAACTGTATTGCTTTAGCAACACTTTAGTTGGATGATACAGGCACATACTTTTAAAGAAGGGGTAAAGTTAAAATGACGGATGATCCAAAGCCATCAGTTAAAATCAAGGATGTCACTAAAATTTTAATTTGTATACTTGTATTTCTTTTATTGCTAATATTAAAAAAAATTTTTAGCAATTAGTGAACTGAAATTCATGATTACAAATCTGTTAGCGTCTGTAGTGCCTCTTTTACTCTTCCTTTCTTTTCTTTTTTTTAAACCTATGTGGATCTCGTGCATTTAGCATATTGTTTTACTTTAATATGCTCCAGTTTTCCTTTTGCCTTTTGGATTGTTTTTATGTCAGTGTAAGCATTCAACAACACTGTTGTAAACATTTTTACATGTCCAAATAAATCAGAGTAAATTAAATCAAATTCAGTTCAATTAATGTTGACAGGAACCAGTAGCTGGTTAATGTTTCTTTAAAAAGAAAGATTGACTGAAGGTCTGTATAGAGCCTGAAGTAAATAAGTAAAACTTTAAACTTTTTTTTTTTTTACAGACAAAGTCACAGAATAAAACATGAAAATATAAAATCTTTTTTTTTTTAATTCTAATATAGCAAAAAATGAAAACCTGGAATTTAGTTACATTTTTTCAAACTATATTTTAATTTGATTAGTTTACAGCCTTCATAATTACCATCATATCACCACTATATTATTCAAGATTTACCACCAAACATGTTTGATATACTAATTAAAAAAAAGGTAATAATGTTTAAAATTCTAATGATCATTTTTATGTACATGTAAATAGTAAGTGGAAAATATATTTCATGGTTGCACTAATCTTTATCCATAAATACTAAGATATAATAATTTAAAATGTAAGAATTAAATCATTTTCTCAGTATTGTTCAGTTTTGCTGATATGAAAATATCATCTTTCAATGATTCAACATCTCTCCCAAAAAAAATAAAAACTCAAAATAAAGCTACACGCTGCTATTATCGTACAAAAATATATTTTTTAAAAACATGTTGAAAGATTTGGCACCGTCTCCAATGCAGTGAAATATTACAACAGGCACACAAAATATGAAATTAAGACACATCCTGTGAGGAAAAATGTGTCAGCAAGTGTGTGTTTTCCTGAATCGAGAGCATTGTGTAGAAGCTGCCTCCAGGCCAGGTCTTATCTGGTTCAGCGGGGAGGATGTGGTCAGTGCTGGGAGGCTTTGTTGATGGGTTGACTGGTGCTTGTGTCGGGGGCTTTGTGGGATGGTGGTCATTGTTCCTGCGAGCCCAGGGTAGAAAACGTTTGGTTTTATGTATGCAGAAAGCCCGCTCCCGTGGGGGGTATAATAAGAGTCCCCGAACTTGAGTGTCTCAGTGTCAGTTGTGTGTAATTCTCCCATTCTGCAAGGACGGTACAGCATTCGACTCAACCTTATCAGTAATGGTAAAGAGAACTTCCAACATCTTTTCAATTCTGACATATTCAAGGCTGGTTTTATATTATTTACATCTATCAGAGTTTTTTCCAGGAGACTCAGTCTGATTTGGAGGTTATATTAGAGTTCCTCGAGGAGTATCACAGACAAAACAATGCAGAAAATGGTAAGTGGAAACTGGAAATCTATTAATTATTCACTGATTTTATTTGACTACAGCTTCTAAGTAATTTTCTGCTTTTTCTGACAGACAAGGTGCATTGGACGGCTATGGAGGAAAGAAATGTACCTGCAGACGAAACATGCAAGCATTGCTGGGCATACTATGAGCCACCTGTATGCATCAATAATTTGTATTTTAGCACTAGTTTTCTCTCACATATTTGAAGGCTGGTAAGCACTCTGCAATTGGAAATTCTGTTGATTCTCTTTTCTTCTCTTCATCTTTTTTCCCTAATTGAAGAACATCAAACCTACACTCCAGCCTTTCCTTGCACAAGATGCTCCAGCAGGACTCGGCCAAAACACAACAGCAACACTGTCTGAGCGTGGGCCAATGCCAAGCTTCACGACAACAAGAAAATCAACCAAACACCCAGCCGCAGCAAGGGGGAGTGGTGAGTTCTGCTTTTTTTGGTCACTGGATACTGTTATTGTCTCTGTTGCTATCAGTATGAGGGAAATAATACCAAGAGAGCAAATAAGAGACCTTCCCTTTACCGTAAAAAACAATGGAGCCGTGCATCGCTTACCACAATAGCTGTTTTTACATATCTATCAGATAATCACACTGTTTACAGCTTTAGCCTCTCCACTAAATGGCATCCCATCACTGAAGAGATTTTCTGGGAATGTGAGACAATTGAGGAAACGATTAACTGTAATCTGTAGTAACTGTTTTGGCACAGCTGCCATGATTTTCGATAAGTCTTTCTTTAAATCCACCTTCATCATACAGGCTACTTACTGTTTGCATAATGGCTGCAGGTAAAAGGGTGCGACTCTTTCACTTCCTTTTTGAGATGCTGGAGAATCCAAACATGGCCCACTGTTTGTCCTGGGTGCCAGCTGCCGCCGGTGTTTTCCGCTTTTCCTCCAGGAATAAGGATCAGGTGGCTGCACTGTGGGGACAGAGAAAAGGCAACAAGAGACTCATGACCTACCAGAAGATGTCCAGGGCGCTAAGAAACTACGCCCGGTCTGGAGAGATCTTCAAGGTGAAGAAGAAGCTCACCTATCAGTTTAGCCGAGACACCCTGATGTTGCTGCAGAAATGTCATCGAGATTTGTAATGTAGGCTCGGTTTTCTGTAGCTCACATCATGTCAAGTGAACTGTGCTTTTTTTTCTGTTTATCTCAACTTGCATTTCCTACATTTTTCCATTTTTACTCAGACTATTGATGGCTTGTGGTGTAAATATCAAAAGAATAAAGAAATATTTTACTGTTTCTATCATTATGGAGTTTGACTTTTAAACTTTTTTATTAGTAAATGTCCCAATCATGTCCCAATTATTCTGGTTTATGGAGGTAAGAACGGTGCGAGTGTTGAAACAAAGATGTGCTTATTAATGTTTTTAATTCAAATTTCCAGAGACTTTATCAGGGCTGAGACAAAATGTATACATACATATGAAGTTTTGGCTTTTTACTTTCTGCCGGACCACCTCCATTTTTAAATTTTTTTTGAAAACTTTTACATAAACATGGAAGTTTTACGATCCATGTGCCACATACAGAGCTGAAATCACTCACCATTCACCTAATTACACATTTGAAGCTTACATTTTATAAAGAACAGGTCCACATAATATTTGCATGTTTCTGATGCGGCTTCAGGAAATATTAAATGAATCAGCTGAAAGACTAGATATCTCTTTCAGGTCCTGTATCAGGGTTTTTCTGGATTTTTTTCCTATTTCTTAAAGAAATAACTTTGAGATAATTTTCACCTGCTACATAGCATGCTGAGACATGCCAAGTTTTTGGCTGAAAGCTCTTTGGGAATCACCTTTTTTGCTTGTCAAACTGTGTTATCTTAAGCATTTTTTGTAGGTTGAACTAAAGAAATGGACACAAATTATGTGTTTTTGCAATGCACGTGCAACTGTGAGTCACAAAGTTCATAAAGACAGAACTTAAAATTGACCCATTGTTAATTTTCTGTTATGTGTACACCCAATACTGGTTCATCCCTTGAGTTAGGTGGCTTTTATGGCCTTTTTTAGTAGCCTTAAGTAGCTTAAATGGTAAATGGCCTGCATTTGTATAGCGCTTTTCTAGTCCATAGGACCCCAAAGCGCTTTACACTACATTCAGTCATTCACCCATTCACACACACATTCACACACATTAAGTAGCCACTTGCAGAGTAATTTTTGTTCCTCAGGTACAAGGACTGGACTAAAAATGAGTGAAAAACGTTCAGAAAGCCTGGAGAAATGATACTTAAGACCACTTAAAAAACACAAGAAAGTCTGGCTGCTTGGAAGCAAAATACAAAGAAAGGAGGGGTGTCTTGAAACTTTTGCAGAGTACGGTATTTAATAAAAATGCGGTGAAAACCTTTTATAAGTTTTCACACTTGAGATTTTAAACTATGCGATGTGGTGAAAAAGCCACACAGAGGTGGGCTATTTGATGTTTATTTTTTATGTTATTTATTCAGCATGTTAATGGCCCGCTTTGCAAGACAGCTATATATTTCATAACTCGACATTATACTTGATGCCCAGCTACAGCATTGATTTAGCATGGAAAACACACTGTTATCCTAACTGTCTGTAATCTAACGATTAGAGATGGCACGATACCACTTTTTTATGTCCGATACCGATACCGATATCATAAATTTGGATATCTGCCGATACCGATATGAATCCGATATAGTGTTTTTTAATCAACAAAACTGTTTTTTAATATCTTGCTGCATTTTGTATAAGTTCATACTCAAGTTTAAAACAACAACTACACTAAAGCTATTCTGTTATACCTGTATGCAAAAAAAAATATTTCATAGTTCAGCAATACTGATCAATCTAATAAACTTAAACCTACACCATCCTCCCTATTCTGGTATTTTAAAGAGTACTTAGCATATATATTAAGCAACCTAACTAATAGAGTTCCAACTCCCAGCAACAATAAAAATAAATAAATAAAAAATAGGGAACCACCCCTCACGCTCCACCTCATGATGCTTAATCGACGTAATCAACCTTAATTTGATGCAGTGTGAAAAAAAAATGCACAGAAATCAATTATTTTTCAAGAAATATTAAATAGATTCAACATCTTTCTTCAACAAAATTGCAGACTGCACAGATGGTACCTTCCCAAAGGAAAAAGTACTATAGCTTACTAGGGTATATATATTAGACTTAATAGTCACTATATACAGTAATTGACTTCTATTCATTTTACATCAAATTAAAACTTTGGGTGTCAGATAATTATTTATTAAAAGCTAGACATTTTAAATGAGAATAAGAAAGAAAAGTATGTCTTTGTGCCCCCTTTTCCCTGTTCATGCCCTATCGGCCCCCCTGGCTAAACTTTGCTAGATCCGCCCCTGCACAGTTACCAGCGTCAGCTACGTAGAAAAAGATCCTCGAGTAGAAAGTAATATTAAATACATTCTAACAATAGCTGATCAAGCTTAAACGTGCTGCTGTTGTTCAGCCGCTGGTTTCCTCTTTCTGGTGCAAAGTGGGCCAAAAGCAAACTAGAGTCACGGACTCGCGACAGAAAAGCCGATCAGCTGATCGTTAAGCAGTTTCATGATTGAAGTAGCAGCAAGAAGAGGCAGTCGCTCCATATATCGTTTGTTAAGCTTAACGCAGGAATGCTTTACAAACATTCAGAGATGGACTTACACACTTGCTTTACTTCTCTCGGGATAACTTTATCGGAGATGAAATGCCGGGTTGCTAGCGAAGCTCCACATGCTATCCAGACCACCAACAGGTCCCGCATGCCACAGCCGCTCTATCACGTGATGCATACTGCTCCGACGTTCTGAGGTGAGTTACGGGGTGTTGCAAGTTTTGTGAGGTGCTTTCGTGATATTTAATGGATCGGATTACATTTTTTATTTTTCTCCGATATCCGATCCAGTAATTTAGGTCAGTATCGGACCGATACCGATACGTAATATCGGATCGGTCCATCTCTACTAACGATGCAATTGAGCATCACAGTTTCAAGCCCGGAGCATATGCATACAGGTGCAGTTAATTAACTCTGCTTAGGTTTCATGTGAATCCCCAGTCCTCAATATCTGTATACGATCTAGAATACAAAATAACCAACAGAGGGAGAGAAATGTGAATTAAGTTCCGTTCGTTGACCACTGAAGTCCTGAAATTTCAAATCCACATGGGTAAGGTCTTTACACGGGCCGATAGTTTGTAATTATTCCTTACTAAATATAATTTCTTCTGCAAGCATGTTTGCATATGTCCTAAAAATGCATCTCTCCAAAATACACTTTTGGTTGTGAGTATTTTACAGGAAAAACTGTAGTTTTCAGTCACACGTTCTCTTGGAAACAGAGTTGCTTTTGTCTCTCTCAATGGACAGAAATGTGAATTTGCACTTGTTTTTTTCCTCATGTGATGGATTTGATGGCTGCTAGAAGCCAGAGGGTGTCAGTGTAGTCCTTTTCAATGCCTCCAGCTTCCATTAAACTTCATTTGTGTGACGTGACCTCACGGCTTAGCCTCCTCTGTGATGTGAAGTCTCGCCCCTCACAGGCAACTCCAAATGGTTTTGTTCTCTTTGTAGCCCACATGATACTTCCCTAAGCCCAGTATTTACTGCTGGAGCCCACTTGCAGTTATAAATGGGCTAACTGAACTATGGTTGTCTGTTACCAAGAAAGGCCACAAACTGAACTATGAAAACAGGCGTTTAAGGCAGGAGTGTATGATAAATTGAATGCTTCCTAATCACAGGATGATGATTTCCTTTGGTTTGCAGAATGGGTCTAATTTTGTTGCTGCTCATTTAAAAAGAGCTTTGCTATAAGCTGTGACTGTCTCTGTTTCTTCATAATGCTTTAAGCTGCATTCCTGCTCCACAGCCCCAAAATAGAGCTCAGCCTTGCCTTGACTGTGCAGCTGGGCCATCCATTTCCATATGAGAGAGGTCCCCAACATGCTCATGATATTTGTCAGTAGCAGGAGAGTGACACTGTACAAGTGAAGACGCTTCAGTGTGTTGGCGCTCGTAAATCCATCAGCTTTCAGCCTTGTTGATTAGTCTTCACGACCTTATTAAAGACTACGTTTGATTTATCACTTGAGTTTGACGTGCTAAAAAGATTAATTAGGACCAAAGCAACCCTTTCAGTTACATAAATCTCAATGAAACCCTCTTTTCATGTCAGATACACATGTCAAATGTCAAGGTTTATGACAGCTTTCTAAGTATAGGCCGTATAACCAGTGCCCAGGCATCTCCCCACTATTTATTTGCCAGGTCGGAAAGCCTGCTGTTCTTGGACAGCATTCCCCTTGGATTAAGCTGATATCTGGCACCTGGCATTGAGCCCCTGCTTGTCAACTCTAAGTTTGTTCTTTTTTTTGAATAACGAATCCATACATTCTCTGAATATGTCGTATATCATGTGAGCATAACCCAGGATTGTCGGAGAGTATTACATCAGCCTCGGGCCTGTTAACAATGACGACACCTTTTCCTTTTATATCCCACCTCCTGTTTTGCCAGTGATCTACCGTGGAAGCAATCTTAGTAGTAATGATATTACAAAGTAAGATAAAGGCTACAGCAAATAATTTCAAAAAGACTAACTAGTCAATATAATGTTGGTATTTTGGAAAATTTGTCCAAAATCTGGAATTTCCATAATTCCATGTGTAGCTGAATGTACTGTACAGCACCACAGCAACATATTTATTTGATCACAATGTATGTGTGTGGTCTATTTTTAGGTCAATCCCACATACATCATGCTGCAGCTTTAAATACAAGTTAGTAAACAATATCTGACACTGAAAATAGTCTCCACTATATACAAAGTTTAAGCCTTTGTAAGCACAGCTTACTAAAAAAACAAAACTTAAACAATCCATCTGTGTGTTTAAATGCTCAAACAATGATTCATTATAATATTACGACTCTAAAACATCACCCAAAATATGCTGTAAACACTGATGCAAACTTTGAGAATGAGTCAAGTTAAAAGTGTTGTGAATTTAACATCCTGATGCACTTGTAATTCATGGCCTCGCACTGGGTATGGGACAATAATGTTACAGTAGGTGTAGGATGGAGCTGCATTGTCAACTACAGAGAGGAGGAGCATGCCACATCTCTATATAAGGCCTAAAAGCCTGTCCCTCCTTGATCTGTTATCGGTCCCCCTCTTCTCCCCACTGACTTTTCCAAACCGTATCCCTGTGCCCTCTTCATCTCCCATCACTCTGCTGCAAAGGGGTCTCTGAGGGTTTTTATTCGCTATTGTCCTACTCACCATCAGCACCTATCTGTCCCTCCTGGACTGAGGAGGCTCCCACTACCTGCATCTTTTGACTCCTTGGTAGCTTCTTTGGGACGCAGCTCAAGATGCCAGAGCCCACAAAGAAAGGTAGGAGTTTTAACAGTATGTTGCCAGCATGCAGCTGGGGTCCAACCACCTGTTACAGTTTATGTTTTAATTGTTTTAAAAGGTACAAATGCTGAGAATTTGCAACAGTTTAAGGTTTACAATGTGGTTCTGCTTTTTTTTTTTTTTTTTTTTTTTTGATTGAGGGCAGCACAGTTTGTTGTTACTGGCTGTGAGGAGCTCCATCACTCTATGGCTTGCCTGCCAGCTTGTTCATAGGAATCCTCAAAGTGACTTTGAAAGTGGTATTGTATTACTGATGCGTGCGTGTTTCTACCATCCTTGGTACAAGAGAAGATTTGAGGCGTACAAACAGATAGTATTATTGCAAAGCTTGGCATACTGGATCGGTTTAGATTGATTTGACTGGAGAAAGACAAGATGGTAAAGCACAGGAGAGGAATGTTGATGAGTGCTCAGGAAAAAAACTACCCCTGAGGGATGATGCAAGCTGGATGGAAAGTGTGAGGGTTGAACCGTGTAAGGATAAATAACATCTTGATTGTAGATATCTTCTAATTGAGTTTTTGTTCAACTGCAGCTTCACCATCCCCTGTCGTGCCCTCATGTTGGATCTTTCTTTCACACTGGAGTGTCACTCATCTCTACCATCATGTCCATCAACATTCCCTTTTAATCCACTTGTGTCTGTCATTACCTTATGGTATTACTCCCACTCTACCGATTAGCTCAGCTCTCCGGGCAGCATCTGTTGTTGACCCAGACATGCCCATGTAGAGGAAATCAAACGCTTTGTTCAGCTTTTGGATGGCTTCCGAATTACACATAATAGAACTTTCAAAATCTATGATTCTCTAGAAGAGGATTGGTGTGTCCATACCAGCTCTTGGACTGCTGTGCATTGTTTGCACATCTCTTTGTACACAAATACATCTCTGTATTTGATTTACCTTCCATTAAAATATGTTTTAGGTGTTTGAAAGGACTGAGGGTTGCCGCACATCAAGCAAGCTTTGCCTTTTAGATCGTAAAGCATTATAAATACTGGATTAAAGCATTAACTTGACAATCTGCAAGCTACAAAACCCTAACAGTACCAATTTAGCTCCCTTTCTATTTGCGTCGTTTGCAGTTAAGAGAGAGTGATGTGCGAAGTGATGTGACAATCAATACCTGTTCTTACAGAGTTCATCTGGTGCCATGACCATCCATGATCCCTCGGGAATCAAGGCTGTGGTGAATTAAAGGCAGCAGATTCCTGTCTGCTACAAACACTACCCATAAATAGCTGCACAGCCCCAAGCAGCAGATAAATAAGGGCGGAAAAGTATTGTTCTTTAAATGAGTCTGAACAGCTGAAGAGGAGGAGGGTAGGGGCTGTTGTTTTAGACACCCGGCTCTCAAGCCTTTAAAATGTCCCAACCAGAGATTACGGAGTGGTTGAGTTGTCCCTGGATCTCTGGGGAGCAGGATTCTTGTCCCTGGAATAGTTCAGAATGAACACACTTTTAATCCCCATCCCTTGTTCACTGCCATCTCCTTTCACTGCCCCTCCTCCACGCCAAAACAGACACCTCCCTGCCACCCTGTGCTCAGGATGGATCACTCAGAGGTCAGGCAGCTCCCTATTAAATCTCCAAATCTGTGCCCAGCGATCCTCATGAACTGTGACAAAATTTCAGAGGTAGTAAAGGCCATGTCTTTACCTCGTAATATTTATTGTCACTAAGGTCCAACACTCCCCTGGGCTTTATCCTCAAACACTTTGTGTTACTGAATACCACCTAGCAAATCAAGCCCATGATGAAATACACAGGGGAAACCTGTCAGCAACTAACTGCCACTCAAGTGCTGATTCCTAAAGGGTCCTTCAGTGTAGTTGTTATCAAAGCAGTAAATGGAAAAACTAAATCACCAGAAAGGGTCTGGTTGTATTAGCTTTAGCTTGAATGTCTTATCAGAGCAATAGGGGTCTATATTAGGAAAAATGAAGCCTCTGGCCATTTAGCTTACATACACATATGAGCCCTTCTGTCTGCACGCCAGCAGCGGCGACAGCTGAAAATACCTGCAGCTCCGTCAGCTGCGCTGAGAGTCCTCAGAGGTAAAACAAAACCTTTCTCCACTCTCATTATCTCTACGGTGATGAGACAGAGCAAGGCTCGCTCTTGGGTACATGATGTGACCCTGCAGGATTCTGGCACACGGGCCAGCAACACATTGTTTTGGAGTGAGACAGAACTGTGGCTAATTTTGACAAGGAACGCTAAGAGGGAATCATTACAAATGGAGAGATATCAGAAGCTAAGTGGCAACGGAAGAAAATGTATATATGTCAGTAGACATACTGCACAAGGAATTAGGGTTACAGTTTTCACTGATGGGCTTCAAACAGGTGGCAGTGACAAGATGGACAATACACGGAGGAAGGAAAGTTTTTTCTACAGGGATACAGACATTTCAACAATATTCCACCCTTGGGATTCCCATGTGTTCACCCACTGACATTTAATGTCATGAATATGAAGTACTAAATTCACTTTTTTAAAATATACATTTTTATGGCTGTAATAAGAGGTTTAAACACTCTCCACATCTCACATTTTTCTTGAATCCAAGGTGTTTTAGTGCCAAAAACCCCTCTAATAAACTTTAATAATTATTATTAATTATTTGGGGCATTAAGTATCTGACAAAGATTTCTGCAGGAGTAAATTTCAATGTACTTTGCTGCAAAAATGTAAATTTTGTAAACCTATAATGTTAAAAAGCATACACAAATTTATGGATACATAACAGTAGTGGACCAGGTCCTATACAAGACTATGAAATGTTGGGCATTATGTACCCTAACTGTCAACTTCATCCAAGCGCCGACGATATTTTTAACTCTACAGCATAACTGATGACATGACATTTCGAGCTACAGATATGACAATATGCTGCACTTAAATGTGCTTTGTTTTGCTAACTTCTGTCTGTTTTTAGCATGCATTGCCTTCATTCAGATGCTACTGGCTAGCATTAGACTGTATAAAAGATAGCTTTAACCAGGATGGCATCACTCATATGTTTTGGACTTAGCATTTTACATTTTTGAGGTTAGCATTTTGGCAGTAGCCATGTTCTTGGATGAAAGTGCGGAGTGCTAATTTATTAGGTACCTATAAACTATGTGGGTGCAACGCTTGGAGTGATATTAGCTAATTAGTGCTCAGAAACAGACTAATAAAATACTCACCAAAACTGAAGCTCAAACTTCATAGATGGTCTGTTGTTCACAGCCTACCACAATCTCAATCAGATAATCCAGGTAAATGCTCCAAGAGGCTCCAACATCACACAAGCACTGATTAGGTCCATTTAAATGCTGGAAGTAGTGCATGAGGCCTTGCAGACTATGACCACACCCATTACTCAATTTTCAATGTGGTTGTGTTATAAAATTAAATTCACCCCTCTCAGACCTGTTTTAAAGGAGGACTTTATCCACAAAAGCCAAAAATATTTTAGTACCAGTCTTTAAAATGCATTTTAATGCTGTAAAGTTGAACATTTTGACATAGGAGTGTATTGGGACTGCCTCCCATATGGATCCTGCCTCTCGTGGATCCTAGAGGAAGTTTTTGTTACTTCTACACTTACTTACTTTGCACTGGTTTTGTGTTTAAGCTTTGGAGTTGCCCTTGCTGCTATTTGCAGACAGCAGCCCTCAGTCCCCGGTGATAAGACCACCTGTCAAAAATGATAAATGATATAAATGATAGCCTGTGACCCTGAAAGTACCTGCAGAAGAGGGCAGCAGGGGTTAGCCTACAGAGTAAGAAGTCGCCATGCTACTGCTCTGTTTATGTTTTCATAAATAGTGATGATCGATGTGAGCAGAAGGCAGTTGAGACAAAAGGTGTGTGTAATTGGAAGAGAGAGGATTACCAAGTCTTTGTTCAAATGTCTACATTATATCTTTTTTTCCTCACAATTGAATTTTTTATAGCCTCTATTTGTGGAAACAGTTTTGTGGAGGTGCAATTTGGCTACAGTGCTGTGAAAAAGTATTTGTCTCTTTTGTGATTTCTAAGATTTTTGGACACTGTTTTTTTCTCACACTTACGTTGCAGATAATCAAACAAATTACAATATTATGTATTATTATTGCAATTACAAAATAAAAAATTTTAAATTCTTCTTTTAAAGGATATTCAAACCAAACGGGTATTTGTATTCGTGATCACTTGAAGTGTCTTTCACATCACTGGAAGAATTTTGGCCCACTCGTCTTCCAGATTTGTTTTAATTCAGCCACACCTGAGGGTTTTCCACCATGAACAGCCTATTTAAAGTAATATCAAAGGATCACAATATGATTTAATGCAGGACTTTGACTAGTCCACTTCAAAACCTTCTTTTTGTTTGAGTTACTGAGAAGTGGCAGGTGTGTTTGACAATGGTATGACATTCGTTTTATTAAAGGTATAACCGCACTTTTCCCAAAGTCTTTGGGATCATTGAGATGTTTTTTGGCAAATATGAGATGAGTCTTTATGATTTTTTTGTTCACCAGTGGTTATCTCCTTGAAACTCTGCTATGCAATTTTTGCCCAGTCTTTGTCTTAGTGCTGGATTGTGAACTCTGACCTTAGCTGAGGCAAGGGAGGTCGGCAGTTCTTTGGATGTTGTTCTGGGGTCTTTTGTGACTTCCTGAATGAGCCATTGATGCACTCTTAGAGTAATTTTGGTCAGCTGGCCACTTCTGGGAAGGTTCCCTGCTGTTTTCAGTTTGTGGGTAACAGCTGTCACTATGGTTCACTATAGTCCTAAAGCCTTAGAAATGGCTTTGTATCCCTTTCCAGACTCATAGATGTCAATGACTTCTGTTGCATATGCTCTTGAGGTTCTTTAGATCCCAGCATGATGTGCTGCTTTTTAAAAAAAACAACAAAAAAAAAAACTACCTCTCTTTGTCAGACAGGTTTTTATTTAAGTAATTTCTTGACTTAATAGCTATCAGGTTTGGGTGTAGCTAAAAAATTGAACTAAGCTTTCCAAAAAATGCGGTTGCTCAAAGTTAATTTATGATTTAATGAGAGGGGAACCTGTGTGGTTATGAAAGGTTTTTTTTGACTTAATAAATGAAACCATCATTTAAAAACATAAATTTTGTATTTAATCATGATATCATGATATCTTTTTGCATAATATTAAAATTTGCTTGAATGATCTGAAATATGTAAGTACGTAATACGTAAAATCAGTGTGCTCAAACTAAGAAAAAAATAGTCATAATGCAAGTAATTCTGCTGTCATGTTTCATAGTTGTATTTTCTTTTTCTTCCTGTAGATGAGCCAAATGGTCAGCCAGAGGGTGAGTGCACATCTTATCATCCTATCACCTCACAGTCCAGCAGCGTAGAGTTGCACAATACACAATTTTTTATAAAAAGTCGCTCAAAATTTACACAAGTATGCAATTTCAGTAGAAAATACCACTGCTGACATCAAACAGCAACCCTTGTTTTCACTTGTTGTACAGGCACAAAGCAGAACAGGTCTACACATGTAATATAATGAACCTGGCGTGAATGTGCAAACACTGCCGCATAGGAGTGTAAATGTGGAGCCAATAGTCGGCAGTATGGATATGCTGCCGTGCTTCACAGAGATCTGTAGCAATGACCAAGCTGTCAGCATCTCTGACATTCCTCTCGTCAGCCAGCTGATCCCTCACTGTTGATTCAGCTGACGCCTCTGCCATCCCATGTGAGCAAGCTGCTGGCGTGTTATTGGCTTTTTGCCGGCGACCTTGGAGCTTCAGCATCTTAATGCTCCAGCTCAGTCGGGTGGCGGGAGAGCTCAGCTTTTTAGGGTCCAAGTAAAATATTATTCCCGGAAATTTTCTGTATTTAACACATGTAGAAATAAAAAGACTACATCACAACCAGGCTAAGGTCAGCATTATTGAAAACGTATAGCAGCACTTCATATGAAATAGGGAGAGTTATGTAAATAAGATGAAAATATAAGGAGTCTGCTCTTTTAGTCATTTGGCGTGTTCTGATTTCCAGGATGTCAAATACTGCCCGCTTTCACAGAAGTAAAATGCACAAGGTGTTGTTTCAATAATGATTATTGGCAAAACGGGTCACAGGTGTGACATTGGTCATCCTGTACTCTTTTATTTGCAGCCACTTATACTACTAATAAGAATACACATTGAGTTTCTTCACTACCAACTTTGTGTCAGGCTGTCCTTGAAGTCCTCTATAGAGGCAACACAAAAGAATCAATAAAAAAACAGAAGATCCAGGTCATCCCGCTACAACAGAATCCACATGGCCTGACCCCTCTAGGCCTCCCCAGAATAGTCAGACCTTACTCCAAAAAAAAGCAAGGGTTATGATCACTGTCATCATGTAGCTATAAAACAGGTGGGGTCTAAGTAAAAAAAAATCCATAAAAAGACTGAGTCATACAATCCTGTCGTACAACACAAATTTCCCAGCATTATTTAGTGTCCCTAAACACCACTTTTCATCTGTCTTATCTAGTGCCTTCTGAAAGGACATCAAAAATGGTATTTGGTATTTACAGAAGTTGACTTGAATTTGAAGTGAAACACTTAAATTTGAGTCATACATGTCATAGTTTTCCATTTGTATGATTTTGCTATTGCTTGCTGCCATGGTAACACTTTCCATGGTTGCTAACATATTATTGTGGTCGTAATTTGAATGGAAAGGACGGCCTTGTCTACAAACACTCTGAGCTGTATGTGTGATGGTAACTGGAAATGAAGAAGGTTCCCTTTCAGAGTAAAAGTTGCGCCTTATGAAACATGTTGGCTGTGGTGCTGAGCCACAAAGTTTACTATGAACCTTCTCCATTTTCAGTTGGCGTCACAATTCTCTCAGTTTTTGCAACTGATTATACCCAGTGACAGCCAGCAACCTACAGAAACCATTTACCAACCAGTCAGGGAAAACACACATTTCTCTAGCAACCAGTGTTTGTGTCACATCAAATGAGGCGAACATGAGAGCCCTTAAGTGGTTGACTAACTTGTGCTTTCTGCCACTGTGAACCTTCATTCAGCTGCTGTCCAAATTCAAAGCCCAGACACCAGTGGCTTCTGATAATGTGGCAGTATTTCACGCTCTGGTATGAGAACTCTGACTAAGACGCAAGACAGCAAAAAAGAAAAACAGACATTAATAAATTAATACTTTTATATAGTGCTTGTTAATGAGGAAAGTCATTAAGTCAATATAATCCCATTACTGTAGCACAATATAAAATAGTGTCTCAGAGCCCAACACTCATCCTAGTGTTCAGATGCGGAAGCTGCACAGGGCAAAGCTAGAGTTCCGGCAGTTTTACAGCTGTAACAGTAACGTGCATTCCTATCAGTTTACTGTGTAATCCCTTCGAGCACGCATTCTCTAAAATGAGAGGATCTAACAGTTACTGAGGAATATAATGAATGCACGACATTGCCTGACGAAGCACGACACTTCCAACCGGTGTGTTTATTAATGCGTATTAATGTGCATTTCAACATGAACGACCTTTGCACAGCCTCAAGTGTTGACATATTAACAGCACATTTTCAGTCAGAGAGCTTACTGATGAGTCTAGGAGGATGTTCTGGAAAATGATGATGTTTTGTGATAAAGTATGCATACTTGCAGGCAGGTGGGTGGATATAGCTGTGTGTCTCTGTCCGTGTGAGTGTGTGTCTGTTTGTTTGGGTGTGTGTGTGTGAAAGTGAGAGAGGCACTGCAGATGCTGAAGCTTTATTGCTTATCAAAAGCAGCTGTTCCATCCACAACTATATTTGTCACATGCTCAGAAAGTGTTGCCCCAGAAAGTAGCGGTGCCCCACCCCCACCTGAGATTTCCCTGGAGGTATCTCCACCCCCAGGTGGGTATAACCCTGATGCCTCCCTCTTCACTTGCCCCAGAATGTTTCGCACTTTTTGCTGGTCACACTCACATCACGTGTTCGTTTGGTGTGTGCCATCACAATTTCATTTTTTTTAATTCACCGTGCGAGGCCTGAAACTGCACTGTTCTTGTGGAGGTATGATCACTCAGCAATGTTCACACAAGAAATTAGTTTACCTGCAGCAAACCACCCCACTCACTGTGCACACATCCACATGCCTGCACTGCTCTAGATGCACGTGCCTTGATTCATGGAGCTGTTACTAAGTCATGCTGTGGCTGTTTTTGTACTCAGCTGTATATGTTATCAAACAGGAGGTCGATGAGGGATTACAGATCCCGGGCTTTACTGACTCTGTTGGCTCCAGTCAACGGCCAACTGTCCCGATTTACTGAGTTAGTAAATCCCTGCCTCCTTGATCACTTTACAGTATAGATATGCAATGACCAGATAGCTTCTTCACTGACATTTCTGATAAAACGCCAGAATACCACTAGATTCCTTTAATGGAGATTAATTTGTGGACTTTAAAGCACTGCTCTATTCCTGCTGGTTTTCTTTCAGTCTGTCAGGTCACTTCTTTAGCTCCAGATGAAATATTTCAGTGATGCATTGAATTACTTGCCACATTCATTCTGCTAAAAGGACAATCCTATTGATTCTGGTGATCCTGGGATTTCTGTTAAAGCACTACTATGAGGCTGACACTTGTCCTTTGTAATAATATGACCCAAACACTAGTAGATGGATGGATATTAGATGCAAGTATTTCAGTGATACTCAAGAAAAATGCAACTGCTTTGTTGATCTTTGCTGTCATTTGGTTGTCTTCTCATCTTCAAATACTATAAAAATGAAGCACCACCTAATGCAGTTTGGGATTTTACCCAGACTACACAATAAAACTAAATTAACAGAGCTAACAATACCAGGCCATAGAGCATCCTGTATTAATTGAGGGAAAAGTGGCATAAAACAAAATCTACTCACCAGGAAAAACTAAACACTGAACAAGTAAGTGAGGGATGATTGAGAAGGGCCTGCTAACCCTAAAGCATACCCTGCTTTGTCATCTTTTTCTTCTAAATTGAGCCACAGTTTACAAAATAAACATCTTGCTATGCTAACCCATATTTATAAGTGAAAGTGTTTGCTGAGGTCTTATATTAAGAATATTATCATATTGTCACAGACTTAGATACAGTATTGTTATAGTGTAGTTTTCTTTATTAAGGACCAGCGAATACACAATCCCAGTAGGTGTATAAGATACATATCATACATATTACTTAAGCTTTAGACTCATCTTCCTGCCTCAAATATCGTCAATTTCAGTCTATCTGGTCATTAGCTATTTATACTCATCTCATTTGAGCAAGCATTGTCTTGTGAGGCTTCGTGTGTTTGTGCTCAATGCTTGCTGCTCCAGCCTGGCGCTTTGTCTGCTGTACAGAGGCAGTAGCAGAGGGGAAAGAACCAGTAGAGACTGATGGGAAGAAACCAGAATCCACAGAGCCTGTGCCAGTACAGGCTGTGGTGGCTCAGGAGCCGTGTCCTGCCGTGAATGGCTCAATCCAACCACAGCCTGGTGGGGTTGGGGTAAAAGAGCAAGCAGAGTCTGCTAACTCTACTTTAAAGGAAGAGGGCACTTGCTCTCCCCCACCACCTGGTAAGTATGCTTCTTTAATATGAAACAATCCCATGTCTCTCAGTGAAAGTGCATGTTTTACCCCTCTTGCTGATCAAAGCAAACACACTGAGCATTGAAATAGTCTTTTCAGTTGCACATTACAACTGCACTGCAGCATGGCAAAAGCAACCTTTAAGACAAGTTTCTTTTTCTTTTTACATAACTTCAAAAATATTTTTACTATCAACAAAAAGATAATAGATTACTTTGCTAAGTCAACATTGAACTTCACTGATTGGCATCATGCACTGACTTCTCACTTGTTTCCTAAACAGTGCAACCCTAACTTTGATTGCATGCAGACTTCAAAGAAAAAACAACAACAAAATTTATGAGTTTTCAGATCCAAAGAGTTATATAAAAAGATAAAGTACTGATTAGGTTGAGAAATGGCAAAATGAAAGTGATGCAGTTTATTTGCAAGGTGAATCATCAAACTTAGTTCTTTATAATCCAGAAACAACAAGGCAAAAACATGCGAACATCAAAGTACTGACAAACAGGCCGCTTTCCTTGGATTATTTTTCTTTATGTAGAGGAAAGATGGAGCTACTTGGCTTAGCCATGAGCTTTTTTTTACCACTATGTGCTGCTTTGAGGCTGAATTTTATCTGATATACCTGTTTGTGTGTGTGTGTGTGTACACACACTTTGACGCTAGTCTGCTTGTGCTTTTGTTACGCCAGACTAAGAATCATACGGCAATACACACACAGCTATGACCTCACACTGTTTCACTCTACAGTACAGCAGTTAGGGGGTTTTGTTGTGCACAAACCAATCCATCAAACAACTTTTTCATTCATGTCCAAGAATTGCATGACACAGTTGTCTCGCATGTGGTCATTGGCCTTCTTGGCCTCGTGCTTTTATGTCAAAGTTGACCTGCCAGTGATTGACCTTGAGTCTTTTGATAAGTGGGTCTATTTGTCAATGACAACCTTTATTCCAGATGATGCTAAACCTGCAGCCACTACCCCATCCCCAACACCTCAACCAGGTTGGTACCAATAACAGACCTTTTCAAGTTCCTTATGGTTGCCATAAAGCAATCGAATTAATCATAGTAAGTGCTCCCAAAATATTTCAAGCACTTTAGCAAGATGGTTGAAGGAATAGCAGTGTTAGGTAGTTTAATTATTGCTCCTGTACAGGAAGGAAATTAAGAACTACAAAGTGAAATAATAAAATCTTCCTACAGTGGTGGTCAGGAGTTTACATACACTCATCATGGGCATGGATATCTTGGTCATTTTGGGATTTTAATGTTTTAATGACTTTAAAAAAAACAATAATTAGTTACAAAAGGTTGAATTTAATTTTGATTTAATCGTATCCACACAGGGTAAAACAAAAAAAACAAGCTAAAATATATACATATGTCCCTTTCTGGCTTAATTCAATTTGAATATTTGACTACTTTTCTTGGCAGAATTGCTAGTTGATTGTTTTTAAGCATAGTTCACAAACCTTTAATAGGGTTGAGGTCAAGGCTTTGGGAAGGCCATTCCAGAAGCTTATAGCTAGATAACTTTATCCATTTCAAAACCAGTTTTTATGTGTGTTTGGGATTATTGCCCCATTTCAGTAGCCAATTGTGATCAAGTGAAGTGAAGTTGAAGAATTTGGAAGTAGTCTTTCTTCATTATTCCACAGACTTTTTGCAATATACGAGTTCGACTGGCAATCTGCAATTGTTTATGATCCCAATTTGAGTTGTGGCTCTGCAATTGACCCCATGTGTACTAGAAAAATTCACAAATAAATTCAAACTTGTGCACCCTGTTCTTCTCTTTTTAATTCAACATACAGTGGGGCAAAAAAGTATTTAGTCAGCCACCGATTGTGCAAGTTCCCCCACTTAAAATGATGACAGAGGTCAGTAATTTGCACCAGAGGTACACTTCAACTGTGAGAGACAGAATGTGAAAAAAAAATCCATGAATCCACATGGTAGGATTTGTAAAGAATTTATTCGTAAATCAGGGTGGAAAATAAGTATTTGGTCACCTCAAACAAGGAAAATCTCTGGCTCTCACAGACCTGTAACGTCTTCCGTAAGAAGCTTTTCTGTCCCCCACTCGTTACCTGTATGAATGGCACCTGTTTGAACTCATCATCTGTATAAAAGACACCTGTCCACAGCCTCAAACAGTCAGACTCCAAACTCCGCCATGGCCAAGACCAAAGAGCTTTCGAAGGACACCAGGAAAAGTATTGTAGACCTGCACCAGACTGGGAAGAGTGAATCTACAATAGGCAAGCAGCTTGGTGTGAAAAAATCAACTGTGGGAGCAATCATCAGAAAATGGAAGACATACAAGACCACTGATAATCTCCCTCGATCTGGGGCTCCACGCAAGATCTCATCCCGTGGGGTCAAAATGATCATGAGAACGGTGAGCAAAGATCCCAGAACCACACGGGGGGACCTGGTGAATGACCTGCAGAGAGCTGGGACCAAAGTAACAAAGGTCACCATCAGTAACACACTACAACGGCAGGGAATCAAATCCCGCAGTGCCAGACGTGTTCCGCTGCTGAAGCCAGTGCATGTCCAGGCCCGTCTGAAGTTTGCCAGAGAGCACATGGATGATACAGCAGAGGATTGGGAGAATGTCATGTGGTCAGATGAAACCAAAGTAGAACTTTTTGGTATAAACTCAACTCGTCGTGTTTGGAGGAAGAAGAATACTGAGTTGCATCCCAAGAACACCATACCTACTGTGAAGCATGGGGGTGGAAACATCATGCTATGGGGCTGTTTTTCTGCCAAGGGGACAGGACGACTGATCCGTGTTAAGGACAGAATGAATGGGGCCATGTATCGTGAGATTTTGAGCCAAAACCTCCTTCCATCAGTGAGAACTTTGAAGATGAAACGAGGCTGGGTCTTCCAACATGACAATGATCCAAAACACACCGCCCGGGCAACAAAGGAGTGGCTCCGTAAGAAGCATTTGAAAGTCCTGGAGTGGCCTAGCCAGTCTCCAGACCTCAACCCCATAGAAAATCTGTGGCGGGAGTTGAAAGTCCGTGTTGCTCGGCGACAGCCCCAAAACATCACTGCTCTCGAGAAGATCTGCATGGAGGAATGGGCCAAAATACCAGCTACTGTGTGTGCAAACCTGGTAAAGACCTATAGTAAACGTTTGACCTCTGTTATTGCCAACAAAGGTTATGTTACAAAGTATTGAGTTGTATTTTTGTTATTGACCAAATACTTATTTTCCACCCTGATTTACGAATAAATTCTTTACAAATCCTACCATGTGGATTCATGGATTTTTTTTTCACATTCTGTCTCTCACAGTTGAAGTGTACCTCTGGTGCAAATTACTGACCTTTGTCATCATTTTAAGTGGGGGAACTTGCACAATCGGTGGCTGACTAAATACTTTTTTGCCCCACTGTAGATGTATTCTGTATAATCATCCCACCCCTGGAAAGGTTTTTCAAAAAAATCATTAAATATCCTAAATTACTAGGATGTTCTTGCCTATAATGGTTGTTTGACCAAAACTGTAATTCTCTGGTGTCTAATGTGCTTTACGGCTTTATAAGTACACACATTTTTAAGTCTGGTTTAGGCATTGACAAAAGTACCCTTTACAATCTAAATGATGTAAATATTTAATACTGATGTGTCACATCTGTAAACTTCAGATGTATGTCTATGCTTGTTGACATACATGTAGAAAATGTGTGATTTCTACTTGCAAACTTGCACTGCATAATTTCTACCTGCACTTCAACCTTTATTTCTCTAAGATAACTAAAGATGGATGTGGTAATGATATTTTATATGCATGTATCATGCAAAATATACACCAAATAAATCACTGTATAAATCACTGCACATGCAATACAAATGTGCATGCCACTTATGTCTTCAAGTGTTAATTCAGCTGTCATAATTATATCACATATACAGATGTGTATAGGCTACTGGGGTTTTTTTGTTTTTATTTTTTTTTCTTCATTTTTCTTTATTATGTTTTCAGTTAGTTATGATCCTGATATCAGTTTTATTTATGTGAACATACGATTCGGGTTAAAAGGAGCTGTGCAAACACTCAACCTGCGATTTCTGCAATACTAAAAAAGCATATTTCGTATTTCTATGTCAAATGAATGAGATACATTTCCCCAGGCAGTGTGTCATCTCTGTTAACAACATATTAGTTATAAAAGGTGCAATCAAAAAGTTCTACGCCTAATGAGCAAAATTTTAAAATTGCTACTTTTCCCTTTTTTTTCCCTCGACGCCTCTTCCAGTGCTCCTGCTTCACTTTATTGCGAAAAGTATCTGCTCTTTTTCCTTCACAAGCATATGAGTGAGAGTGAGTCTGTTATTGGTACTCACTTGAGTGAGATCCAATTTTTAATCCATAGGGTTTAATATATATTATATATACATTTGGTTTAGGAGTGCATTTATGGAAATTTCTGAAGTGCATTTGTGCGCTTGCACCACTGCATCTGACGCTTTACATTGTGATGAACGGCTTTCATGCAGCTGCTCGCCATGGAAACCCCTCTCATTAAGCTCTCTAGGCACTCATCATGACCTAATCTGAAGGCCACATTAAGTTAGGAGATCTGTAGCAACTGGCTCTGCAGAAAGTTGGCGACCTACCACTAACAGTTGACTGTGATATATTTAGTAGTGAGGAAATTTCCCAACTGGACTTGTTGCACAGGTGGCATCCTATCATGGTACCATGCTGGAATTCACTGAGCTCCTGAGAGCTTACATGTTTGCAGAAGTAGTCTGCATGCCTAGGTGCTTGATTTTATAGACCCGTGGCCATAAAACTGATTGGAACACCTGAATTCAATGACTTGGATAGGTGAGGAAATGCTTTTGGCAATATAGTGTATGTTTGGAGTTTGTTTTTGCTGGAAGAAGGACACTAATGCAAATTACATCATGTTATGTAATTTGAAACATTACATCTACGTATTCTTTTTGAAGCTTTTGTTTTCTGTGTCAGTATTAGTGTTGGTCAGTTAGTTTGGAACATTTTGGTTAACTTCTAAATAAAAGAGAAAAACAGCTTCCCTAAACCTTTGAATGTCCAACCCACACTGTTGTAGCCACAATAATCATCAAACTACCGGCAGTAGTTATATTTATAGTGATTAATTTCGATTATAACTCTGTTTTTTTTTCCACAGAGGATGCCAGTTCAACCAAGAAACTCTCAGTTGAGCTGCCTAGTAAGATCCCACCATTTTAGATCTTTGACCAAGAAGCTTATTTTAAATGATTCAGTGGCTGAGTGTGGAAAACATGTTGGAGACATGTTTATCTCTAGGTATTTTGTGTGTTTGGAAGTTAGCCTTTTAGCAGAAGAAAGTCAAAATATTCAAAACTCCCTTGCTAACGAAAATTTCAAACAGCGTTCACAATATAGTTTGAAACAAAAAACCAAAAAGAAGCACTCTGACCTTTAAACTCTGACCTTTCAGAATTCCTCACTGCTTGCATACCTTTAACTGCTTGTCATCGTTTTCTGAGTGTGTGCTTGCTTCAGTGGACTTTACAGTACTATTTCTTACAATATGCTGTAAATTTCTCTCTGTCTTTGTTTAGATGATAGCGTCCCTGTGCCAGCCATGGGGAGAAAGGACTCAGGTAATAAAGTGGTAGCCCTTACACTTCTAGAGAAACTTTGTTCGGTTTTATTTGTTTCAAGAATATTGCGCGAAACGTGAAAAAGATTGTTTTATTGAAGTCTCCCCAACTCTTTGTGTCTTCACATAATCATAAAGGACATAAAGTGGGCTTCAGAGAAATAAATCTTTTTCATTTTCATTTAGAAGGTTTAAAATTATCACAGAAAAGCTAACAAGATTTTGTCCATGGTGAAGTTTCGTAAAGTATTAACACAGTGCCCAACAGAGGTGAATCACAATCATATGGCAACAGCATTATCTTCATTCATACCTCCAGGATCCAAAGAAGACTGCAGTATCCAGACAATTAAGAATTTATAAACCCAGTTTTTCTTTAATAATAATAATAATAATAATAAAAAGTTAGGTGCTGCTTGTTCTATTTGCATATCTTTCATGCTTTCCATGTTGCAAGCTGAGATCCTGCTGCTGTGTGAGGCGTGAGTGCTGGAAGTCATGTGTGTCTGTTAGTCTTTCTGTCTGTCTTTGTACCTCTGGACTGGTAAAAGTAAAAATTTCAGATGAGAAGTAAAAGGTGGGTGCTACGACTCCTTACTGTACTATTTGTAGCCTGTGGCAGAGGAGAGCTGTGTTTCACGTAGGTGATCTTTTTCCTCACTGACCAGTGTGGTCTCTGGGAGAGGGTCAGGCACCAGACGAACTGGACAAGCCCGTTGACAACCCACCGCTCTCCACCCTGCTGATTGAGAGACCCCTGAGTGGTGCTGTCACTGTTGGTGAGTAATAGAATGAAGAAGAAAGAAGATCTGAGGAGGGACTTCAAAGGGAAACCTGCAAAAAAGGAAAACTGTATCCATCTGACAGATTGCAGTAGGCATAGGATTTAGAAGAGCCAAGATATCTTTCTTTATTTCAGCCTTATTTCAGATCACTGCTGGTGATGCTAACTTTGACTTATAAGCATAAGTAGAGACACCACTAAGCTGGAAATCTTCTTATCCCTCAGTTCCTCAGGCCTGAAACTGGTTGCAACTTCCGGTCTCACATGAAAAATTTATATGCTCCAACTGTACAGCGAGTGGTTGCTGGGTGAAACTGGCTGCAAAGAGGATGGTGAACCAAAAATGTCCTTGTGATTGCTTTGGTGACTGCTAGAAAATTGCAGCAGTGAATTGCCATTTTCGTGGAAAACGCACACGCCCAGCAACCAGAGCTCCCGACAGAGTGTTAACAAATATGTTAATTGATTTTTAGTTTATCATTTTACTGTTACACCAATAGCCCCAGTACACATTTTTTAATCAATGTACCGGTACATGTTTAAAAATACTGTATACACCAATTAACAATAGCTTGCCTTCATTTAAGCTTTCCTTTAAAAATGCATCCATTAATGAAATGTACTCACACATAGAGACCACTGCAACACATCAACTTCAACAGTTAGATGAAAGGAGACTTTTTTCTAAAAGAAGCAAAAATATGCTGTGTACTTTTCACTGTGACACTGATATCTAAGTTAAAACAGTCTCTGCATCTGTATTTGTATACAATATATGAATGCATGCTTTTTTTTATGTTAGTCTTCACTGGTACCCAATTACACTTTCTCTTTAATCATATCAAATTTTTCTGTCCAAAGGTGGTGACATCACCTTTGTTGCCAAAGTGGAGGCCAAAGATCTTCTGCGCAAACCAACTATCAAGTGGTTTAAAGGGAAATGGATGGATCTGGCCAGCAAGACAGGAAAACATCTACAGCTAAAAGAGACCTTTGACCGACTCACAAAGGTATCCATGTACCCTCACCTTCTTTAGAAGGTATGTAAGCAAATTTTGTGATAACGTTACTCTTATACAAACTTTTATCAGGTCCACACATTTGAGATGCACATCATCAAGGCCAAAGATAACTATGCTGGGAACTACAGGTGCGAGGTCAACTACAAGGACAAGTTTGATAGCTGTTCCTTTGACTTGGAAGTTAAAGGTTTGTCACATTGTTAAAATACTTTAGAACAAAAAAAATCCGCCACAAACATAAAAATTGCATACTATGTGCTGATACTGTTTTACAGAAGCTGAAACGGGCTCACAGAATATTGACATTCGATCCGCTTTCAAGAGAAGGTAATAAAAAGACCTTTATGAATGAGTCAGCAGGACCCTTATGGAATTTGACAGAATTTCTATGTTTTCTTTTCAAAACAAAGCATTGTTCTATTATAGGATCTGTAATATTCTATACATACTAATAAAGACACCTGAAAAAATGAAGATAAGAAAAAGTGCCATTCATTTAGGCACACTGAACACCTCTCCATCAAGTAATGTCTCTGTATGAGATGTAAGCGTGACAAGATGGTTGTAATAATGTCATTTACCTTTCTGCAAGGTAATTACAAATCAACCAGTTCACTCACTGTGTAATTAAAGGCCAACTCTTGCACATTGATTCTTCCTCCAAACAATGTGACTGGAAAGCAACTCAAAGCATCCCTGTTGCATTGCATAATCACAATGTTGTACTTCAACATTGTGGCAATGTTGCCCGGGACAGCTCTGGATGTGTTTTACACAAATCACCTTGTTTCAAGCTTTTATCTGGGAAAAGACACAAAAAGGTCTCTGTGTAAGCACCAATCGTGAGTTAGCTTGGAGCTAATGTATCGATTGAGATCAGAGCTTTTGCTTTGTGATGCTCTTTTACCGTTGTTTTTAGTGCTTCTAGCTTTTTCAGTTCTGATTAAATCTCTATTAATCTCTCCTTGTTAACAACAGCAGTGAAAGACAAGAAGATGCAGGAGAGCTTGACTTTAGTGGTCTTCTAAAACATAGGTGAGAGTCACATCCTAATCCTGAGTGGATTTTGTTCTTTTTAGTATTTTTTAGGCCCCTTTTCTGGATCTACTTTTTTTCTCTTCTTCTTTCACATCGTTTGTAAATTTAATTTGTACACAGTTACTGTATGAGTGGAAAGCACATTTCTTCAGATCATCAAAGAAGCTATAACAGGGGTTTTCAAAGTCCGCGGGCCCCTCTCCTAGACAAATTTAGCTGTCCCCACTTTTCATCTTCATACTAAAACACTACAATATTTTCAATATTGTATAACATGTAATAAAAGATGGACATCGTTACTGTCCGTTTAGCATCATGAACCTTGTGGTCTTGCTTTTTGCACCTAAAAATTATCATATTTGGTCGGAAAGATTAGCTTAGTTAGCTAAGTTTTTAGCCAACAGTAGCAAGTTTATTCACCAAAGTGTGTCTGTAGACTGTATGGAAGCTAATCAACATACAAACAAATTAATTAAGAATTTAACTAAAAGAACTGAAGCATAACTTTTTATTTTATTAACACAATTAGTAAGATTTAACCAGTGAGCAAAACATTTCTTTATCAGTAAATTGCAGTAAAATGCTAAAAATGCTAAAATGCAAACATATTTAAATGGATGAGATAGCTACATAGAGTCCTTTAAAAAGGCCACAAAGACCACAAATATTTTAGAATTCTTTCAAAAATTCTTTTAAAATGTAAAATTATGTTATTATTTTTTTAGACAAATAAAAAACTTTTAACTAGGAATTTATATTTTTCTACCCAAATTCGAGCTGGACTTCAGAAATTAATGTTCAAAATTAATTTTATGTTCAGAAATGCATGTAAATTTAACTGTACTTTGGCATCTTAATGACAAATAATATTGTGTTTTAATATATATTTATTTGCTTATTGCCATATATATAAAACTGCAAATTTGGAAAATGATGGATACAAATAATAGTCATATATCAGTATTAAAAATATTTCAAATTAAGAGATTGAGAGATTGACCATTACAGACCCATAACAAATACATATGGTAAATACCAATACTGTTAATTTAAGGCAGCCATCACATAAACCTTGTGCTGGATGGTGGCCTAATAAGTTTGTTAAGCACCGTAAATCAATAAATGACAGATGTTTCTCCTACATTGGACATTTTAAAATTTACTATCAGACCTTTCTTATATCTCTCTGAAAAAGTAAAGCATGTTATTGGAGTTAACTTTCCAGATTTACAGAACTATTTGCCATTCAAAACAAGAGCTTTTAATCCATTAAAATGTCTTTTTCATTATTATTATTATTATTATTTAGTTATCTTACTTTAGTTATCTATTATCTTGGTCATCAAAAACCAACGTAGATGTTTAGTCGACATTAGAGAATGGTTTACAGAGGTTCTCACAGAGCACTGCATACACAAAAGTTTGGTCACTTGTACCCAAGCATATGTGGAAACTATAACACAGTAATTTAGTCACAGTAACCTGGTGCCAAAGTGCACCTTCTCCAGTGGGAGGTGTGCCTTACAGCTTGAAAACCTCTGTGCAATAGCAAAAGCTACTCCAGTGGTTCAAAATAAACACCATGATGCATTTTTGAAATACATTGCAGCGTGTGAGTACAAGACCTAGTCAGTTACACTGCTCACTGACAAAATTATATATTTATTTTGGGCTTGTCTCTTCTTCTCCCCTATACATTCAGAAATCAGAGGTTAGTAGAACGAAAACCATAGGTATTAAAATGATTAGACCTTACTGCGGGTGAGTACTGTAATCCTGTAGAGTCCCCAGCATGAAACGTAGCTCTAGGTATTGGACGAGCAAGAGTGTTGGCCTCCTGTAGTACGGTAACACTTCATTTGAAGGCAACATTCCTAAATGCCCCACCAGCACTCAGCAATGATGGAAATGGGTCTTGCAGCATTGACACTGAGGTGACTTGTCTTCATCAAGCTGTGAAATCAAGTCACATCTTTATGAGGCAAAGAGTGCCATTTTGGATCATTAATGAAGTGCAAGTGGGCCATGGAGAAATGATGCTGTAAAATAGTGTTATCACTACATTGTCGTTTATTTCAGTCTAGAAATATAAGGCAAGCACCACCGTGTTTATTTCAGCGTCTTCATAATTGCTTGAAAATAAACGAATGAGAAACACATGTAGAGAATATGATAGTATTTTACTCAATTCAGCCCCAAGCTTTCAGACATTTGGGAAAAATGTCAATGAAAGACAAGGCTTATTGAATGTTCACTATTTAAAACTAATAAATACACTCATGTCCAGGACGACATGTTTATTAACCTTAATCCCGTAACTCTAACACTCCTTCTGCCATCGTCTAACATTGTCGGAGCATCTGTGATGTGATTAAACCAACCGACCAGCAAACAAAGGGATGGGCCATGTCAAGAGCTATATGACAATCTTTGTTGCAGGTTTCCCTTAAATGCATGCATCCTTCATATAGACAAATCGCACAAAGCTGTTAAGCATTCAATAAGCTAGCATCTCTCAAAGAAAAAAAAACCCTTCCACCTGATTGATCTATAACTGTTCTTGTGTTTTAACCCTGATAAAAAGAACTCCTCCCCTTACTGTTTAAAGAAGCCTCCTCTTTAATCCTTATTTAATTGTTCATCTTCATCCTTCAAAGCATGCTATAAACTATGAAAGCAAGTTAGAAAGCCTTATTAGTTTTTTATTTGCATTTTATTCAAGACAGTTAAAACCTTTGGGGGCAAGCTGGCTCGCAACAAGGAGCTCTTTTCAAGTCTTAGCTAGCTTAGGTATAAAATAATGTACCTGAATATTAATGTAATTAACTGACAACTACAATATGTAAATATCCGTTTTTTGCACCATGAAACAACCCTCAGTCATTAAAATTAGTGATCTAATGATGATTTAATGACTGCAGAAAATTACTAGAGACGCAGAAACAAATAACACTGTTTCATCCAGGAACAATTCAACCAAATCCCTTTGCAGGAGAAAGTGTCCATCGACAAAAGGCTTTTTGATGATATAATATAAAAGACGATGGAGTTCCATCCAGCTGAGCTACAATCCTGTTTAGCCTTTTGTCTGCAGATGCAGACAGTAGAAAGAAAAAAGTCTCTGCATTAAATTGCTCACAACTAGGTTTGTGGTTTTCTGTGTCACAATTGCTATAAACAGATGTTGCACAGTTTTTAGTGGTTTGAGAACTATATTAAAAAAAAAGCAGACATCACCATTGCTTCTACCCCCCAAACTGGCCAAATAAAACAATATATAGATGAAAAAAATGAAGACAAATATATAAGCTGAGTATAACTAAAACAAGAGAAAGAGACGTGCAACATAGGCCCCCAGCTATCCTCAAGCCAGGAGTGTTAGAGCTACTGGTCTGTGTCCCAGCTCTTAAGGCAGGCCACCCTGATATTAGGATTATTATTATGATCCAGATGGTTATCTGTAGTTGTAGTTATCTGTGATCTGTATTTGTGTTTCAAGGTTCTGTCTTGATTACCGTATTTCCCGGACTACAAAGCGCACCTGAATATTAGCCGCACAAGCTAAAATCAGGGGAAAATCCTGTTTTGTACATACATTAGCCGCACCTGACCAAAAGCCGCAGGTGTTTCAATGTTGACTTATCATATGTAAGAGAATATGCACAAAGCGAATTGTCAGGAAAGAGATGGCTGTTTGGAGACACACCCCTTTTATTAATATTTTGAAAAACAAGTTATGGGTACATATTTGCACATGTGCTGTGCTTCATAAATGAGTAACAAATGTAGTACATAACAATAACCTACAGCACACCAGAAAAATAGATTCGGACTACCTTTTAGGCTCAGGTGCAGTGACACGGCTTTAACAAGAAGAAAAGTCAGTCATTCACCACCATCTTCCTGCGCACTAAAACCACCAAAGTCCTCTTCTCCAGTGTCGGAAACGAACAGGCTCAGGATGGCTTCGTCATCCACTCTCAGCTTCTTTCCTTCGTTGTCACTTTCAAAACCAAAGAAATCCTCATTGTCAGTGTCAGAGTCGAACACCCTCTGAAGGGCCGTGGCGGTGTCCTCCTCTCCATCATGCAGCAGTCCAGCCCTTCGAAATCCGTTGGTGATCGTGGATGTTTTCACACTTTTCCACGCTGTCAGAATCCACTGGTGGTGTTGAGCATAACTTGCTTTTCGCAAGTTTATCGCCGCTCGTCATCCACGACTCCCGCTGAACGCGTAGCGCTACTTTGAAGTTTGTTTTTCGCGCTACTTGTACGGCACTATGTTGCCTGGCGGATGGACATGTGACCAACATACCACTCTTGAACCCCGATCCTTCCGCCAGGCAACGTAGTGCCGTACAACAGCAGAACAAACAAAACAAATCGTCTTACGATATCACAAAAATCATGGACAATCCATAGAAAAGCCGCACCTGACTAAAAGCCGCAGGGTTCAAAGCTTGTGCAAAAAGTAGCGGCTTATAGCCCGACAATTACGGTAATTCTAAAATGGTTAGACACATGAAAAACACACAGACCTTCCACAAGTTAAAGAGCACCACTGTTTTGTATTAACTGCGCTGCTACCCTGTTAACAAGTAACTTCAGAGCCAATGTGAGCACACAACTAGACAGCTCACCATGCCCATCCCTTTGTGTGACATGTCCTGAAGAATGCTCTGCAGAGAAATACTGTAGCATGCTTAAACCAGAAACAGGAGGAAAACCTCACAGTGACTGCTATATTTAATTAAATCTCCTGACTACATCAGTATAAGGTCATTGAGTGATTCCTCAGGACACGTTGCAAACACCAGCCAATAAATCCTGCCCTCACATCGTTCCTTCATATTCGGCACCGCTAGGGAGCACAAACAGCAGGATGACACTCCAGAGGTGGATGTGTGGGAGATCCTGAAGAACGCCCGGCCAGATCAGTATGAAAAGATTGCCTTTATGTACGGCATCACAGACCTGAGGGGTCTGCTGAAGAGGCTGAAAAAGATGCCTAAAGAGGAGAAGAAGCTGGAAGGTAGATAAATCAGTGCTCAGCTGATGCATATTAATATTTATCTCTTTTCAGACATTAAGGTCTTTGTGGTGGTTTTTGTTTTTTTGTTTTTTTTATCCTGCTGTGACTTTAGTTTTGTCTTTTCAAAGCTTTTGCAAAGAAGCTGGACCCTGCATATCAGGTGGATAAAGGTGGAAAGATCCGCTTAGTGGTGGACCTGGCTGACCCGACAGTTGAACTGAAGTGGTACAAGAATGGACAGGAAATCAGGCCCTCGCCCAAGTATGTAACGACCTTTTCCCTTATTGATCAGTTCTTTGTCTTCTTGGGTTCAGCACTGCGCAAATAAAGTGCATTTTATGTATTAAGAAATGCACTTTATTTGTGACAATTCCTTCCTTTACCAGTCCTCTGGTAAATGTTTTCATTCTGTCACCAGCCTAAAGCACAATGGTTCACATGTTTCATTGCACATTACTCCACACAAACACTGGTACAAATACCCCCAAAAGAAACAAATCAACAGTCAACAGTGGCATAGTAAGACATCTTGAAATATAACAATGCAACATATCTGCAGCCAGTTTAGTCCACTGCACTGTGAACCATTGCCAGCTGACCTCCAGCACACTGTAACAGTCTCAACTCTAATGTGGCTTGAATATCAAACAAACATGTTAGCATTTTTAAGAATTCAGAGCTACATTTGGGTGTACATGTAGAGTATGATTTCATATGCTGTCTGTAACTGCCATTAATTGCTGTATATGTCCTCCTCTATACAGGAAAAATGTGGTACCTCCTTCACAGGTCTTTAACAAAGTCTGGCTTTGGAACAGTTTTAATAGATACTGGATCACAAAGTATTACCAAAAATCATCTTTTTCGACAAGATTCTTCATATTAGGGCTGAATAGATTTGTTTTTCCAACTATAATGTTTTTGAAAGGATAGAGGAGTTTTTTCAGATTCCTCCAGTGCACAAAAATATGTTTGTACTGGTTTCATTCTTTTAGGCTATATCATATAACGTATCTCGCAACAGCGCATTAACAGCAGAGTCAGAGCAATGTTTTTGCCACACTAGATATTTTTGTTTGATTTCAAAGCACAGTAAAGAGACAGAAGAAGAGGCTGAATTTTTCTTTTATTTCATGATATCAGCCTAAAAATGGCATGTAACTGGATAAAGACATGCATATTTTTATTCAAAAGACAAGGCCTCTTGAGATTATAGATTCTCTATAGATAAGCAGTATTAAGCTAATTCTGTTCAAAGTCATCCAGCGTTAAAGCCATCTGGGAGGATATTGCTGTTTTCTGGGTTTGGTCTCCAGGTCTCCCTTCTCTAAAGACTTTCTCCCATTTGCTCCTCTTTCTTGTAACATTGTTGCTGTACCCCTCCAGGCATGATGTTTCTTTGTGTTTGTTGTTTGTCTGTCATATCATGGTGCTCCTTCCTGTCTACCATAATCACTTGCTCTGCACTTCCTGTGCTCCGGCCCCATTCTGGCTCCACTGGTGACCTTAAGTCAAAGGAAGTAAGTCCATTCATCCACTCTCCCTTCTCCATGTCACAGTTTTGTTGTGAGCCTCACCTTTCTGTATGTATTTTCACTTCTGGCTGTGTGCAGCATTTTTAAAGCATGTTGACTGAAAGATCACAATTAAATTTTGCAGCTACTGTACATTTGATTTTCCTAATAGTGTTTATTCTCTGTAATCACCAATTTGAAATCATATGCATTCCTATCTTGGGACCACTGTATGATGAGCGACCTAATTAACGTTCTTCCTGTTTAGGTATATTTTTGAGCATAAGGGCACACAAAGGATTATGGTCATCAACAACTGCTCCGCCAATGATGACGCAGCCTATTCGGTTGCCGCAGGAGATGAGAAATGTAGCACAGAGCTTTTTGTCAAAGGTAACGTGATTAATTGATCTTTTTAAAACAGCCACTAAGAATTGTTGGCTTAAGGAGCCAATCATTTAGTTTTCTTCCCTCTTGTCCAACAGAGTTACCAGTTAAGATAGTTAAAGGTATTGAGCCTGTGAAGACCACAGTGAACGAGAGGATTGAGCTAGAGTGTGAAGTTTCAGAGGAAGGTGCTCAAGTCAAATGGTAAGACTGAAAATGAAGGATTTAAACATGCTATGACTAACATAATAACACATGAATGCGACTTGTGCTATAAACAAACAAGAAAATCATTAAAAAGTTCAAACTAAAAGCTCCTTAAGGTTTGCTTTGTTACTCAAACTATGTGTATGGTAAAATATGATTTCAACCTAAAAAAGTGTTTGTATTACAAAAAATAGACATTTGAAAGAGCTCAGTAATCAGACACGATATACTGTCTGGCCAAAAAAAAGTCACCGCCTGACTTAACTTAGCTGACATAACTATTATTTTATTAGAAGAGATAATTACTGCAGTCATAAATCGGCCTTGGCTAGCAACGTGTTATTTACGGTAACACTTACTAATGCATTGAGTAAGTGGTTCCCTAATGTGGTGGTTTTGCCTAACAAACAAGAGATGCCTGTTTCAGTCCTGGAGGAAGACACAAATCCCTCTGGGAGTGTGTCAGGAAGGGCAGCTGATCCAGTGAGTAATTTCCATTTCAGAAGTGTCGGGTTATTGCCCCGCACCAAGAAAAGAAAACCTCTATGGAAATGAATAAAACTACTAAAACTGTGTGAAGAACTGTCCAACCATTATTAAAACCCGGAAGGAATCCTCTCTGTGGAAGGAATGCAGTCATGAAAAAGATATTAAATGATCATGATCAGAGATTATATAAGTGTGCGGTGTAATCCATCAACTGTAGCACTCACAGCTCCTTTTAATTGTGAAAGTAAGAGCATTTCCACTTGTGCGATGTAAAGAGAACTCAGGCTCAGATTGTGAAAGAGTGGTTCGGAGAACACGAGACATAAGACAGACCCTAACCCCACTCAGAATCTTTGGGATGTGCTAAAATCTAATAGCTCCTTCAGAAGTTGCCTCTTTTTCTCATCCAGTGTTTCAGGAAACATCAAGTGATCAAATCTTCACCATCATGTTCAGCACTTGTAAATTGTTCACTGCTTATTTGTCGGTGTGTGACCATTTCAAATGCTCTTTCAGGTTGAGGAATGGTGTTGAGGTTCCAACAGGGGTGCGATCGAGATATCGAGTTAAGTGTGAGGGAACTAAACACTTTTTGGTGATTGATGACGCCTCACGAGACGATACTGGGACATACTCCATCATGGCCTCTGGTGGCACCTCTGAGGCTCATATACAAGTTGACTGTATGAAGCATCTTCTCTGTATTTAAATTCTTACTACTGGTTGCATGCTTTCTTAAAGAAACAGCTTATATCCTGGCCTTCCTCTATACTTTATTTAGTGAAACCACTGAAGGTGTACCAGGACCTGCAGGACATGACGGTGTTGCTGGGTCAGCCCATCAAGTTGCACTGTGAGATTTACCCAGGAAATGTCCCAGGCCGCTGGTACAGGAACGGACAGCTGATCCAACCTAGCGATCGCCTCAACATCATACACAGAAATAAGTATGACCTTGCTATGGAACTCTATTCAATCAAAGCTGTTTTTATTAAACGTTTGTCTCACACATTTCTGTTTTTTCAGAGTCCACCGACTTGAAATTGCAGCCAGCTCCCTTCACGATGCAGGAGATTACACTTTTGTACCTGAGGGGTATTCACAGAGCCTTTCTGCCAAAATCCACATCATTGGTACAAAAACGAAGCTTCACTGGACAAGAGCTTTTTTTTCTCCTTATTGTTCTTTATGCTTTCTCTCTTTCTAATGACCTCGTTTGATTTTCTGCAGACCCTCCGAGGGTACTCTTGGACAGCTTGAACTTCCCAGACAACACTGTAACTGTCGTGGCAGGAAATAAACTCCGCTTAGAAATCCCAATCAGTGGAGAACCAGCACCCAGAGTGGTGTGGATGAAGGGTGAAAGGGTGAGAACCTTTGATTCTGTACTCACCCCACTACTAACACAAAAAACAACAGCGCCTTAGCCCAACTCAAAACTGCTCTGTCTGTAATAACCGTATTGTTTATGCACTTTGAATCATTAAAAATGGGCTATATTACTCATGACTATATTAATTTGTTTCATTCATTATATTCAGATATCACCCTTTTGTTATTTGGTCAGAACTGACACTCTAGTGGACACTTTGCCTGTTAGCCTGGAGCAACACTAGGCAAAACTGCCACTGGACACTGAGGCATGACAAATTATTGTCACCATGTGCAATGAACTTGCAATCTTGATAGTCAGTCTGCTATCAGGTTGAGATTGAATGGGGTCAGCTTGGCAATTATATGCAATCCATTTATGGTCATACACAGATTAACAGTGATGAAAAAACTTCAGATCTCTTGCTGTCTGCAGAAATTCACATTAACTATTTACATTCATAGTTCAGCCAGAACCTCAGAGATCTGAAACAGAAATACCTCCACAAATAGTGACGTAGTTGCTGCAGGACAGAAATGTAACTGCCAAATGACAGAGGTACTCGATAACATTGCTTTTATATAGAAATACAACCAGAAGGCAGCCAGCTGAGTCAAGTCCCCTATTACAAAGACACTCTGAGTCATTGGTGCAGACTGAGTCAGACTGATTGCAAAGTGCTGTCAATCTCTCCGCATTTATAATTTTGGTTTATTTTGGTTATTTACACACCTCTAATCTCTCCAAGCACGATTGCTGATTTTGCTGGACTGTAATTATTTGGAGACAGGTTGCCTCCCAGAATTGACCTTTGTGAAAGCAGTCACTGCAGCTCTTTGCAATCTGTCACTAAATGTGAAAAAATTCAGTCCAACCACCGATTTTGCAGCTAGATTTTTTCTAGCTGCAAGCAGGTTACCGTCTTATTTTCACCTTCTTGTGATTGAACTTTTAACGTTTGTTGTAACCTGCTTGGTAGCTAGTTAGTACCATGTCAGTGAATATCACATTTAGAGTTATAATGTAAATATTTTTTTTTCATAGAAAGACTAATTTGTGACAAAAAATCTGTTTTTATGTCCTCATATGGTACTCACGAGGTCTTCTGTGTCTTTTGCCTTTAATCTCTTTTACCTCAGGTGATTCTCGAGTCAGGTCACCGCGTCCACGCTGAGACATACAGCGACCACACGAGTCTGACAATTGAGGTCACTGAGCGGGAGGACACAGGAAACTACAAGATAGTTCTGCAGAACGAGGCTGGTGAAGCCACAGCTAGTGTCAAAATCAAGGTTGTTGGTAAGACAGTGCAGCACCTTTCAAACAAAATATAAAATACACAATTCTTAACTTGCTTTTTGAATCATTTTTGAATCATGTGTTGTCTTCAGACATCCCCGACCCTCCTGAAGCTCCCTTGGTCCCAGTGGTGGGTGGTGATTGGTGTTCTATGACATGGGAACCTCCAAAGTATGATGGAGGCTCGCCAATCTTAGGTAAACCTTGCAGCACACTTGTTACCAAGCTTTACATGCATATGTTGGTGTTACATAACACTTTCTGGCTGCCCTCTAAAGGCTATTACATTGAGAGAAAAAAGAAGCAGAGCTCCAGATGGATGAGACTGAACTTTGACCTGATCAAGGAGACTACATTTGAACCCAAGAAGATGATTGAAGGAGTGCCGTATGAAGTGCGGATCTTTGCAGTCAACGCCATCGGTGTGTCCAAACCCAGTGAACCTTCCAAAGCCTTTACTCCTCTCGGTGAGTCCCCCAAACATTTCTTAGTACCATAAACCTATGACCTATGATCTGCAAAAATTCTATTTAAGGAAGAATAATACAGTCTCACATAAGGCTTTATTATAATGGGCAAAAGTCCTGTGATAGTACGTGTCTGATCTGCCCTTGGTACCCCAGTGACACAGCTGTTCCCCCTCATACCCACTATCCCAAGCATTTTGGCTGTGACCTCCACTGGACACGCAAGAGCTTTAGAGGATATTAAATATGTCTTTATAATGGCTGCCAAATCATCTGTGGATTAGAGGTTTAGGAGATCAGGTCTGTCAGAGGGTTCAGCAGGAGTTAAATGTGATTCAGAATACAAGAATAGATAGCAAGAGCAGGGGCTAATGGGATCTGACAGGGAGACTGATGGCATACCAGCTAAAGTGAGAGGCGCCTTGGTCACGTGTTTATGACTTGCCAAAATGGATGTTTTCTCATCTTGTTCACATTCGCTGTTTAAACCCGAGTGACGAAAACATTTATCTCAACACAGCTGTTACCAGTGAACCCACCATGCTGGTCGTGGATGACGTTACTGACACCACTGTGACGGTAAAGTGGCGTCCACCTGAAACCATTGGAGCTGCTGGGCTGGACGGATACTTAGTGGAGTATTGCGTAGAAGGAAGTGAGTTAGATTTCACTTGACTAACGAACTACATGATAGTAAGGCCCTACAATTTATTGCACAAATTGTACAAAAGCAAATGTCATATGTGCATACATACACAAAGGGGTTTAAACTGCAACCAAATCCAGCTGGTATTGTGATTCTGACAGAATCAGAGATTTAGGATCAGACTGACTGCAAAACAGCACAAAAATACTGAATGCAGTATTGTGAGAGTCCATACATAGACATACAGAAAATATAAAGAAAGAATAAATCCCAAGTCACTGTGTATGCATACTCGGCCACTTCATTAGGTATAATTATTCCTGCACTAGAATATCTAATCAGCCAATCACATAATTAGATTAGATTAGATTAGATTAGATTAGATTAGATTAGATTAGATTAGATTAGATGAATCTTTATTAATCCCTCGGGTGGGTTCCTGCATGTTACAGGTGCAATAAGGGGAATGAGAGTAAGGATATAAGCATAAATACACCATATATACACATATACAAATATATAAATACAGAATATACAATATGGATAAATAGGATTGCACATTTGAGTGAGCATATTGCACAGTGATTATTGCACAGGCGAATATAAGAAAAAAACAAATATTGCAAATATTGCACAGTGTAACAAAGCACTACAGCTCAGTTGTTCCCGCCCTCCTTTGTCCTCCTGTTTCCCCTCCGCCTCCCCTCCAGTGAGGAGTTAAACAGTCTGATGGCGTGTGGGACAGAGGAGTTTTTAAATCTATTGCTTTTTGACTTTTTGACAGCAACCTGTCGCTGAATAGGCTCCTCTGATTGTTTACAACCTTGTGCAGAGGATGCCCAGCATTGTTCATAAGGACAGCAATGCAATGCATTTAGGCATGTAGGCATGGTCAATATGACCTGCTGAAGTTTAAACTGAGCATCAAAATGGAGAAGAAAGGTGATTTAAGTAACTTTGAAGGTAGGATGGTTGTTGGTACCTGACTGGCTGGTCTGAGTTTTTCAGAAACTGCTGATCTACTGGGATTTTCCTGCACAATCATCTCTAGGATTCCAAACACCATTATATAATAGCTTTAGAAGAAACTATACTATTAATATTGTAAAAGTGAAATCTGAAGCCGAAGAATAACAGTCAGTGTTTTTAAGTACACAATAAATACATAATAATTTACCAGACTTACAATAGTGCACTGGACACTATACAATAGTGTGGCTGAGTGAAAAAAAAATGAGACCAGCTGTAGCATGTAACCAATCTGTAAAACCAGTTTTATTAAGCACTTCAAGTTTTTAGCTTGTTTCTTCTAACCCACAAAATAGATGCACAACCAGTCAGACATGAAACCAGTTTAAATAGTATTTTTCACCATGACTGTATTTTTTTCCTTACAGCTAATGATTGGGTAATATCCAACAAGGAGCTGACAGAGAAAACCAGGTACACCATCACCGGTCTGAGTCCAGGGTGTAAAATTTTAGTTCGTGTCAAAGCCGTCAATGCAGCTGGAGCTAGCACTCCACGTACCCTGCAGCATGCTATCCTGGTTAAAGAGGTTGTTGGTGAGCTCTTTAAAGTTCATTATATATGTTCTGCTGTAACACTGCAACAAATTAAATTAATACTGACATAAAATAAATCATAAAACGTTCCTTTATAACACACATTTTGGTGTAACTGCTCCACAGAACCACCCAAGATCCGCGTCCCACGGCACTTGAAGCAGACTTACACTCGCAAAGTTGGAGAAACAGTCAACCTTGTGGTGCCATTTATGGTAAATATGCCAGTTATACTGATATTGCACATCTCTTCAACAGAATACTGAGCTCATGTTGCAATTTGTGTGCAGGGCAAACCCCGACCGAAGGTCACCTGGCTGAAGGATGGCAACCCTATAGAGCCTTCACAAGTTAGCATCCGTAACACAGACTGTGACAGCATCATCTTCATCCGCAAAGCAGAACGCAGCCACTCTGGGAAGTATGACATGACAGTGCAGGTTGAAAACCATGTGGACACAGCCATACTTGACATACAGATTGTAGGTGAGTGAGCAAAATCACTATAAGATCATACGAAAGATAGAAGTGCTCATTGACATCAGAGTGGAGCTTTATAAGGAATGTCTATATTATGAGATTATATATCTTTTTCTCCTATTTTTAGATCTACCTGGACCTCCTCAGTGTGTGAATATTGAAGATGTTTGGGGTGGAAATGTAGCTCTGGTCTGGACCCCTCCAAAGGACAATGGGAACGCCCCAATAACAGGCTACACCATTCAAAAAGCAGACAAAAAGACAATGGTAGAAGATGGTCTCATACTGCAAATGAAAACCATTCTAGATACGCTATATCTTCAGCTCACATGCATTACTCTTTTTAGGAATGGTTCACATGCATTGAGCACTACCATCGCAACTGCATTACCATCACAGAACTGGTAGTTGGGAACGAGTACTTCTTCAGGATCTTCTCTGAGAATATGTGTGGCCTGAGTGAAACCGCCACCCAAACCAAAAAGAGTGCCCTCATCGTCAAAGAAGGTACAGCTGACTGTGTGTTTATGAGAGTGTAGGTGAGAGTAAGATCAAAAGATTTACTGTGAAAAACCAAATCTTCTAATTTCAGATGGAGGAAAATGCTTCCAAAGCTGAAACTCTGGAAGAAATCACATTTTACTTACATGCCGATATAAAGTTGTTGTTACTTTTTTGGGGTTTTTTTACAGCTCTTATCTGAAAGGTACTGTCAGTGATGTTTTCCACCCTAAAGTGAGCCTGATTCACAGCCTCACTTGTGAAACTCCAAGGGTTCGGTGTATGACTGACAGGCCCTTCAATGGTGTCTCAGTCTCAGCTGATGATAAATAAAAAAAAATACTGTCTTTCCCTCATCACATAGGGAATATCCCACATGATACCGCTCAGAGCCAGTATCATGTACAACCCCATTCCTTTACCCTTACCCCCACAGGCTTGCAGATGAAAACACAAGAGTACAATGACCACGACTTCAAGGAGGCGCCGAAGTTCACACAGCCACTTATCAACACTTTCGCCGTGGCCGGCTACAACACTACTCTTAACTGCAGCGTGCGTGCCAACCCAAGGGTAAGTGGAAGAACTAAAAGTAAAAGTGGTCCTATCAGCAGAGTCCTTTGCTGATGTTTCTATTTCTATGTGCAGCCCAAAGTGATCTGGATGAAGAATAAGATAACCATCATTGACGATCCGCGCTACCGTATGTTTAGCAGCCAAGGAGTCTGCACTCTGGAGATCAGGAAGCCCAGTCCCTATGATGGTGGAATGTACACCTGCAAGGCCATCAATGAACTAGGAGAGGCTCAAGTGGACTGCAAACTGGAAGTTAAAGGTCAGTGTGGACCTTGATATGACCCCTGGCCTCCTCCTTGGGTGCCTGTGTTCACCTGAGTCTGGTTTCCCAAATGTTTTTGTTGTATTTTTTAATGTTCTTTTAAGATATGTGCATCTTTAATGCAAACAGAAGCTATTAACGCATTTATGATCACAATCATCACTGAACGTACAGAGGCAGAGAGCCTTTGGGAAACCAACTCGACCTGGGTACGCTAGTGTTTGAACTGTGCGTGCAGTTCAGCAAAGGGACGATATAGGCGGTGGACATGTAAGTATCTGTACTGGGTTGCACCAGCTATTCGTAAATTCATGGTAAAGTCTTCATCAAGCTCCTAGCAACTTGTTCCTGGTGATTTACAAAGTTGGATTGCACAATTAAAACTTATGAAATGTGTTAGACTTGAGCAATGTGTAAGTTGGTCATGCATGGTGTCTGGGAGAGCTCAACGATGTAAAAGACAAACTACATGGTCGCAATGCCTGAAAAGGGGAAAACACTTTGGATTCTTACCAGTTTTTTTTATCTTCTAATGTTTTTATTAGGATCTTTCTTGCTTTCTTATTCATACAGTCAGTTCTTAGGTTTAGTTCCATATGACCTCAGGTTTATTTAGTCAGTTCCCTTTTGTGTTCCCAGTTTGTGTCAGTCTTGTCTTGCTTTATATGTTTCTACTGTATATTCACCCGTCTTGTCCTCCTGTCTTCCCTTGTGTCATGTTAATCCTATTCCCCTGTTCCATCTGGATGGTAGTTGCTGTTTTAGGGCAGCATGTGGCTCAGGAGGTCGAGCGGATCATTATTGGATGAATGACACTTACAGTCAAACTCGAAGTTCTTTAAATGCTCATCTTAATAGAAAGGCACCTTATAAGTAGAAAGACACATAGTAATATGCAGAGATGGGCAGTAACGCGTTACTGTAATCTGATTACTTTTTTCAGGTAACAAGTAAAGTAAGGGATTACTATTGCAAAAACGGTAATTAGATTACCGTTACTTTCCCGTAGGAACGCTGCGTTACTGCGTTACTAAAACCATGATTTTTTGCGAGAATGTCCCATGACAGTGACGTAAGCGAGTGCGACGTTCGTGACAACAGCTGTGTGCAGATCAACAATGGATCATATATCGAGTGCGGGAGAGAGTATGAGCGTGCAGCGTTTAAAGCGTGGAAGTACTGACCTTACTTTGAGTTTGATTCCATAAAAAGTGACAAAAACATTAGTGTCCGTTGTGCGTGGGAAGAAAACTTCTTTTTAAAGCGAAAAAAACCCCTAAACTTCCAAGCAAGCACCGAGTGCGCAACGATGTAATGGGAAATTCACAAAGAAACTCGTGGATTCTTACACTGACCGCTGCGGCACACCTGCACCAGGGTAAACCTCCGCCTACGCCACTCCTGCTTTACAGGTGAAAATAGAGCACCAGGACCGCTAGTCTTTGATGTTATTTATTTCCTGCTGTGTTTTACTTGCATCTATTTGAAAGAGTGAGTGTAAACACAAAAAAAAATATTTTATTTTATGTGCTGGAATGTGTAGAAAATAGGTTTAAATGTTAAACTAATTTCTTCAAGTCAGAGAATGTTGCATATAATTAAATTTTTGCTTGATGCATAAAGTTAAAAGGTTAAAACTAATAAAACAAGTTTTAAAAAGAGACTTTGCCATTTGATTACATTTTGTATGATGGATTATGCAGAAAAGTAGAATTGGGCTGAAAGATCTATCGCTTTATCACCTACTCAGGTTGTAAATCGTGTTTTTAAAAAGTAACTAAGTAACTAAGTAATTAATTACTTTTGAAAATAAGTAATTAGTAAAGTAACGGGATTACTGTTTTGGGGAAGTAATCAGTAATTAGTTACTGATTACTTTTTTCAAGTAACTTGACCAACACTGGTAATATGTGAAGCCTTGTGTTTTTCAGAGTCACAATCTCGGTGTTTAGAAACCAGATGTGATGAGGTGGGGTGGATCTGACTGTGAAACCACACACGCATTACATAAAAACTGGTCAGTCACAAGTTTTTTAGCCAATGAGCATAACCTGGATAAACTCTGCATGACCAAGACTTACAAACTTGAAATAATTTTTCATTCATTCATTTAATATGATTAAAATGAATCACTGAGACTTAGTGGTTCATTTCAAACGGGAAAGTGTTTTCACAGGTCAAGTTAAAGAGCCGTTTTCCCATTGACTTTATAAGGACTGAAGGCCGTTTCCCAACACCTGCTTACAAACAGTCACAGATTGGTGAAGGTTTCCAAATTGACACTTTCAGCTGCTCCCTTATCCACAAAGGATATCCACAGTATGTTTAATTTGGCAGATATTATACATGAATTGCTTTTCCTGATACAACCCCAAAGTGCATTATGTCTCCTTCTGTGCCTGGGGCTGAACTAAGGACCTTTGTAGGCAAATGTGCTATTTGCCAATAACTGCTAATTTATTGCCAACACTATGCAAGCCAAGCAGCTGGGTCATTTACCATCATTGGTATAACATTTTAAAGTTAAGGGTGTCATGTCAGACGTCAGCTTTATCCGTTTTTCCTACATAAGATTTATTTTGTTTTGTGCAATCCACTTTGATAAAGTGATGTGTAAATCTGCACTTATTGACTAACTACACTTAAACTTACGAACACCTGGTGCAACTGGTCTATGGATTCCATTTTGAGAGAATATATAAATAATAATCATTTCATGTGTGTCCAGTGTACATAATATCTGGTGACACTTTTCCATCACCACAACATGCAAACGTTTATCCCTTGTGTTGTCACACCTCTCTCTATTCAGTCCAGTCCATCCAGCCATCCTCTTCATCATCACAGCACACCACCTCAGCACCAGTCACACCACAGGAGGCAATAACATATGTAACATATGATATTTTTGTGTTTGTATTATTCAGTGTTTCCATCTTAAAATATGCTCCACAGATTCCAGTGTCTTCTTTATGCTCCACGGTTAACTCCTCATATAAAAGAGTTCAGTAATAACTCAGCTGTTTTCCCTGGTGCGCATATAACTCCATGTAAACATTTTAACCCCTCTTCTCTTCTCTTCTCCCTCCTAGTCCAAACTCAAGAATTGTGAATATATGTTCTCATATAAGGTAAGCTTTCATATGGTTTTGGCATATGAAGCTTATGTCATTCATTATGCGTCTTCAAGCCTGTGCAACCTCGCTTTTCTCAGCTTGTGGGTCTCTGGCAGTCGTTCTTCCCCTTGAGAGGAGAACCAACAGAACATGTCACATTTGCATGATGGCTTTTGCCAGGTTTTTTCTAAACCTGGATTGCTGTACCTGGCTGACTTTAAAAGCTCCGTTTTGAGTATTTGAATTTATTGTTGGCGTGATATTGTGAGACTCTCTGTTTTGTAACCTGTAGCAGAAATTAGGTGAGTAAAAGGTTTGCAAATCTTCTAACCTTTGTTGAGATATCAAGTGCATCATCTGAAGGGACTGAGAAGCTCTATGCTATGAAGGCATTGACTGTGGCTGAACAACATCAAACACCAAAGAAAACATACTAAACTATATTTTATGTTTGGACCTGCCTGATGAGTGGTGTATGCATAAACGCAGCAGAAATTATATATACTGTATTTTGTAGGTTTTTGCTTGTTGCAGATGACTGGAGACATTATTCATAAATTTTTTTTTTGCAAAGATTGCAGACCTGAATTGAAACATGTTGTGGAATCAGCTGTGCTTGTGCCTGTATGCTGTGGCCCAGTTCCATACTATGCGCTAATACTGAGCAAATATGCAGGGTTTACGCTGCGTTCACATGGTGAAAGTGACAAAATACTCGTCTCAATTTTCAGTGCTGTATTTGAGTGTGCAGAACTATTGTGCTTGTCCCTATTTTATGTCACATACAGTGCTGTGCAAAAGTCTTGAGCCACCTGTATTTTCTTTTTATTTTGCTTCCAGGGAGCCAGACTTTCATGTAATATTTTACAAGTGGTGTTGAGCATTTGGGAGAAAACTTTTAGATCAAATTTTGTACACCTAGGTGAAGTCAGTGACTTTGCATCTTGTGTCACAGATCATATCATTTAAAACTGCATGTACTAAAAGTCATGCATAGTCCACATTTGCTCTAATTAATAATTTTCTTCACTACAAATTACCAAATAAATGGATGAAATTCCAATCACCTGTATTTTGTGTTTAGTGATCATTATCAGAATGCAGTATCCTTTTATTGCTACTGTAATGATAGCATGCCTTTAAACTCTTGTATACTGTGCAGAAAGACATACAAAGACAGTGTATACTATGGAACTGGGACAAACTGGGTTGGCATTGCATTCAGAAGCCATCCTGAGCACCCTCTTTCCCTCTTTAGAGCTTGTGGTTCTCTCCATTGAGTTTTATTTGCTTTTCTCTGCTCACCCTATTGCTCTTCAGCTTTTCTCCTTCATCTTCCCCTCTCTATTTTTCACTCTCCACATATGTCTCTGTGCCTCACAGCAATATTCTAAGAGAGTTTTTCTCCCTGTCCCTTAGGAGGCTTCACCTTCTATGAACTCATGCAACGTGGAGTGCCCCTACATCTGATTGACAAGTATATGACCGAGTCGAAGGTTGTTGAGCAAGAGAAGTAAAAACTGAGCACAGTGCAATAAGACATTTTTGGCTTGCAAACATCTGATGCCACTAGTTACCCTGTTCTCTCAACTGCTGAGGTCAGCAGCCTGCAGGTGGATGGAGGGAAGATGGGACAGGTGGGTGGGTGTGAGGGAGGGTATACCAGTCCGGTGTGGTATGCTGTGTGCAGCTTTGGAGCTAGTTACCATGAGAAAAAAAAAAGCCAGTTCATCTTCTTTATCACTCTGTTATGTTTGAAAGACTCAGCTCAGATGCATGTTGGCAGTGTTTTGGTTCTAGCTTTAATAAGGAATTGTAGTGTGAAAAAAACAAGCTCATGGTGCACAACCAGTGTATTTTCATGTGGATTTTTGTCAGGAGTGCTTTTTGAAGGTGGCTGATTACTTCTGGGCTCTGAAAGATTTAGTTTGATGTTTAAAGGGTGTCAGTGAACTAATACGTGGCAAGAAAAGTGAGAACAGACTTGAGTAATGTTGGACAAATGAATGTTTTCACTTTTCTGATATGAATCACATTAACATTTCACTTTTTCTGTTGAGTTAGTAAGACAATAGAGAGATTTACACAAAGTCCATACATGTCATTAAACTTTTGAATTCTTGGATTCATACTGGACTGAGGTTTGATTGGGGTTAAAACATGTGTGCATGCCTTTACCTTTGTAATTACAACCTGTGGACAACAATAAAAGACACTTTAAAAAATAGTATGTCTGTTGTTGATTTCTGTACTCTTGTGTTGTAGGAATTAATCTTCTTTTCTAGTCTGTGACAGATTCACTGTGTAATTGACCTCATTAATTCATTTTAGTCATATTTATTTATTTTGCAAACCAGAAATAGCATGAGGGTTTATGGAATGAGTCATGTATGTGAGATCTGGAAAATATGTTCTGACATATGGAAGGTCTTATGTTTGAATATACTGACTTGACCATATAAACAGGGGGGTAGTTAAAGGAGACCTACTGTGGTGCTCAAAAGTTGACACAGAGTATTGACACAGGTATTGACACAGAATAACCCATTTTTTTAATGGCAAATCTCATAAAACCATAGTTTATTCACAATAGAATATAGAAAACATAAAATATTGAAACTGAGAAAATGTGCCATCTGAAGACGAAAAAAACCAAACACCCATTTTTATGGCAAAACAAATCTTAAAAAGCCGGGACAGGGCTATGTTTCACCCTCTGTTTTTAAGAACAGTCTGAACACTGAAGAAAACAGTTGCTGGAGTTTTGGGAGAGGATTTATTCCCATGCATGTCTGATAAAGGCAGGCCTGGGTCTTTTCTGTTGTATTTTTCATTTCATTATGCTCCAAATGTCTGTAGGCCGGTTCAGCACCTGCTCTCGTCTACTACAAAGCTCTGCTATTGTCTTAGATGCAGTATGTGGTTTAGCATTGTCTTGCTGAAAATCCAAGACCTTTTCTGAAAAGAAAAACTGTCTAGATGGGAGCATATGTTGTTCTAAAACCTGTATATACCTTTCCCCAGTGGAGACACCTGGGGAACACAGCTGATTAGAATCTAACTAATGAAACGAGGGAAAGCAAACTCGCCATAATGCATATGAGACAAGGGAGTCGAAGTAAATTAAAAACAGGAAGTAATGAAGACCCAGACTAAGACATGTGACGTTGACACAGGGAAAATGTAAACAAATGCCAAGGTGTGACTAACTGGGAAGAAAAGGCTCACTTGATATATAAATATATATATATAGAGAGAGAGATCATTATTTTTGTGAATAATTTTAATAAACAAACTTAGATCCAACAACCAAATGCAAGGGAAATTTATTAGGAGATTCATTTATTGTGAACCCAAACATATCATAAACAGCTACAGGAGGTATTCTTCAAATTAAGAGTATAGGTATGACACAGGTATTTGTTACACCTGTTATAGTCAGTTATAGTCATGTAAACAATCCGATCTCTGTGAACATAAAGAATCAAATCCCTCTAATGCAGCAAATTAAACCCTTGAGTTAATAACTTAGAAACTATGATTATTAGCCCAAGTACCATAAACAGACCTAGAGAATGTAGGCTAATATTTCTGATTGTTTTTATCATTTGATGTGCGATCTATTTACAAATCCACACTTTTCAAAGCTTAGTAAAAACACAACTCATGTTTACCTTATTTTTTCTTTTAAATTTACATTAGTTAATCTTTAAAAGAACAACATGATTCCAGGTGTTTTTTCTTCTAAAATGAACTATTAACTAAATTAAATAAATTTAACATTTTTTTTAATCTAACTTTAGCTTTTAGTTTAGAACTAACAAAGTGAGCAAGAAGCACAAGGAGAACAGCTACACTAAGGCAGGTCAAATATGATGATATTTTAAATGTTTGTGTGGTACTTTCTATATGTTAATGATACCACCTACACTTTTAAGAATCATCGTTTCTAAGTTATAAGGCTTAACCTACATGAATGAGGTAATTATGGGCCTAAATGCATCTGCCAGTCATACAATATGTGCTTAGGTTTGCTTATATTTTAGCAAGTTTATGAGCCAACCAGATGGTTATTATCACAGTGTTATACACTCTTAGGCGCAGGCTATGTGCATTTAAACTTCCCGGTAGTGATGTGCGGATCGATCCTGAAATATCGATTCCTCCGATACCAATCATTTATGTTCTAGAATCGATTCTCACATTAAAATATCGATATTTTAGTAATTTAGAGTAAATTTGTAGTTTATCATTAACAGGAACACAGTGGAAAGAAACTATAGCATTCGGATTGCCTACATTCAAAGGAACTACTTCCTCTTCCGCCTTTCATAGTCATGTGCGAAATACGGCTGTATAAATGTCTCGCAGCCCCTTGGCGTGCGCACTCACAACAATGGCTGAGCGTAATTGTGCGGATGTATTTTACCTCCACAAACAGCTGAGCCGTGGTTTGCAATAAATGTGGCAAAAAAAGTGAGGTGTTGTGGCCATACTTGCCAACCTTGAGACCTCAGAATTAGGGAGACATTCAAAAGGGCTGTTTGGGCGGATAAATATATTTTACAGGGTTTATTTATCGGATAAAATACGTTAAATGTCACCGTTATTATTGGCCGGCCCGGAAACAGCGGGGGTGTCCAAATTCAGAGGCTGCTTCCACCTGAGGACCGGCCTTCGCGGTCTAAAGAAAGCCGGGTAGTACGTCACGAGCTCCCTCGGTGGAGTGAAACTCTGCCGTCTGCTCCTTGCTGTCTAAAATATAACCGGACACTGACGTAAACTCTTCTGTTTAATCAGTTTTCTGTTTGACGTTTATTCAGCTGTGTGAAAACCCCGGAGGAACCCTCCCGAGGGAATAATAAAGTTTAATTTAATTTAATCTAATCTAATAACTTTAATCTCAGCCAAACCGATTTACTCACGAACAAATAAAACACTGAAAAAGCCAAACAAGAACATTTTTAAGTTATCAAAGTGACTTGTACATCATGTTTAACCCGAGTGGTGAAAGACCGCGGGGGTTTGAAGACAATGTGTCGGTCGGCTCAGATATTTGAAGTTTACACAGCTACATTCTCACCTGAAAATATGTTAAAAGTTTTTTTGCGACCCAGAAAGAGAAATAAGAGTGATATTAAAACTAAGTCGCTGCCGTCATTGTTGGAAACTGGAATTGGCTGGGCCGCGCTATGAATTCTGCGATATGGTTTTTCAACTTTGTTGTCCGGGTGGAAAATCTGGAGAAAGGTGGGATTCTCCCGGAAAAATCGGGAGGGTTGGCATGTATGGTTGTGGCAACATCACTAACCTTGTCAAACACCTCAGAGTAAATCATATCACAAAATATGACGAGCGTATGTTGAGGCGAACTGAAGAGGAGGAGAGGGACAGGTGCTGCTAGGGTGAGAGTCTCTCACGGAGTCCTTTAGTCCTCCAGGCAGGCAAGGTGTTCAAATAGCACACAACTTTAGTTTTTTTATTTCTATATGATGAACTCTGCATTATTAAGTGATAAGAAGAAGGTATTCTGATGTCCTGTAATCATTATGACGCTATAATTTGAGATACAATAAATAAAATCCGTTTTGTACAAAGTATCGGTATCGGATCAGTATCGTCGATACCACCCTGAATATTACTTGGTATCGGATCGGAAAGGAAATCAGTGGTATCGCACATCACTACTTCCCGGTAGATAGCCACGTTATCCCTTCCGGACATTCGCTTCCTGCCGAGACGCACCTCGGCCAGAAACGTATAGACATCCACAGCGCTTGGTTCCGCTGTGAAAATGGCCTTTGCTGCTCGTCTACCCTAGACATACCAGATGAGCTGCTGCTGTCTCCTGGAGTCGGCCAACCCTGTCTGAAACACCACCCGGGAATATCAGGGAGTTTTTGCGGTACTCAGAGGAGTGACGAGGCAGAAAAATAATGCCACATTTCCTGTGGCCAGAGCCGTTGTCACCCGCTCAACTAAAGCGGCTGGAGGAGCATAAATACAGCGCCTCCGGTAGATCCCTATTTGAGCCGCCGTGTCAGATCTACTGGAACTGGCTCGTCCAGCAGATACCGACATGGATCGCACCAAATACACTGACTATTGTTGGACTGCTGGTTAATGTCCTCTCCACGTTGGTGCTTGTGTATTATTGTCCCACGGCAACAGAAGAGGTGAGTATAGCGACTGGGGCTAAAGTTTCAAATGTCTACCCATCTCTGCTATGAAAAGACCGTCCTCCATTTAGAAAATGCGTAGGCTAAAGATACACCGCAACCTGTAAGACCCAGATAGCTCAACAAATAGGATTGATTATATTTACTGAGTCCATTGGGGATACTTACTAATTCGGCAAACATTTGAGCTTCACAGCTGCTTGTATTTTAACGTCATATCTACCTTATAGATGGGGCCGTGGTGCTAGCTAACGCCGCAGGCGCTGTATTTTTTGGACTGTTCTGTAGTGTCAAACAGCTAAATTTAAATTTGGTAGTGTAAGCCGAAGTAAGCTTGGAGTCCGTCTCCAGGTTTTTCAGGAAAACCTTTTTTGCTCTTTTTTTTAAACCCAAGCATGGCCACAAGCAAGCCGAGACGCTTTAAAGGGGGTTTTAATCGTATTAGGGACGACGTGGACAAGAATAACTGATATATCGGCGGTCATGTGCCTTTAGAAAGTTGAAAGGCCTCATGTGACGCAGTGCTGTTTGTGTCAAAACAGCAATTTGTTTCATTGTTTCACTTAAGGCCACTATCTATCAGAGAAGAGGCGAATCATTTAGCAGCCATTTATTGGTAATTAAGAATTAAAATATAAAAGGGGGCGGGAGGGTGTCTAGCCCTTAACCAGACAAAAATATACTTATTTAAATGAGTAAGCTGATTTTGAAACGCCTCTATATTATTCTGTAATCTAAGAATACTATAGAGAATGTGCCTTGCAGGTAGCAAGTTGACCTAGGGCACAGTAAACCTGTCTGTCCCTGCAGCAGTGGGTCCAGCTGCTCATGCACAGGTTGGTGAGTTAATCAGACTTGCGCCTTTGCTCGTTCTAACTATGACAACCTTGCACCTGAGTCAAAGTCCATGCACTCCCACTGACTCCACCAGTTTCATCTACTGTTATTATGCATTGATTGAGGCATACAGTGTACGCTTTTATTTATGGAGAGTTAAGAGTTAAGTCCCATCGCTGTGCAAACAAACACACATTCACAGGAATTCATCGGAGCCTATGGAAATGGGTCAGAGTTTTCCCTCAAGTTACTGCTGTGATAAACTTAAACAAGTAGTCCACAAGGCTTTTGGGACATGTGCTTCATCTCTGTTGAAACACACTCTTTTTTTGTGTGTGGTTCTCTCTCTCTCAGTCACAGGCTTACACAAATGCTCTCTCTCTCACACACACACACACACACACACACACACACACACACACACACACATTGTAGTTTTGCAAACATGCTATGTTGGCCAGCATTACTGTCCAGATGGTCCATAACCTCCACCCTAGTAAAGAGGAGCTGAACTGGTCTAGTCAGCTGGAGTCCCTCCTACTACACACTTCAGAGAGATGTAGCACATATGGCACATAAGTATTATTTAAATCCAACAGTGCACACGTGTATGAATTCAAAAGCTCCATAAAATCCAAAACAAACAACTTCTGAAAATCCAATATCTCAACAAGTTACACAACCCTCTCCTCCCCCCTCATATGAATAAGAATTAAAGTTGTGAAATACAGATATGATTAGTAGAGACCATCTTGTAATGTGGTCAACAACTGCAATTTTTAAGAATTATATGATTCTAGACCAGGGTGTTACAAATAAATGACAGATTGCAAAGGAAGTGGGGTGGGTCTAAAGTGGTCCCTTGGTCCCTGTGATTTTGCAGGGGGATTTTGCACAGATTAAAATTTGGCCTGTCTTATAAGAGCTCAATTGATTTGGACTCTAAGACTGATTGGTAGTACTCAAGATCTTTGTGACTACATGAGAATGACTGAAATATTCACCAGTTACCCACATTTTCTTTAGCTCTACAACTATCTGTATTTTAAGTAGCTTAAATAGACCAATTAGGTGATTATCTGTGTTGTAAGAATGGGTGTGTAACTGTCAGTCTCCCTCTCTCGTCCCTTACCTGGCTTCAGGCTCCATCATGGGCTTTCATCCTGTCGGCTCTGGGGCTGTTCATCTACCAGTCTCTGGATGCTATTGATGGGAAACAGGCCAGGAGGACAAACAGCAGCTCAGCCCTTGGTGAGCTCTTCGACCACGGCTGTGATGCAGTCTCCACAGGTAATCTCCTAAACCCTGAAGTCTGCTGCGTTTGATTATAATAAACTGATTGTAGCATGTTAGTAAACAAAGCTTTGGCTTTAATTTCATTAACATGACTTTAATGTGCTTACCCCGGTGATTCTCTTTCAGTCTTTGTTGCTGTGGGAACGTGCATTTCATGTGGAATAGGACAATATCCAAACTGGACTTTCTTCTGTGGTTTTATTGGGATGTTTATGTTTTTCTGCGCCCACTGGCAGACCTATGTGTCCGGGACGCTCCGCTTTGGCCTGTAAGTCAAATATTTATTTTAAATGTATTTTTCTTTTAATATAAGAAAATGGTCATCGTTATTAGTTTGCAACACTGAATGATAAAATAACTTGAAGACAGTAAGCTAATTTGCCTGGCAAGCCACTTCCACTGGCAGGTCAACGTTACCCCAAAGACCGTTCAAGCCCCGTCCACATGCAAAGTGTTTAACTTGTCATGCATTGCTTTGCATGTGATAGTTGGTTGCTAGTGAACAGTCCAGGTTCCTGTTGCCTAAATAATCCTTCAGTGCATTTACCAACTCACATAGTCACGTGGGGAAAAAAGAGAGTTTCTAGGGCTCTAAGCAGTCCTTTGAAAAATTGAGTATACTCCATGATTCGGTAGCTTGTATAACCACCTTTAGCTTATTTTCCCCCCTTTTTTTATTCTGTGTGACCTCAGCAGTCTCTCACATTATTATGGCCCACTCTTCTTTACAATGATGCTTTAGTTCATTGAGATTTGTGGGCACTGGTTTATGCACATCTCTCTTTAGGTCCCACCGCAGCATTTCAATTAGGTTGAGGTCTGGACTTCGTCATTAGAACATTTTATACTCTTATTTATCAATCATTCTGTTTTAGATTTGCTGCTGTGCCTGGGATATTTGTCCTGTTGCATGACCCAGTTTGGCCTAAGCTTTAACTGTCGGACAGATGGCCTTGTATTTAATGCTTTTGGTATACAGAGGAGTTCATGGCTCACTCAGTGATCACAGGTCCTGTGGCTACAAACCAGCCCAAACCATCACCCTTACACCACCATGCCTGACAGTTGGTATGAGGTGTATGTGTTCCCCTGGAAGAGGAGAAAAGACCCACAGCCCATGTTGAATGGCTTGTTTTATGAGAACATCTAATTGTAGGATCCGGTCACACAGTGGCATTTAAAAATGCTGCAGTACCGATGCTGTTGTTAAACCTTCGCACTGTCACTTATCTCACACTTCCCTCATATGTTCTGCACAGGGTTGATGTCACAGAGGTGCAATTCGCCATCATAATCATGTATGTGATGTCAGCTTTCGGAGGCGTGAGCCTTTGGCAGTACACGGTAACTGAGAATCCATTTCTTCACACTCGCCTGCACAAATAGTGTACACACAGGGACACTTCCATTTCACCTCAAGTGTATAGTCAAACCTTTTTCTCCTTAGTTTTTACACCAGACAAACTAACTGAATCACTTCTTAGGCTTTAGTTGTCATGCTAGTCTTTAAATAGAATTTGTGTTTTACTTTTACTCTGTGCTGCCTTTGGAGGCTTGACTTAACATCACATGAGAGAAGTGAGAAGGTAAATATGGGTAGCTAAAGCCATGGCAACAGGTCATCTACTGGACATGATCTGGCTCAAAAAGCTGATGATGTCGCCCGCATTTGTTTGTGTTTTATTTGGATATATTTATTTATTTATTTGCTTTGCCCTCCCATCATGCTCAGCATGCTGCAGCTTTCATATAAGCACTTTTCTATTTTATAAGGAGAACGCTTCTTGTTTTCTCTTTATTTTGACCTCAATGTGTTCCCATAGTTGCCCATCATCGGACTGAAGCTGTATGCCTTCCCCGTCATGGGCATCATCGGGGGAGCCCTGTACTCCTGTTACAACTATTTCTATGTCATTTTGAATGGAGGGGTTGGCAAAAATGGCTCCACTGTGGCTGTAAGTTGTAAATACAGCATTATTTTAATATTTTAAAAAAATGTGTAAAGCGCAAAAACTAATCAATGTTTCTGCTCTTCAGGACACCAGCGTGCTGAGTCCCGGTTTGCACATCAGCCTCATCCTTACACTGGCCTTCATCATTTTCAAGAAGTCATCCAGCCACCTGTTTGAGCACCACCCCTGTTTGTACCTGCTCACCTTTGGAATGGTTATCGCCAAGATTTCCAACAAGCTGGTGGTACGTTGGTGTTCTCTTAATTGCCTGAATGAACTGTCACATATCTTCTTTTGTCTGTTTTAACCCATCGTTTAACCCAGTGTTTAACCTGTGTTTTCTTTCTTTCTTGAATCTTCTCTGTAGATGGCACACATGACCAAGAGTGAGTTATACCTACCAGACCCAGCCTTTATTGGGCCTGGCCTCCTATTCCTCAACCAGTACTTTAACAGCTTCATTGACGAACACATAGTCCTCTGGATCGCCATGGTTAGTACTGATCTCACAGGTGTCTTTGTTTAAAATGCAGCCCCACCCTTTTTGTCACCTCTAAGTAGCCACATTCTTTGCTCTTCTACCTATATGTGTATATAGTTAATACCTTAAATTATTTTCCTTGCATACTTTATTTAGTTGAGAGCTTTTCATTATAATGATAACAATAGAGAAATAAGATTGGAGCGTAGTGCCTTGATATACTTGTAGGACTTGTCAGCGTTGATGACTAATACGCACACAGTTAAATCAACTTCTCATAAGCACAGCGGCTTTCATTTCTGTCTGTGGGACTCTTATCTCTGCTAGTTGCCATCTAATCATTATAGTTGTGGTTCAAAGAGCACAAAGTTTCTACAATGCAAGTGAGATGACTTGTGATAAACCTTCCTTTGACACCCATGACTCGTGTTGTATCTCACACGCTGTTGCAAACCCCTACAGGGTTTCCAGCTGATCAGCTTTGAAAGGATAAATACAGTTTAAAAACTTTACACTTCAAAAGAACTTTACAGCCATGTTCTCTGCTATAAATGGTAATCTTTTGTCAGTGTGACGGCCGAGATGGTGCGCTGATATTCACTCAGAGTCAACAAATATATTAATAGCTGATGGGAAACCACCATTTGAATTTGGAGCCAGCGTAGGTGTGCAAACACGTTTTCCTCATTTGACACTGACATGCCACACTAGGGAGGGCAAAAGTATTACTAATGTCAGTAATCACATCCCGGTATTACAGATTCTGGCTTACTGGTTTTCCTTATAGCAATACTTATTGTCCATCTAAACATGCGTGTTAGGATCATTTTATAAATAATAGCCATCCATGACAACAAGAAAATATGTGATTGCATAAACAGGAAGCAGGAAGTTGGTTACTTAGTTTTCAAAGTGTGTGTCAGTCCTTCAGCCCTCAACAACCAGAAGCTTGTGCGTGTCTCGGGGTATGGCAGTGAACTGCTTTACTTTTTAAATGGAGGAAAGGAAACTGCTACAAAACTAAAGATTTCCATGTAAATTACTTCCTTGCGGTATCTAGTGGCTGTTCTTGTATCATCCTTTGTGGTACCATTTAATGATGCTGTCTGTTAGGGACCTGTATTGCATCTGAAATTACTATATCACCTAACATAGTACGTCTTTATTATTTTTGCTCCAGGTCCTCTCCAGTGTGGATTTGATACGCTACTGCACGGGCGTGTGCCTCCAGATCGCCTCCCACCTGCGCATCCACGTCTTTAGCATCACAACGCCGAGCCAGCTGCACCGCGACTGACGCTTTGCCCGGCGGGAGGAGGCGGGAGGGGACGCAGATCTCTTCCCGCTCCTGAAAGCAGACAGCGACCACGATGACGAGGAGAAACCCTTGACCTCGAGCCACTGCAGCCTTGACAAAGTAACCACTTCAGATTAAAACTCACACCCACTAAGAGGAAAGATAAAACTACCGTGATACAAAAAAAGAAGGAAAAAAAAAAAAGCAACCAAGCATGGATCTGTTGAATGAAAAATTAACCCAAGTTTCCCTTGAAAACCCAGTTGCCTGATGAAGTCTTTCAGATTTTAATTTCAAGGTAAATGCATGTTGTTAGATTTAATTTTTTGAACATCATTTGGCACTTCCAGCTTATTCAACACAAAATACCAAAAAAATAAATAAATCTTTTAATAGGTATTTTTTAGCTTGGGCAAATATCAAAGCATTTAAGTGAGCTTTAAATATGGAGACATGTTCCTCATGGATTGTTGTACAATTAACTAAACACATAAATATGACAATCACGAGTGACAATTTAAGTAAAATTTCTTTGATATCTGCTGAATCTGAATCAAATACCTGTTAAGAGTTTTCTTAATGACTTGTTTTAATTTGTTAAATTAAATAAGACTGAATTTGATACAAATTAGGGCTTTAAAGAAACTTTTTTTTTAAATAAACTTATAGACCTTAAAATAATTTCCAATAAGGTTTCCAATTTGGACCGGCAGGTTGTCAGCGAGCTGCATCGAAGGGTAACGATCGTGTGTTAATGCTGAAAATGATGACGTGTCTAAAGTTAGGCCGATCTCACAAACCCCACTGCAGTTGTTTTTTTTGTTTTTTGTTTTTGTTTCGACTCATCTCATCCTGCAGTCGTGGAAAACAATCCTTAAAAACATCTTCTCCGGCCTCTGGAGCACCGTCGACCGATGAAGCGTCAACACTCGGCTTGTTCTGCTTTCTCTGTTCTTCTCCCTGAAGGGCTAATGATTTTGTGTGATTGTACAGAATTGAACTGAAGATGCCTTAAATATTTTTGTTGTAATTACTGTTTAACTTGTGAATATTTAAAGCAGCTTTGTACATTTTTTTCCCACTCAGTATCACACCAGATACAGTAATAATAGAACACTATCCTGGAAGGTTTTTTTTTTTTTTTTTTAACTATTCACTCATGTTCATTTATGCATAATTGTTATGTATATGTGACCGATTTCTTTTTTTAATTAAGTTTTGTTGGATTATTAGTAATTGTGTAGTGAATCTCAATGAAGGGTTGTAATCAGAATGAAACATCATTCAGGATCATTTGGGTAAAAAGGGACATTTCTGTAGAGCCGGTAAAAGATTTGAGGGCGTGTATTTTTTATTTTATTTTGAAAATTGCCATTGTCGTCCCCTTAGATTCTGACACTATACTCATGTCTCGAGAAGCTTATTTATGGATGGACTTTAGAGCTATGCATTTCAAAGGTACAACTATGGTTCAAAATCACTTTGTTGCACTGTAATGCAGTGAAACACCTTTCTACTAACAGACATGAGTGGAAAAGATTGTAATAAAGAAAATATTTTTCATCCATTTTGATTGTTCCTGTCATTGGTGGAAAAAAGTACTGCAACACTACCTTGTAAAAATACTGCAAAGTGACTCAGGCTTTGTACACAGCATAGTTTTTGGTTTCCCAGATGAGCTGGTCTGATCTAAGGAGGATTTTCTCACAAAGCCATCTTGAGTTTCCAGAGAATGGTCAGCAAAAAATAAAGCGTATGCCTTGATGTCAGAGAAGAACAGCATGTCCACCCTTCATGACCTCACTGTAGCCATCTTCTGATGACAGCTTCCAGCAGGAATGCACATCTCTTAATGTTTAGATTATTTCAAACTGTTTCTTGAACATGACAATAAAAAAAACACCGGCTATCATATCTCAACCAAGTAGCGCACTAAGGGGTTTGGTGGAACGGGAGATTCACATCACAGGTATACAGCCAACAACCATGCCATGTTGAAAGTCCCTTAAACATGCCTGTAAAAGTAAATTTATTGACGTCTGAAATCTGACGAGCCCTGATTATTAGTCTGAGGTGAGGAATTGAGGAACAAAATTGTAGTAAGTGTGGAAAGAGTAATGTGAACAGTACTGACAAAAACACCAAGCTGACCGAACCAAATCACATTTATTTCTGTTAAACCAACGAAACTGGTGCAATTAGAGTAAATTCATCTTCCAAATATGGCTCTCAGCGTCTCATCTGCTGACACACATCCTATGAACCCAGAGCACAGTGGCAAAATGCTGACAGCTGCTAGTGCTCATTTCCATTTTTGTCACTATAATAAGAAACACTATAAAACTGGCGTTCAGAGGAAAACACTTGCGTATCGTTTACATTCTAGAACTCAAATCGGCTGTGTCAGTCACGGGGCTCACTGTCACAACAATACAATCAAAATAAGTTAGAGAACATGCTGAGGAGGTCTGAATTTCAGACAGCAGCGAGCCTGCTGAGTCCCACAGGGACACACGTACAGGCAGCTTTGAAAGCTGTAGTATTACTTCTAATATAGCTCCACCAATCACTTACATTTGTACCACGCAGAGAATTATATTCATATTATCCTGCATCCCATTCATTCTTACTGTAAACCACAAGATTAGAGTAAGATATCATTAGCATTTACAAGAAGACCTTTTAAAATCCCAAAGGGAGATTAACAAAAACATTTAAACAAGCAGGAATGAACAACGAAGGCACTAAAAGTTTTCTTGTTTCAAATATGGCAGACGAAGATATGGCGTCCAACACTTTAATCACCTATTCCTATTTGTCCTATATGTATAAATTTGATCCTCAATCTTTTTAAAATTAGCTATAACATAAACACAAAAGAACTAGAAGTAATGACTGTGTTGATTATCATTTGACTCTATGAGTCTGTCAGCATCCCAGCAGCAAAGGCAGCATCCTCAAACACAAACAAAACCCTCCAAAAACTTACAGTGATATAAAACAGATTAAAAAACAGTAAAGAGACTTTTACCACCAGATTTAACTGACTAACCAACCAAACAAACAAACAAAAAAACCTTTAAATTTGTCTCGACAGACACTGACATGCTGATATCAAGTGTTTCCCACTTTAACAGAATACTAATCAGTGGCATGCTGAGGGCAGGACGTGAGGAGGGTGGTGCAGGGTGGAAGGAGTGTTGCTTGTTCGTGGTGTGTAAAAAGTCTCGGGTGCCTCCAGTGGAAGAGAAGAAGATTTATGAGCACCTCCTGTCTGGCTGCTATTCTCCTCACCGGCCAGCCCTGTCTATCATCTTCTGAAAAATGTTTCATTAACATTTCACACAAGTCTCTCCTCAAATCCACGGTGATGCAATTCTGCGCCGAGGATCTTGGATTGCTTTTTCCAGCTGGCTTGCATCCTTCTCCTGTGCTCACTGTGGAGGTGGAGAGGAGGCGCCAAGGCTGTTGTTCAATAAAATGAAGAGAGGGAAGTCTTCCGCTTTCACACCCGCTCCGGGTTGCTTTCCCGGTTCATCCTGCGTCTGGGGAACAGCTTTCGCTTCAGCAGGATGAGCTGCAGGAACAGGGGAAAGAGGAAATGTCACTACTAAACCTGGAGAACAACTGATTGAATATGAAAGGGGTGGCAATAAAGGTCATTAACTTCCTTCTGAACAGACATGGAGGAGATAGAGATCTATCTATCCAATCTATAATGCACCTAATTAAATGATCATCAGCAAATGTGAGCACCTCTATAAAAGCAAAGAAAAGGTCAAGGCAGTTTGCAGGTCTGGCAAATTCCGGTGTGAATATATTGCCGCAATCTTCCCAGGAGTGGTTGTCAAAGCAAATTCACTCCAAGATCAGACCATGTGATTCATGGAGAAACTACAAAACCCCCGAAATCTACATCTTAGACTCTACAGGCATCAGTTAGCATGTTAAATGTTAAAGTTCATCACAGCAGAATTAGAAAAACACTGAGTAAGTATGGCTTGTTATTCAGTCTTAAAGAACATGACAGCACAGCTTAGGTTTGCAAAGTCAAACAAACCACAAAGTATAGATATTTGGCTATAATGCACAGCACCGTGTCGGGAGAAAACCAAACACAGCACAAACACCTAATCCCAATTGTCAGTACGGTGGCGGAGGGGTAGTCATTTGTGCTCGTTTTGTGACCACAGAACCTGGGCACCTTGGAGGCATAGAGCCAACCATGAACTCTTCTGTATACCAAAGTATTCTAGAGTCAAGTGTGAGGCCTAAAGTTAAAGCTTGGCCCAAACTGTGTCAGGAACAGCAGTAAATCTACAGCACAAAGGCTGAAAAAGGGAAGAATGAACCTCAACCTGGTTTAAATGCTGTGCAGAGACCTTAAGAGAGCTGTGCATGAATTAATGCCAATTCCTCAGCAATATATGTGAGACTGGGAAAGTCATACAGAAAATATCTAGCTCAAGTTATTGCTGCCAAATGCAGATCTATTGTATCTAAAATAACATTTTTCTTTATTAAAAATAGGAAAACACGACTTTTAAATCACAGCACAGGAAATTGCTGTCATTTCATTTTTCACGACTGTCAAAAGGATACAGTGTGTGTGGTAAAGCAAAGGTTTATAAATCAGAAGGTCGGCAGTTTGACTCCACGTCTCGACCTCCTCATTGGCACCATTTTTCATTTGTTTTTTTAGCAACAGCAAAGGGTTATAAGTGGCATCAATGTTCTCATGTAACTGTGCCCAGACTGCAAGTATATTTCCCAAAATGTCAAACTATTAATTTCACCAATCAAGGCTTTGATACCAGAGTCCCCTCAGATGTTTGTAACTCAAGAAAGCAAAGATAATCTTAGACATGGAGCAGCCGAGTAAAATCACCTCCCTCTGAGGAGTGAAGACACATTTGATCTCTCCAATCTAAACTCTGACATAAACAGAAGGGCAGCCAGATTCAGATAGTGCCAGAAAGACATCAGAAGTCAGTCTGTGTACAGTGACAACGACACAAGACAAGTGTGACACACTGGTCCCGTGGGTTTCTGTGAAGGAAATTCTCCTAAGGTCACTGCAACTATTAACCTTTCTTTTAGTTCGCTGAGGAGAAACTGGAAACCTCTGGATTAGGAAGGTACCTCAGAACAGTCGACTAGTATTTGTTAAACAACTCGTGGCATTTGTTTTAAACCGTTTCCAACACCAAAGAGGAAGAATTTGAAATGTGTCCAATAATATTTTCCTGCTTTTAAAATGATTTTAAGTACTTTCTGTATATTATTACAGCTTGAAATGCAACTTTTCTGAAGGTTCAATATATAGCAGGAATTGTCTGATCCCAGTTAACAAAGACAGTTAAGTCTTGCCTTCCATAAAAGGCTGCTGGGGTCTTTCATCTTGATAAAGGCCGGTCACGACATAGCTGGTCATACTAGCTCGACACACGAGATGGACGCTCCTCAGAGAGGAATTTCGGTAGCGAAGGCCGTTATCATAACTCAAGCGTGAATCATGGAAACGGAGAGGTGTGCAAGCAAATTCTGTGTGTATCTTTGTCTGAATGTCTAAATGAGCAGAGCGTGGTTCATGGTTAACACTGACCTGTTCGGCGAAGAAGGATATGACAGTGAAGATGACGAGGGTCACGAGGACACAGTGGGTCCAGAACTTCAACTTGTCCCGATACACCCGCCTGGGAAACAACACATTTCAATCAGTTAACAAAAAACTTCAATCCAACTCCAACAGGTACAGAGGCAGGCGTCAAATGATCGTTCTGCATTAGGTAAACATTCGCAGTGGCAGGTCAGTGGATGATAAGGTGTGATGTAACAAGGAGGAAGCATGCAGTACGCAGAGGACAGCCAGCAATGGAATGACAAGGTGACATCACCCAACACCATCTGCCTGTCAAGCTTACAAACAGACATGGAAAATAGATGTGGAAAGGAAGGGGTGGAGTTGAGAGTCTCAACCATTTAATGATCTTACAAGCATCTTAAAACTAGTGATTCATCTGAAGCGGCTCGGTCTAATTACAAAGCCTCTATGTGAGGCTTGCATTCCCTTGGTGAAGCGCCCTGAATGCAGGAGCAGGATCCCTGACAAAGAGCCCTGTAACTCTCCAGAGGGATTCCCACTGGTCCAACATGGCAATGCGCTGTCCTGCGTGGTGACAGACACAAATTCATACCTTAGTATGAATGGAGAAAACAGCTCGACTGTGAGGGAAGGAGTCAGAGCTTAAAGTTATATTTGTGTGCATGCCTTAGTTTAAAGCATCTCAGTTCTTGTTGCCAAAAGGTGTTGCCATATTTGACAAAAAACTACACATTTTCCTGTTATTTATGGATATTTAATAGACAAAGCTTTCAAATATGCCATGTAACAAAAGTGATTAAAAATATTCACTACTGTTCTGGTGACCTACTCCTCGCTGCAGTTGACAAAGCAGACAATTTAAATGTAACCTAAAGGCAGTTCATCCATAAATTTCAATGTTACAGGGGGGATCAGCTTCCACAAATCTGTGTTCACTGAATCAGAGAGATGAAAATTTTGAATTCTCTGATATTTTCAGGAGTCTAAACTAAAGGTTGTTTAGCCCAGCTGCGACCTCTGGGGCTGAAAACTGCAGTTCCTTGCATGACCACTTGATGCTCACTCCAAAAGTGAGTCCACCTCCACACTTAAAATGCCAAACTAGCAAAAATAAGCTTGTTTACAGCCTGATACATAAAATTATTCTGGTCCTCTTCAGACCAACTTTACAGACGCAAATTTTTAAATAACTCGCCCTTTTAATTAAGGCTTAGAAGTAATCCATGACAAAGGCAGAGGTAAGGCAGAGGCTGGATATGTGCTGTAACAGGTGGCTAGAAGTTGCTAACTGTTTGTGAGTAGGGATGGGTACCGGTGTCCGGTGCCATCATGGCATAAACGGTAGTAACCAGACCGAAAAGCAGCGCACATTTCGGTGCTTTATTTCGGTGCTTTATTTTTCCTGAGCTGTGATACACTTTTAGCCAATCGTTTTACGTTTCCGAGGATAGTAGGCGGGGCCAGGTACGTACGTTCTGTTAGCACAGAGCTACAGATTAAAAATGTCCAAGGCGAAGCGGTTAAAAGTCTGGCTGTACTTCACAGCAAAATATGCAAACTCAGCAGCAACAAGTGCTTTAAGCTGATACTGTTAAAGGAGGTAACACCTCGAATCTCATGAAACACCTGGCGAAGCATAGCGTTTTTTTAAAAGCCGAGAAATGCGCCGTATTTGATGGCAGCAGCAGCCGTTCTTCTCTGCGTGAGTAGCTTAATGTTGTTCTTGTGTGATTTACGTTGAGTAGGCTAACCACGTTATTACATTAATGCATGTAAGGTGAACTAGCAAACATCATCATAGCTACATGCGGCTGTCTTCTTGTTTGATGGCAGATACTCCCTTCACCCTGGCCAAAAAGGCTAAAATGACCAAAGAAAAAGTGGAAAACAGTTAAACATGAGAGGTTTTTGGACAAAGTTTGTGTTTTTTCCATTGATTAAGCACTGCTTCCAGCCAAGAGTGATACCATATATGCCCCATAGCTGCAGAAAAGGCTAACATTGTTATCTTTTTACAAAAAAACAGCTGAACATGAGAGGTTTTTGGACCAATTTTGTGTTCTCCATTCTTTAAGCACCGGTTTGAGCACCGGCACCGTTTCAAAAGTACCGATTTGGCACCGGTATCGGATAAAACCTAAACGATACCCATCCCTATTTGTGAGACATCATTTCTGCTAATTCAAACCACTAAACTGAATCTCTTGGTTCGGTTTCTGCTTGATTGGTGCATATTCCTGTGTAACTCTATCGACAGATCTCTAACAACTTAAACTCTGATATTATTTTATTTAGAAGTTAGCACTTATTAGATGGCAGTTAATGGATATAACTTGCTAAAAATGCTAAACATACCATTCCTGGAGTTCTTCCATATGCAGGAACCTGTTGCGGTACTCTCTGGGCAGTTCAAACTGGGACGGCAGCGGGAACATTGATTCGTAGAAATCTCTCAGCACAGCTTTCACTGTGGCAGCGTCCTTATGACTGTGGTCGATGTTATCATTCAGACAGATGAACTTCCTTTTGGTGAAATGAAAGAAAATAACACAGTTCAACAACAAGGATGGCAGAGATGTAAACTTTGATTGCACCGCATTAAGGTAAAACAATGAAAAAGCATCTGCTTCTAAGGAATATAAAGTTCTCCTCACCTGGGATTTTTCCTAATGTCATCTAACTGGCCGACCACGTGGGACACATTGGTCCGCACCATCTTGAAAGCTATCTCCTCCTCCCCCATGATCTCAAACCTGTCCATCAAAAGCGCTCTGTCAGCTTAGTATACACAACTACTCATACACATTGAAATAAATTAAATCTCACTTGTATTTATTCTGGTCTCTGAAGGCTTTGTGAATACGTTCTGCGATTGGCTTGCAGTGGAGGATGAGGCCTTTTGTGACAGGAGGCTGCAGATTAGGAAAACAGAAAATCAGCCAAATAATTCAACACTGAATAAATATTACCTTGTCAAGCCAGCTGTACATCTCACCATGCTAGGATCATAGTAGGCTTCTTGAGTGGGGTTGACCAGGTGAAGCTGGGTCAGGTTAGTTGGGAGTGTCTTAGAGCAGTTTATCAGCATCTGCTCCAAACCTGTCAGGTCCTAAAAACGGCACGAAGAATAAAAACAAAACTCAAAACTGGAACTGTTGGAAACTGTTTACTGACATGTACGCTGGGAAAGATGTTTTGACTAACTTGGAGGCTTAGTGGAAGCTCGTGGATCCTTGTAGCGAGAGTTCGAATCTCACGATCAGACAAGATACCCGAATGATCGGTGTCGATGTCATCAAACACTTCGGACACGTTGAGCTGATCCTGAGCGCTCATCAGGAAGTAAAAGTATGAAAAGGCAAACTGCATGTCCTCAGAGTGACGAACACGGTGGCCCGATGTTTTGTCAAACTCTTGCGGGAATCTGAAGAAGACCAAGCAGAGTGGTTGATATAAATAATGACTGTTTAGAAACAGATGAGCTGTTTCTAAGCATGTATAGAAATAGAAATATATTTATATAAATCTGATTTGATAAGACAGAATATCACTTACGTGTCCTGCAGCTCCTGCATGATGAGACGATCGATCATGTGCGGCATGTGTGCGGGGACTTTGCGAGACGTGAAGCCAAACTGGCCGTTGAGCAGCTTGTTGACGTAGCGCAACGAGTCAGCAAAAGTGTCCTGAAGCTTTCGCCTGGTAGCGGTGCCATCGGTCTCATACGCCATTTCGCTCTCAAGACGCTCCTCTTCCTGTGGAGTAAACACAAATTTATTTTTTTTTAATCAAGTTTTTTGAGTGGAGCTTTAAATTGAAGACAGTAGGGCTGAACGATATATCGCATTTGCGATAATATCGCGACATGATCAAGTGCAATTTTCTAACCGCAAAGGCTGCGATTATACTGCGATTATATTATACAATTCATGGGCTGCATCCTCCTGAGGCCGCATTTGTAGACCGATTACGTCACAGCGACGCGCCGAAGGCTGTCCAAATTACTACCATATCCCAGAATTCATAGCGCGGCCCAGCCAAACTCCAGTTTCCAGCAATGGCGGCCGCTACTAAGTTTTAAAATTACTCATACTAATCTTTCTGGGTCACAAAATAAACTTTTAACATATTTTCAGGCGAGAAAGTAGTTGTGTAAACATCAAATATCTGCTCGGTTTATCAAGATATCCCATATTTGCAAAAGTGCTTCGACGTTTTCAGAGGCGTCTGCTACCCACCAGCTCGACAGCTAGCCGGGAGCTCGAGGGTTACTGATGCGGCCGAGAACGGCACAACTCCCGGCACATCATTTTCAGATCACCGCGGAGTTTCGCTGCTCGGGTTAAACGTAATATATAAGTCACTTAGACAACCTAAAAATGTTATTGTTGGGCTTTTTTCAGTGTTTTGTTTGTTCGTGAGTAAATCGGTTTGGCTGAGATTAAAGTTATTAGATTAGATAAAATAAAACTTTATTAATCCCCCGGGTGGGTTCCTCCTTGGTTTTCACACAGCTGACTAAACGTCAAACAGAAAACTTATTAAACAGAAGTATGAGACAGTCGAGAATTTACACCAGTGTCTGGTTATATTTTAGATAGCAAGAAGCAGACGGCCGAGTTTATTAAACTCCACCGAGACAGCGGTGACGCTAATCAGAACTAGACCGTCCAATTTCACGCCTTTAAACTTTAAAGGCGTGTTTGTGTGTGTGTTTATACAATTGCTATTATGTTTGCACTTTATGTGTAATGTTACTGACTGCAGAGATCAGTAAGATGTGTGTATTTTTTATTTAATAGTTTTATTTATTTAATATTATTTTTTAATTGAATGACTGTCTAGTAGTTCACAGATGTCGAAAAACTGAGTGTGGTAAAGCCACTGATTTTTTTTATGTATATTTCTGCAATCTGCACATTGTACTGACTTTCATTTTAATGTTTACACCAGGGTTCCTTGTCAGCACTTTATGCTCAGATGTTTGTAAGCTAAAAATAAACTATTGTGTATGTTCAAATATACTGTTGTGATTGAAGAAGTTAAATAAAAATGTCAGTCATCAATTCATGCATCACCTCATGTCATCATAACAGAGGTCTGTCTTCCAGGAAAGAACAGTTTAAAATTAATGTAATATAGTATTGGCCATACTATATGATGTATTGCTTGTCTTTGTTTAATAATACAGAAGACAAAGACCTTAAAAAATAATCGCATATCGCATCGCAATCACAATATTGGGGCAAAAAATCGCAATTAGATTATTTTCCATAATCGTTCAGCCCTAGAAGACAGGGATGTACAAACCTCAAGTAAAGCTTGGAAATACTTTCTCCTCTCCCACGGCAGGAAGCCTCGGTCTGAGGAGATGAAGTGCTGGAGCCTTCTCCCCACTGCAGCAGCATTATCCGGCTCAGCCTGACTCTCCGCACTTTTTTGGAGGGAAAGTCTGTTTAAAAGCTTTGATGTCAGGGGCCTCTCAATCGCAGTTTTCAGAGAGAAAGGTCTTTCAGTTATCAAATCTTTCAGAAGTTTATCATCAATGTGGACTGGTACGAGAGGAGTAACGGGTTTGTCTTTCACGGCAACATCTTTCTTAGACATTTCTTCTTTATTTCCAGTTTCATCTTTTCCTTTCAAATCCTCTCTGTCCAAGTCTTTATAGGACTTCTTCTGGACTCTGCTCGCATCATCTTTGCCTAGCTGTGAATCAGGGATCAAATGCTTTTCCGCCAGGTTCTTGTAAGGCTTTAAAAGTTCAGCTTTTGTGAGATTGTAACCCTTCATAGTAATGTCACCGATCAGAAGCTTTTCCTCCAGCTTTTGAAGCTCTTTGCGCACAGCAGCTGGTAAAAGTGACACATTTAAAGAAGGAACCTCTATGATAGTCTGAGGATCTCCAGGCCGCCCTTTCTTGAGCTTAGGCCCTCGTTTGTTTTCAGGAATATCAGAGAAAGGGAACACTGGGTCCGGGGTCGGAGTCGCGTTCGGTTCTTTTCCTGCATCTTTGCTTGAAGTCGGGGACGCGTTAGTTTGAGAAACCTCACGGGTGTCGACAGCCACACTGAAGCTCATAGCAAACTCTGTGTCGTCGTCTCTCTGAAAAGTGAGGTTGTAGTGGATCTGGGTCGCGTTGTAACCAGGGTGGAGCAGCAGGTGAATGGTCTTCCACTTGTTTGCGACAGAGGTGTGACGCACCACGGGGTTCTCGCTGATGTGGGCTTCGGAGACTCTGTGAGCGAGTTTCTCAAAGCTGAAATACGGCCTGACTTCACCCACAGGGAGCGTGTAGTGGCTCTGGTTCCTCAGTAGGGTCACATGATGCAGCTCGTTAAAGTGTTCTAAAAAAGAAAAGAGTTCTTTCAAAACGTTCTCACTTCCCCAAGGGACACACTTCGAATGTCTTTTTCCCCCCTACGACAAAAGAATATGTTTAGGGTGCTAGTAGCAACAAAAAGGTTCACTTTAAATAAAAACATAAACTTGTTTATTGTTCATACGCAAATTACACTGCACATTTAGACTGTGTATTCAAGAACTATGGTGTCAGAACATAAAAACAAGTCAATCCTTATAAGTTCTTATAGGATACTTAGTAATATTATTAATACATGTTTGGCTACAGTATCGTCTGTGCTGCAAAGCTTTTATAAAGAGTTGTGGGTGCATATATGCAAAAGGGTGCTTGCTAGGCAACATAATGACGTTACAATATATAATGTATAGTTTAGCTTTCATAAGATGTTATAGCTGCAAAAAGTCAAAAACCAAGTCATTTCAGCCTGTTGTTAAGTGGGTGGAGGGCAATATGATAACACTGTGGTGTCTGATACAGATCAGAACATTCAGGGGCCTACGATGCACCTTTGTGCCAAGTTTGGTTGTTCATCTCCTAAAGGTCTAGGAGGAGTTGGTGGACAAAGAGACAAACACGCAGACAGATTGATATATTGATATATTGTGTGGCTATACTGATAAGACAGAGACACTAATCTGAGCAGTAAGAAGAAGTGAGTGAAAAGTGCCATAATCCTGGATATGTTACCGTGAAGGAGCATTTCTGTCACCTGATTATCGACCTGCCGGCTGTTGGAATGCGTCCATATTACTCACTGAGGAAATTCATCAATACTGTTCCTGACTGATTCACCACACTGCTCGGCTTCCTCTGTCAGGATCCTGACCAGCCTCTGCACCATTTGCTGGACATGCAGTTAAACACACTGTATAACATCTCTTACAGCTTTGCTGTTTACGGAACGATTCGCACAGTCTTTGCTAGTTCATGTCACAATACATACGTTCATTCTACATTTCAGCTCCTGATTGCATCTCATTTAAAATGTAATTAACTGAAAAACGTCTTCACCTTTATTAAAAAAATATTTTCTACATTCTCTATTTAGCTGTGCTCATAGTTTCTAAGCTACTGTATATTCATGTCATTTTTGGGGCTTTAATTGCAGTAATTTTTTAATTTTGGGGATAGTTTTTATTATGTCTTTTTTGTTATCTTCATTTATCCATGTTGCATATGACAATTTTTACAATTTTGACAATATGGCTGTTCCAAGTATAACAAAGTCTTTTGTTTTTAGTGTAGACTACTGCTTTTACTTTATTCTTTGTGCTGAATCTGCAACAGAGTAATTTAAATTCTGGTATCAATAAAATAAACAAGTATGTATATGAGTAACTAAATAAATAATAAAATGAGAAAGTAACTAAGTGAGTAGATTAATAAAATAAATCTTTTATTCTTTAAAACATAATTTACCATAGTCTGGTATTTTACCTATTATGATTTTAAAATGTTTACGTTTTAAAAGGATTTTTGTCAGCATATTTTATTACATATTATTAGCAGTTATATTTGTACATATTACCAATTTATTAATCCTTTTGCAGGTATTGAACCTAAAATAATACAACAGAAAGACCTGATTACCTTTGAGGGTTATATTATAAAATAGTAAAAACCAAAAGAAACACCAAAAAAACAAAACAAACACTATTACATGTATTGCTTTAAACATACCTTGGCCACAGTCTCCCACATCAAAGCCACAGGAAAGTACATTACAGGCCTGGTCACAGAACTTGTCAGCCAGCCAGGAGTTGGCACAGCCTTGATTGCAGTAGGATGTCCCCGCTATGCCTCCTAGACCACCTGCAAACTGCCACACCTGTCCCCCGGCCCCTCCAGCCCCACCGGGACCGACCCCACCAGGGAATCGACTGCTCCCTGCTGCACCTTTTAGAGAAGGATTAAAAAATTTAATATACACAGCACAAACATGCCCATTTACAAAAAAGACGCAACGGTGTTGATATCTTTACCCAGGCAGTCTCCTCCATCCCAGTCACAAGCTGAGTTGTTGCAGGCCTTGTCACAGTACCCATCTTTGATCCAGGATCCTGGGCAGCCTTCTGCACAGTTAGGAACCGGCCAGGTGAGGTATACCTGCAGGGAATTGAGCAAAATAAAGCCAGTTTTCAGTATTTAAAAAATGAAACTGTGGCTCATATTTCAGGGCAAACTTCACTGTGAGCACTTTTCATGTTGTGTTCGCACCTTCTGTCCTTTTGAGTGGCTGTAGAAGTCATCAGGCCACACATCTTTGCCAAACATCACATCATCATTGAGGTAAATAAATTTCTGGGAGAGCCCAGGAATACGATGGATGTGGGTCTCTATAGCAGGTGAGCTGAAAGTGGGAAGGTGGCTGTGGTTCGAGAAGATATCCTGGAAATCCAAAAGGAGCAGTTAGCTAATTTACACAATAAACTATGAATAAAAGCATAGCTTCTGTATTCCAGCCGGACCTTTATTGTTGTAGAAGTTGAGGCTCAAGTTTTACCTGATGTGTAATAACTGAAACTCTGGGGTTATCCAAGTTGAGCCAGGAGGGAATTTGCCCATTGGTGACGATGAAGATGTGTCGCACCCAGGGGGCGTGTCTCTCAATAGAGCGCAGCGAATAACGAAGCTCCTCGTTGTCCTCGAATCGACTGGCTGATACATCTTCATCCTGTTTAGACTGGAGGGCAAACACACAACACTTCTTTCTTAACATCTTATATATAGTGCCTACCGCACACATCTTGCAATACTGTGTAAAAAATAAATAAATAAACCAAATGCCAATTATTAAAGGATTAAAAAAAAGAAGACTCTACCTGTGAAATAGCAGTGAGGTCCCAGAACAAGTATGCAGGACTGATGGTTAACTCTTTCCCATCCAGTGTCAGGTTCTTCTTGGCCTGCTGAGTCAAGTCAGTGAAATCCTGTTGCGTGTTGAGGTGGAGCAGGGCGATGCTGGCTTCTGAGTACAACTCAAACTGAGGGACAAATAAACACATTTCAATTACAGTGTTAATTGCTTGGAAGAATAGTCCAGTGGTTTGCAGTAGCATTTTAATAAGTTACTTGACCTGGTAAAAATAAATGAAGCAGAGGATAAAGGATAAAGATATACTAATGTTTAGGCTCTACTTTTGATCCTGCAATTCACACAATACCTTTTAATGTTGTTCTGTCTTACGGCCACCAGGGGGCTACATTTTTTGGTGTTTAAATACAAATCTGCAGTCACATTTGGTACACATCGTCTATCAACTTTGTCATTTCTGACTATTCAAATGTCACTTATCAAGTTGGTTGAAATTACACTTTTGGACTAAAAACCTGTTTACCATCTTCAGCTGTAGCTTCTGTTTAGTGCCAAGCATGCTAAACCTACAGATTTAGAGCACTAAAGACAGCTGTTAATGGTGGTAAACTTTCATAAAATATTACTCAGTGGACTGAAGCTGCAATTCACAGAGCTGTTGACATGTTTATAGGCTTATTATTATTTTATTAATCCACAAAAAGTAAAAACAAGCATTTTACATAAGGCTTAATTCTCCTTCTAAAACCTAAAAGCACTAAACCTCTAGTTGGACAGAGTTACCAACTTAAAAATGCTCCCCGATAAAGCCGAAAATCAAAACTCTCCATATGCAACAGTGAGAAAGATTTCAATTTAAAGCAGCAGCTTATAGCAGAGACTAGGAGAGGGAAAATTCTGAAAGACGGCGATAAATGAGGCTGACAAAAATGACTGGAAAAAAACAGTTGACTAAGTCTTTCCATGGAGACAAAAGCAGTTCCTCAAAAGGTTAGGCAAGCAGTAGTTACAGTTAAAGTTAGCTGATAGAGAGATAAGCTAGTCACAGTAAAGGTCCTCTGAAGTCATAGATACACGTGCGTGCGTGCGTATAAAGAGGTGAGAGTTCGGAAAGTTCTGTGATGTCATCTTCTCCAGCAGGGTCACATGAATATGACTCTGTCTGATCTCAGAGGAGTTATGTGTGGCATCAAAGCCCTCTGTGTGTTTGTGTGCGTGCGTGCGAGTGTGTGAGCCCCCAGCCTTGGATATTAAAAACCTTTTGTCTACTCTCTCAAACATTAAAAAACGCCTCCACAACATGAACAGCAAAAAACTTTCAGCTGCTTCATTTTTTTTTTTTTTTTAAGTAAAATATTGCACCTTTTTCACTCTGCATCATTTTCTGACCACTTTAGCCATTAAAGAACAATATTCTTAATCCTTTAACACTTTTTAGTCATTTTTACCACTGTATATGTTTGCTTAAAATAAACTGTGAGCAATAAATTCTCAATATTCCTGTATTCAACAAAAATCATACAAATTAAAACTTTCTTATGCAAATAAAGACTTTATTTCTTATTTTTTTGAATTTGTCTGTTTTTTTAAATACTTTGAATTTTTAAGTTTTCTTCATGGCACAGGCATTACAGGGTAAGGATGTTTATATACAAATAAACTCCATATAAAAATACTGCAAAAAACTTGAGATATAAATATGCAATGCTTAATAAATTTATTAGACCAAGATACAGTGGAAGCTTTATGCGACAGCTTCCCTAAGATTAACAGTGCTGATATTTACCAAAATATTTCTTTTATGGTTCTGCACTGATAAATCCACCAGTGTCCACAAGTACTTTACTCTAAAACTGTTTGAGTATTTACTTGCATTCCTGAACAAAAACCATTTGTTTTAGGGTTTAAATGTTATGTTTGGTTAATTTCTGACTTTATAGAGAAGTCCAGTGTGCCAGGTCAAACTTATTAAGTTTTCTTATTTATCTAACAAATAACAACACTTTTTTTGTCTTACACAACAAAATACAAATATTTTGGATATTTGTATTTTCTTGTGTTTCTGAAAGGTGAGCTAATAAATTCTTTAAGCGCTGTATAATAGTCAAAATGAGCTGCAATAGTAAAATATTGCTAACAGCAAGTAATCGAGTATTTTACTTTACAGGAAAAACTTCTTGAGTCCCTTCACACGAGATCATGTTCTGCCTCCACTCGTCCGCTTTTTTTCCTCTGCTCCTGTTTTTAGGTGAGGCGGATTAGCTGGGACTTATAAACCCAGCGGGACGCAGCCCGGAGACGACAAGGCACAGATCAGGTTGCACTCTTTATAGTCATGATAATGCACTGGCACATACACACAAAGCAGAGGTGTGTGGCAGCTTTACACAGACGCACGCTTTCCAAAGAAGTGTAAATCTATACCCACAAACCTTTTTATCTAATGCATCATAATCAATATAAAAAATAACCAAACTTTGGTAATTTGACCTATAGATACTTGTCATAAGAACATTTTGTACATTCATTTTTAATTTAAGTAAATTATGAACAACAATATTTGGTTATAAGGACATTTGGTTTAAGGACTGCTGGAAATCTTCATATTTTTTCATTTCATTGTATCTGTCAATAAAGCTGAAAAACAAAAACTAATGTAAGCAAACACAAAACATATTACATCATAATCCTTCTTTAATATCAGTTCAGTGATTTAATGATTTCTTGTGCTACTGTTACTGGGTTTCAGGATTAAGCGCTATCCCATACAGTAACTGCTTCGTCTTGCTTTAACATTTCTCATCATAAACAGTCGAGCTATGTTCAGCAGCGTCCGCTTACAGCAGCATGCTTGACACATGAAACCAAACTGGTTCCACAGCTAACAACGGCTAACCCAGAGGTGGAAAAATCCTCAATTTTATTGTCATTGCATGTGACCACTTCCTGTCTTAATTTTGGGAGAACACAGACTGTCAAAAAAAAAAAAGAAAAAAAGAAAAGGCACTAAATATATGGATAGGTTTCCTTGTTTTGAAGTAGAGGGGGAATGGTTGTCGTGAAATTTAATTTCATCAGCTCATCTGCTTCAGGCGGCTGCGCGAGTTATTCCACACCACAGTATTAACATGTCCCGTTTGTATTATACTCTCAACACATAATAAACCCTCATCACTGTGGGCCGTGTGTCACTGCAGGGACTGTGGACAATGTAATTACCGGTAGTCTAGAAAAATAAGTTGACAATGTTGATAAAGTAATTAACCCAGTGCCGAGTGATCTTTTCAAGCAGATGGACTGGGATGTTGCAGCAGCATGCAGCTCGATCTGCATCGTCCTTCTCTTTGTGGGTCACTGAAGCACACAAGTATGAGCCTGCTTCTGCCAGAGGTTTCTTCCTTTTAAAAGGGAGTTTTTCCTTCCCACTCTCGCCATGTGCTTCCTTAAAGGAGGTTGTTTCATTGTTGGGGTTTGTTCTATATTATTGTAGGGTCTCAATCTTACAAGATAAAGCGCCATGAGGCAGCTGTTTTTGTGATTTGCTATAGAAATACCAGTTAGCATCTATCTGCCAGTCGCTGTGTCAAGAATCTATACCAGGGGTCCCCAATCCCAGTCCACGAGGGCCGGTGTCCCTACAGGTTTTAGATCTCACCCTGGGTCAACACACCTGAATCACATGATTAGTTCATTACCAGGCCTCTGGAGAACTTCAAGACATGTTGAGAAGGTAATTTATCCATTTAAATCAGCTGTGATGGATCAAGGACACATCTAAGACCTGCAGGGACACCAGCCCTGTGGACTGGGATTGGGGACCCCTGATCTATACAGTCCTTGCTGAAGGGTTGCTAGCATTCAACCCATATCACAATCAGTCTTAGCTCTAAAAGATGACCGCTACATTGGCATCGCAATTTCAGTCCACAAACCTGTGACAACTGTGATTCAAACTGAATAAGACCCAAGACAGACAGGCCTAGAGACTGATCTGCAACCATCTGGCAACCACTGATTATTAGGGAAAAATTTGTATTTTGCAAGTGTCTATGAGTGATTGTTGGAGACTGACAACAGTTGCTGGGAAAAACATTGGTTACACCAGGTCTACAGACTGGGCACATTGCAACCAGCTGTCGTCAAGGAAAACTACGCTGTCATTGTATCGGTCACTAGCATATTTCTGTTGTCGTAGTTTGAATTGAAGTGATGGACTTAGTCTACAAACACTGTCCAAGGTTTAGGAAACCTGTGAAAAATGTGACATCCTTTTGCTTTCAAAGTAAAAGGATCACCTTCAAAAATATGTTGGCTACAGTTCTGAGGCACAACTTTTACTTTGAAATTTTCTATAGCTCAAGTTCTGGGTTCTGGATTCTTTCTGTCAATGAAACAAGGAAGTTGTGAAAACTGATTTAGCCTGAGTGACCGAAGGCATTTCTCTGTGTTTATAGTTGTTTAAATCCTAGTCAGACTGCTTGGTAATAAAAGCAAACACAGCTCAAACTTTCTATCACATTCAGATGACAGTTGGCTGATATATTATACATCTGTATATTAATTTCATATGTATTTAACCAGGAAAAAAAATTATCCATCAAGATCATAAAATCTCTTTTTGGCCAAGCACGTACAAACGGTTTACTTTGTCTTAGAAATTCAACATTTTTGTGACTGTCTTATTTGCTCTGTATTTCTGTGAACATACTGTATGTAACCTCACTTCATGGAGCAGACAGCACACCACGTGGACAATCACACACTTCTACAGATCAAAACGCACGCTAATACAATCACATCAGCAGACTTGTACACAAACACAGTGGGCAGGACCTGACAGGCAACAGCACAGGCAGATGATCGGGGCTGTGGTCCAGCTTTCATCACTATAGTCGTCGGTCTAACACCAGCTATAAATACCAGCCACCCCTCAGCGCTCAGCCGCTCCCTCCACACTATGCACATCATCCCTCTTTCACAGAACCGGCCAAGAAGCACCCGGAAATATGCTGAAATCCAAACTGAGCATTGTGTGGTGGCCTGTGTACCTAGAATCCCTCCACCACTAAACACCAATCACACACACACTATTTCCATCATCTTTCCTGTGTGGTTGAGATGCAAGGATGTGTTTAAGAGTGCAGATGAGGTCAGAAAAATCCTGGTGACCTTTTGGCCTGCTGGCTGGCAATGCGCCACTGAAAACAGTTGCTCTAATGTTAACCCCTGCATGGACAGCTAAGGTTACAGCCTGAATACCACTAGTTATTATCACATGACCTGCCAGGCAAGACGGTGGCAGACTTGGAGACGAATGGAAGGAATGACGGGACAGCTGGGTTGGATAATGATGAGTTAGATTAAATGCAGTTAACCTACATGTTATAGCTCATTATTAGTGTAGTCCTTATCAGGTACCTGTCTAATACCAGGTGGGACCAACTTTTGCCTTAAGAACTGTCAAACTGTCATGACACAGATTCAACAGAGTCCTGGAAACATTGCTCAGAGATTTTGGTGCATATTGGCACGATACTATCAAACAGCAGATTTATCGGCTGCACATCTGTAATCATGTCCCGTTCTACCACATCTCAAAGGTGCTTATATGAGTACAGTGAGCATACTGTCACATTCAAGAAACCAGTTTGGGATGATTTGAACTTTGTGATCATCAGAAGATGGGTACCCTGTTGTGAAATTGTGAAATATATTAATATAAAAATAGTTCATTTAATTTATTTAACTGCTTCAATTAAAAATACTAATTTCTATACTAAGGATTTTTGGAAGTTATCGGTTTGCTTTAATGTCCTCTGACACTGTAAGACTTTCTGATAACACATTTGTTTTGAATTCTTATTAAAAACAAAGGCAGTTATGAAAGACCTTATCTAATGCATCACCCATTAGTGCTCATCAGCCACATGAGGGCATTATCAGAAGACTCAGGCCTGTCCTGCAGCCTGTCGGCTGGAGCTACAGGGTCACTCAGCCCTGGCCTGGTTTGTTTTCCTTGGTTATTTCTGAGTAATCCCAACCTGTTAGTGGCATTCCTCTGTCTCAAAATATAAAGCAGAGTTCTGATTAGAGAAAATTATTAGATACACAAGCACAACACTGAGCTAAACAGAGGCCCTTTATCCACAACACAACGTCACCGATTAAAATAGAGAAACGCAGGTTTAGCAGGAAGGTGCAATCTCCTCTTCAAGGAGGATTTGACTTCTGCGATTAGACTATTCTTAGAATTTGGTGCTATGCTTTAAAAAAAAAGATCAGAGAGTATCTTATAGTTCTCTACTCTGGTGTAATTGAGATGGTGATATACAAACATCCTTTAGCATCGCTCTGATGTCACTATTTCACATAAGGGATAAGATGAAGAAGAATTAATGCAAGGAATTGGGAGGAAATAATACAGTGTTTGAAAGTAGGAAATACAATTACATAAAGTGACAGCGTCTGCTGCACGTTCACCAAAGTGCAACTCTGCCATCTGCTGTTTTAAAACCAACTTTAAAACATCCTTATTTTCATGCTCTAGCAAGGTGGTGTAGAAGATTTTTTATTTAATGAGCAGAAGGAATGACTTTTGGTACCTGTTTGATTTTGCTGGTTATGACAGATGGAAGTTTGGCTCGCAACCTCTCCGTCTCCTTGAAGGACGCAGGGAAGCCGCTCAGATACGCCAGAGTCTGCATGCGGGTCAGACCCGGAGCCTCTTTATCCGTTGTCTGTGTGACACACAACAACAAAGGTTCAAAATAAAAGCCTTTTGGTGTTTTATTGCCTTCTCTTATAAATGGAAAAGCTAACAGAATTAATTACATGCACAAAGAGAATAAATGCAAAATTCTTAAAAAGTGCTAAAACAGATGTAAACTTACCAGGTAACATCTGGACACAGAGAATTTCTGATCTTCTTTAGACACATCTGTATACGCTTTAATGGCTGCAGGGAGCAATGAACGAATGGTGAGCAGCAGACACACACCTTCAGGTTTCCATAGTTCGATCTTTGACAGGCGTGCATGAAGTGCAAAACAAAGTGGAACAAACTCTGGGAAAGTGTGGGCTACGTCAACAAACTAAACAAACTGCCTGCTAAATGCTGTGTCTGAATAGTTTCCTGTCAGCAAATGAAACCCTAAATTATTTTACAAAAACTGATGAATGTCATCATTTTAGAGATGAATTATGTCACAGTTGTTTCCTCAAAAGCTGAATGCAAAATTCTGGTTTTAGTGTTAGAAACTGCACTGAATACAAGTGTTATGCCAGTGCACAACGATCTTGATTATTTAATCTGGCTTCCACACTAATGTTATCGCTATCATTAAATTTAAACTCCTGCTATAGTTTCATGTCTTCAAGCACACAAAAGCTTACAGCTCCGCCCTCTTTGAAATGAATGTGTGTGTGTGTGTGTGTGTGTGTGTGTGTGTGTGTGTGTGTGTGTGTGTGTGTGTGTGTGTGTGTGTGTAGGCGCCTAAAGTGATCCAGAAGGGTGCGATGAACTATGTAAGGTAAAAACAGCCTGAATGAGTCGGGAGAACAAGTAAAACATAAAGAAGAAAAACTAAAATAGAATGAGAAAAATCTCTTAATCCGTCCACTTATACACACTATTTGTTAACTAGGCTCTCCCACTGGTGTTGTCTCTCTTCATGCTGTACGGTGTGTCACACTATTAGCACTGTCCACAGAGGGTGGACGTCAGCGCTCTTGCATGAATATGAATAATTCAATCCTGGCCGCTGTCATCTTTGCAGATCAAACTGTTGCTGGCAGCTGCAGCGGCTGTATTGATCACTGACGTCATTAGTTAAAAATAACATGTTTTGTAGTGACGAACTGCCCGCTAGGCTCAGCTACTACACTTCCACCCGCAGTCGGCTGACTGAAGTCATTCAAAGAGCATCCTTTACTGATCCTCTTTGTTTCTTTACCTTCAGCTTGCGAGTTAAAGACGACCAAGGAGAAGCTGGTAGGCTGGTGGAAGGGTTTGTTCATGAGCAGCAGCTCTTTGGCAGCGGAGAAGGAGGGAGAGAGGGATGGCAGCTCTTTGAGCGTAATGTTGGCCGGCAGAGCGGGATCCAGGGCCAGCATGGGCGCGATGATGCAATGGGACAGCAGGCATTCAGGCTTAACACTGCAAACAAATGGCCAGAAAAAGGGGTAATAATAAATAAATAATCCTTTAATAAGCACATCTACACCTGTGCACTCACTCAGAGAGCTACTTCCTTTGCACTGTGGTTTAAAACATATGCATAAAATTGATGAAGTTTACGCATTTAGCAGACATGAAAATGTTGCACTGAGCACCTCGCGTATCTGTGGTTAAAAGTCAACAATAAGGAGGAAGAAGAAAGACGGGGCTGGTTTTTTTCCTACCAACATTTTAGCGTTGAGCAGAAACAGGAAATATCCAAAGAGATGTTCAGTGCACTGATATCATTTAAGCAAGAGGAAAACATAAAATAATAAAATACTGTTTCTTCAAAACCTCTATGTACACTTCTATATCATTATGCATTTACGTTTTTATTAAAAAAAAAGATTTAAAAAATTTTGTACCACCCCTTTTCTTAAATAAAAGCCAAACAAAGCCAATTATCACAGTGCTAAGTAAAACAATGGTAAACTTTAAATGGTAAACAATGGTAAACATTCTGGTTAATAAAATAATAACTGCTTTTCTCTAACTGGTATCCCATCAGTTGACACCCTCTGTGTGGTGCAACCCACCAGTGTTTCCTGTTTCAACATCAGCCTCGGTGTTCACACAATGCCACTGCATTGCGACTTTAACAGTCATTTAGCAGGTTTTTCACAACACCTACAAGTCTGAGAATAAACTCAACACACCATGTACCCACACTGACGCAACCTGTTTTTAACCTCTCTGTAAGTTAACAGACGAGCAGTATGATGCAGAACTGTGGTACTTAGCTGCATTAGACTGCATAGATAAACACAAAAGCACTGTGTTAAAAGTAAAGTTTGGTGGAGGGGGATTAAGGTGTGGTTTTTGTTTTTTTCAGGAGTTGGGCTCAACCCCTTAGTTCCAGTGAAGGACAAACTTAATGTTTCAGCACACCAAGACATTTTGGACAATTTCATGCTCCGAACTTTGTGAGAACAGTTTGGGGATGGCCCCTTCATGCTCCAACATGACTGCAGACCAGTGCACAAAGCAAAGCTGATAAAGACATAGACCTGCACAGGGTCCTGGTTTCAACCCGACAGAACACTTCTGGGATGAATTGGAGTGCAGGCAGCCTCCCGTCCAACATCGGTGTCTGACTCACAGATGCACCTCTAGAAAAATGGTCCAAAATTCCCATAAACACACTCCTAAACCTTGTGGAAAGCCTTCTGAAGTGCTGAAGCTGTTTTAGCTGCAAAGTGTGGGCTGAGATCATATTAAACCCTATGGATTAAGAATGGGCTGTCACTCAATCTGTGTAAACAAGAGACAAGAGAACACTTTTGGCAATATAGTGTAGAACCAGCATAAAACAGCAGGTGTCTTAAGGTGTGTATGTGCATTTTTATTTATTTTTCTATTTGTAATCACAGACCAACACACAGAAGAGGAAGGCTAGGCTTCAATGTTCATTAGCTGCACCAGAAGTTCCCAAAACAAACTAAAAACTTATATTTTCCTCCGAGGTGGGGGACACAGGGCAAAGTCCACAAGAACAGCTACCAGCTTCCCAGATTTTCTTCTCCATATCTCTCATTGCATTAGACTCTTGTGGACTGTGTTGCAACAAACACTGAGCACAAGCACTTTATCTAAATCCTGAACTTGCATATTATTTTTACACAAACATGCAATCACTCTCACATTCAGCAGTCAGTTTAGAATAAACAGTTAACCTAACATGCACAACTGGAGGTGCTGTGAGGAAACAGTCCCAACCCCCGCACTACTGTGTCGCCACATAATTGTTACACACACGCCCTAAATATGTACTCCAAATAACGAACTGCTAAACAAATAAGACTTCATCTTATTTAACTTCACAGATCACACACCCACTGTGTACACCAGGGCTGCCCAATCCCAGTCCTCGAGAGCTACTATCCTGCAGCTTTTAGATGCATCCCTACTCCAACACAGCTGAATCAAATGGTTTGATTACCTCTTCAGCATGCCATCATGTTTGGCAAAGGCCTGATAACAAGCCATTCATTTGATTCAGCTGTGTTGGAGTAGGGATGCATCTAAAAGCTGCAGGATAGTAGCTCTCGAGGACTGGGATTGGGCACCCCTGGTGTACACCATCATCACACTCACCTGTCTTTTGGCACTTCAGTTGTCTCGCTTGTGTTTCTCCCCAGGCGTTCCCTGTGTGTAAACGAACAGTGCATTTATATTTTATTGGGCTGTTGCAGTCTATTTTAACACCAGATGACATTTCAGAGGTGGATAAAAATCACACAATTCCCTTTTTTTCCCATGCATCAGCAAGCCAATCAATGTCAGCTGATGATGCTCTGACCTTCGTGCTGAGTTTTACTGTATTTGGGAACTTTAGGAGATAAAGCTACCTCTGAGCTTTTTGTTCTTCCTCCAGTTGCTCTTTGACTGCCTTCAATTCCCTCAGCAGCGCCATGTCTGTGCCATTCACCCATGTGTACACCACATCAATAGGCATGGGCAGACAAAGCCTGCAAAAAACAAAAAAAAACAACAACCCCAAAATAAATAATAAATCAAACACACACATAATTCAACAGACAGCGCTTAAACTGCAAATCCACAACCCCGTTTTCCTCCCCAGCACACACTTCTCTGTAAATTAACTTTTATCCATGCATGGCTAAACCCTGTCTGGTTCTTTCACATTTCTTGTCTGCTAGGATTAGAAAATGTGCAATGTGCTTTGAGATTTTTATGATTTCTAGTTCCTAATGCCTTAAGATAGATTTCCTCTAAGACACAAAATGTATCTATGAAATGAGCTCAAGGTTGGTTTCTTTTACCTGCTTTGGAATGATTTCCCACCCACGTTGTCTCTGTAGGAGTCAAACAGCACATGATACTGGTCCCTACTCCACTCCACCACCACCTGCATGGACAGAAGAACACGCCGTGTAGTTCACGATTTTAAAATCACACGCACACTACAGTGCTGAATCATTTTTGGGAGATTTAGTATCTGATATTCCACGTAAATCAAGTAGCAGTTGGTGTAACTAAATCTAAACTACATCTGAAAAAAAGGGGCAGGCAGTTTAATTAAAATAGAGCTACAGTAGTGGTTTTAATGGAGAATACACACAGAACAGAGGCAGTCTGGGGAGACGTGTCGTTTAAAGACATGCAATACATTTCTGTTTACTTTCAGGAAGATCTGCTCAAACAAGCAATTTTTAGTGGACTCTGGTGGGAAGGTGGTGTGCTGAAAACAGCTGTTAGGAGAAAGTAAATGCTAGCTAACTCGACAGCAGAAGCGGCTGTCTGTAAGAGACAGGAGCTGAAACAAGAGAAGAAACCTCACCTCCCCAAACTGAAAGGCGGAAACAATCATGAGCACGATCCCCCCGAAGCAGAGGTACAGCCCGTATCGGTGGGACAGACAGGTGTACGTCTGCCTCTGCACCAGCTTCAACACCGAGTTCACGACTACCATGGTCCTCCTGGGCGAAGCATAGCGCCGCATTCATTCAGAAAAAACGCAGATAAACGCGCTGAAAACAGAAAGTAAACATCACACAGGAGCCGGATTTGTCAGCTGACTGCCTGCCACAGAGCAAGACACATGACAACCGGGCTTGTGACTCTTCCTCAGCGCTGATGAAGCAGCACGCGCACGGCTGCCATCACCACCTCTTAAGCTCATTGTTGCCCTCTGGCGGCGAGGAGCAGAATGCATGGTGCCTTCACGGCCTTCTCTCACTGAGTAACTCGCGGTATGCCAATTGTCCCTAATACATTTTATACATTTCAAATGTATTATATTATATTATATTATATTATATTATATTATATTCACAACTTTTTATGAATTACTGAATCAGTGCGCCCCAGGGCAGCTGTGGCTACAATGTAGCTTGCCATCACCAGTGTGTGAATGTGTGTGTGAATGGGTGGAGGACTGAATGTAGTATAAAGTGCTTTGGGGTCCATAGGGACCACATAAAGCGCTATACAAATACAGGCCATTTACCATTTTACCATTTATAAAAAGCATCAATACTGAGGTTGACTTAAATAATAGTGTCTTTCATCAGTGGAACTGCATCAGAACTGTTGTTTCTTTATTTTCACTCCAAAAACTTCATTTTACATTTACTTCACATTTTTCACCTGCTGTCTTCACCACTGGGTCTGTGTAAACAAAAACAATGACAATATATGTAGTTTTAATATGCATCTTCCTTAGACTGTAACTTGTATTCCTCCTAAAATGGACACAAGAAATGGAAGCAGTTTTCTGCTGGACAAAAATGTATCATATTGCAGTCTAATTATTAAAATAAGTGTATAGAAAGGACAGGAATTCAAAAACAATGAGCTAATGCTGAAAGTGCAACTTTCATTCTATAATGAAAAGTGCAGGGTAGTTTTTATCTGGGGGGTTTTGCTAGTATTGTACAAAAGGGGTATATTATAATATTATATATATTATATTTCTCCCTTGAGTTTGGGGCTTTGGAAATGTCATTTCAGGAGCTTAATGGAACATTTCTGAACAACTGCAGTACAAGATCATCTGTTCAAATAACTGTGCGTAAATACAAGTTATCCAATATGGCACCACTTTGCCAAAGTCTAAAAATATGAATAAAAATGGGTCTGAGGGTTCTCCTCCAAGAAATTTGGAAGATCAAATTCCCAAATTCTTGATTTAAGGTCATTTTTAAAAATGTGCTAATTTGTGTATTTCTACTGTGGGAATGTCAACAACATTCAACATACTGTAATGCAGCAAAGCTCTCCAGCGTCCTGTAAATTCAATTTAAATAAAAGTCCTGTGTTTTTATGATTTTATTTGTAAGAATACAAGTAGTAAATAAGCCCTCCATCTGCTGAAACACACGATCAGAAAAGGGTGTGGTGACTGGCAAAATTGTGCTCACCAAACACGTGGTACAAACCTTTAAACTGAATAGTTTTTGTGCTTCTTTTTTTTAAAAGTTAGATGTAATCAGTAGCATGTCCACTCTGTGCCGCGTAATCAAACTTTACCCTGCATGTAGCTGTTGACATAGTGTTAAACGACAGTAGTCTGGTGATTTTTTTTTCTTAAATGTACTTCAAACAGGTAAATTTACATATAATCTATATTAATTACACATAAAGTGAAAAGTTATAAGAATTTTGTTCTTCTAATTTAGATGATTATGACTCATGAAAACCAGAAATACAGTAGTTCACTTAGTTATAATTATTAATTAACATTAATTAATAATCGCATTATTTTCTTTATCAATTCATTTTCAATGTAAGTGGATTGGGATTCAAAAGGCATAAATACAGCATGTCCTTTGTTCAGTAAATTCATCCACAATCACAATCGTCCAGATGACGATAATCAACACCCTCCACAAGGAGGGGCAAGTGAGCCACAGCAGGTCGTTGGTGGAAAGACTGGCTGTTCACAGAGTGCTCTAACAATGCATATTAGTGGAAAGCTGACTGGAAGGCAAAAGCAACAGCGGTATCCGCTGGCTAGAGAGGCTCAAATCAACTTTCGTGAGACAAAAGTCAATTTGAATGAATTACTCATGTTACTCAGGACTTCATGGGGAGTGGACTAAGGCTGGTGTCAGAGCATTAATAACTACCAACTGTTGTGTCCTAGTAGCAAGCACTCCTGAACCAGATACGGTGTCAGAAGAGTCTTACCTGGACTGAAGAGAGAAACAGAAACTTTTAAAATAAAGGTAAATTTTGCATTTCATTTGGAACTCAAGATCCTGGAGGCTGATGGAGGAGTGGAGAGACACAGACTCCAAGGTGTGAGAAGTTTCTGGGTGCATGGCATCTGCTGGTGTTTGTGGTGGTTAGTCCAAAGTCAACTTAGCTTCTACCAAGAGATTTTAGAGCATGTCAGCTTCCACCTGCTGACAGGCTGATTTCTTTAGCAGCTGCCCACAGTGCCAAAGCTACAACCAAATGATTTGCTGGCCACGTTATTGCTGTGCTTAATGGACCAGCCAACTCACCTAATCAGAACACCACAGAGAATCTCCAAATATGAGACATCATCACGAGGAAGATAAGAAACACTCGACCGAAAAGAGCTGAAGGCGGTTACCAGTTTGGCTCAGTGACCGAGCCAACGAAGATATGCAGCTGCCCAGGTTGGACTCTGACCTGAGGGTCTTTGCTGTGCGCTTTCTTGTCTCTTCTTCACTAATCTGTCTAACAAAGACTAGAAAGCCCAAAAGAGACAATTAGAAAAAAACCCAACCTGGTTATCAGTAATACATTAGCAGTACTACAACCTGATCACCTCCAGCTTAGGCTGCTGTAATTCATGGTAAAGGAGCCCAAAACCAAGTACAGTGTGAAATGAACATACAGTACTTACAGAAGTTGAACATTTCTGTAATACTAGTTATTTTTTGACCTCATAAAATACTCTAATAATCTAATAGAAATACTGGATGGATTTTTTATGCCATAATTATTCAAATTAAAGTTTAAAAATGCTCAAATGATTTCACTTAACATCCACCAAATACAGAATACATGAAAGCTTATCTTTTTTTTACTAAAATGCACTAGAATTAAGTTTTTCGTGTTTTTCAGTTGTTCAAATAAATTCAGTTTGTCCTTGATCATCATCACTGAACAACTGAATAATGTCATTTTATTATTGTCTTTATGTCATACTGTCATATGATTGAAAAGTCTCATGACTGTATTGCTGTTCATGCCACCACTTACAGTAAAAATGAAAATAAAAGTTTCTTCATAACACTGTATTGTGCAACTCCTGAAACCAGAATGTCAGCTTCTTTGGAGGAATCTCTGCTGCGTTTCAGTCATTTCTCCCTTTCCTCTATTCTGTCTGATGAAAGTCAAACCACATCATCATCATCATCATCATTATTATTATTATTACCATAATACAAGATTCCACTGTAATGTAAAACAATGCAACAATGACAGAGGCTGGAGTTTGAGAACAACACGACAAACGGGAGACAGGAAGTAGGGATTTTCTGACAGTTACGGGTTAGAAGGAAATGAATTGTGGAAACCACATGTGGTCAAGAGAATTCTCCAGAGTCCCGTGACGAGTAAGGACGATGCAAAGCGAGTCAAATGATGGTCTTCGTGGCAGGGACACAGCACATCACAGGTTGTTGCAGGAGTAGCTACTGAGAAACGTAAAAAGTAGCAGTGGTTCCCACAAGACAGTCTCGTGCGTTCCTTTAAATTCGGTGTCAGCCTCATATTATTATTAAAATTGCACTAAAGGAATGTATCAGATACAAATGTACTATATTGGTACACTTGAAATTATCTGACTACTAGCATGGAGGTTGCGCAGGTGCCCTTTTTATACCTCACCTGTAGGTGTCATGCTAGATGCTGCAAATAGAATAGAATAGAAATAGAATAGAAAACTTTATTTGTCAATTTCTTCAAATGTACTTGCCATACAAAGGAATTGAAATTCACACTGTCCCATGCGTAGACATTGACAACAATAAAGTGCAGATGCACAACAAAAACAACCCTAACAATAAGGTAATATTAAATAGGTAACAGGATAGACAAGACCTAAAAATAAATAAAAATAAAGTGTTCCAACAGTGTTCCCTGGAAAATAGTATACTAGTCTACTTGAGGTAGTCCCAGGTTGTGGTTGGTAGGGGTTTTTGTTTTAATGCAGCATAAGACTATAGCAGCAGTAATAGTAATATAATAATATAAATAGTGCTAAAAGAAATACTAAAAATATATAGCAGCAGGTGTGTGCAATTGTAATGCAGAGGTAATTGTTTGCAGTCAGGAATGTTTTCCAGTTCTTGGTTCAGAGAGTGTTTCCTTGTTGGAGAGTGTGCGTGGATGGGGGGTGGGGTTCCAGTAAACCATATTTCCCTGGGAACATGCGAATGCATACATTTAGCCTCCCAGCCTGAGTAACAGAGGACAAAAGACCTTAGACAAGCAAGTAACCAAGAAGCTGGTGGTTACTGTGAGAGACACCCAGAGTCTAGAAAAAATCAGGTCCAGACCTGAGGCCAACAGAGCATCTGAGACCTGTGCACCAAGGCTGAACACTCCAAGAAGAAAACAAACAAAAGAAAGATGCGCCATGCTCGTAGGATAATTCCCACAAAGAATTAAAAATAGAATTACTGCAAAGGAACCTTAAAATATATTAATTACTTATACCCTGGCAGGGCCTCCTTGGATGAGGGTGTCTAGTGATAATGGCTGAAACACGTAATGAATCCAAGGTCCACTACTGATGATATGTCCCAAATTTAAAATGATAATCTAGATCAATCTTTAATCCCTAAACCTAACCAAGGAAGGAAAATGGCAGATTAGCCTGGGTAAAAGAGCGAACGTTGAGGCACACAACGATGTGTGCAGCTGGCAAAGTTTCTGGGCTGCCTTTCCTCATAACAGCCGTCCCTAAAGAGTCTCCCCATCTAAAGCAATGCATTATCAGGGACTGTAACATCTAGTCCTTTTAACCAAATGAAGTACCGCGTTATATAACACAGTAATTAAATTTGTATCTAGATGTGTTTGGCTGCTCAATGTAGGGAGTTAAAAGTATAAAATATAAAGAAAATACGAGGAAGCACGAATTACCAGACCAACCGGACCTAACTTGCTTTACACTGCTGTCATTTATGCTGTAAATGTTGGCATGAGGACAACGTGGTTCCCCATAGAAACTGAGTATTCCTGGGAAAGAACTAGAAAGTAAATCCAATTCTTCGGCACACATAGAAGGAGGCATTTTAAGTGCTTTTCATTCCTTTGTGTCACGGACAAGAAAAGTGAAAAGACTCAAATGTAGATTTAAAGATTTAATTGAACGCTTTTTGCACTATTTGCAGTTGTTCAGAAATTTACTGAAACTGTGCGATTCACAACTGTTCTGTTCTCATGGGTTGTTGATTCAGTTAAGCAGTAATTGCTTTTACAGGAGAGGCTGGAGGTGCGTCTTCTCAGTTTTCACAGCCACAGCTGCATCTAAGGGTACTCTTTTTGTCTACAGGCCAGGGAGCTGGTAAGTATTTCTTTGTGTGTAGAGTGGACAGGGATGTTTCCCCAGAATGGAGAGGCAGGTGGGCACACAAGGATAAGATCAGCAGCCGAATGATCCAGTAAGGGAAGGGCAGGAGAACCGTTGGAACCGTAGATTCATATCAGTTGTGTGTGGAATCTGGAATCTGGCAGTTACAATTACTACTTGTATAACATAAGTACAGTTACATCATGAACATTCCCACACATGCATGTACACAACAGAGAGATAGAAAGAACGCAACCTGAGAGGACATAAGGATCACGACAAGTACCTCCACAAAACTACATAAGTGTCAACAAGTCCCCAGCCACCACTCTTTTCTTTATATTTTGTTATGAAAATGAGAAATATGTGCAGGGATTTATTGAAACATCCAAACATACACGAAAATACTGTGCACAATACAATTAACTTGAAAGTCAATGTTTGGTATGACCATCTTTATTCTTCAACACAAGCTTTGGTGTAATTTCTTTAATAGTTCTTCACGCCTCTTGAAGGACCTTCAAAGGTCTTCTTTGGGTGTTTCTGCCTTTTCTTCTGTTCTCTGTCAAGATAATCCCGTGCTGCTTTAATAATGTTGAGCGTTGAGGTTCAGGCTCTGAGGAGGCCAATCTTCTGGGGCTCGCTGCCATGCTGAAAATGAAACAGTTTCCAATCAAATGGTTTCAAAATGTTAATGCGTGGTGGATCAAAACCTGACAGTAGTTGACGAGGCTTCAGTCAACAGTAGATGGATCAACTCAAGGGCCGGATGCATCACTCAGGTCCAAATTTGTTATCTTTGGCAATTTTCATAGATTCGACTAAAGAAATGGGAATAAATCATGTGTTTTTGCCACAGACTGCTGATTAAAAAGGGCCTTAAGATACAAGTTAAATTTGGTTCTTTGCTAAGTTGTCTGTTATGAGCAGACGAAACACTGGCCCATCGTTCATACCTCAGTGTTAAGTGACCTAACAAAAAAACTAAACTAAGAAATATCCCCCTGAAAATGTTCAGGTAGCTAGACTGGACTGAAAATGAGTGTAGGGGAAAAAAAAGTTATAGTCTAGAAGGAAAAATACAAAGAAATGAGTGTCGGTTCAAGAGTTTTGCACAGCTGTGAAATAAAAAAAAAAAACGCATAACAAGTCATAATGTATAATTCAAAGACAGTTATTTTTACTTCACAAACGCAGGCAGTTATGCAGATTTTTCACTCTATAAACTCAAATCTGTTCATATAAATGTAGAACTGCTGCTCACTCTGCTGTGGAAACTCTGAGTATCACCTCCGGTTGAAGTTAAGTTAAAAGACACTTCATTAGTTTGGTATTTTGCTGTTGTGTGTGTGTGTGTGTGTGTGTGTGTGTGTGTGTGTGTGTGTGTGTGTGTGTGTGTGTGTGCGTGTGTGTGTGTGTTTTCACAAAGATCAAAAGGAAGAAGGAAGCGCTTGATCGCCCTACGGGGGAGTAGCTCTGGGCTAGAGGTTACTGTACACTGTATATGCTGCTTACTGGCAGAGGCCAAGTTCATTGTTGCTCACACACCGCTGCATGTGACTGTCGTTCGCAGACCACAGACGGCAGCTGACACTCCTGTTCCTACACCAGCTTTTCTTATCGCATGGCTCTGTTTACTCTGCGCATATATACGTGAGAGAAAGTCTGCCTGAAGCTGAGCGCAAAAACTGGAGATGTACTGGTTCGAGCAAGGTCTGTGCGTCCTGCCAGCGTTCCTGGTCGTCTGGTCTTCCGCCACTTTCATTATTTGTTATATCATCGCGATTTACAGGCACGACGTCGATGTAATCTTCCCGTACATAAGGTAAGTTTATTTGAAGAGCTCACACAAAGCAGCCTTTCTCTCATGCTCAACCTGATTCGGAGCCGTGGAAAACGTTTCATGAGAAAACGTCTTAGTTTCGGTTTCTTCCGCTATAACAAACACCAGCTGCGTGTAGCCTGCACATCTGTTTATTGTAGGAGACTAGCGGAAAAATGTTCTTTCACTTCGCTTTCATTAGAAGACTTTTATGTTAAGAAGAGGCAACTAAATGTTTAATATTGTACAAAACACAGTCACACAACCCACGTATTGTACGTTTAACCCGAACTGAAAATCTGCACGGGTCTTTACTCTTTTTCTTTTTCTTTTCAGCGACACAGGTGTCAGCCCCCCAGAAAGCTGCATTTTTGGTCTGATGACTTTTATTTCTGCATGTGCAGGTATTTGAAATTCCAGTGTGGACATCTGCAGTGTCATCTCTGTGAACTGACTCTTTTTAGGCAACTCTGGGCTTTCCCTAAGGAGGAAGCATGCTTTCCAAAGATGCTTCTCACATTTCCCCTTTTTTAAGAAAATGAAAGTACAACTCATGGATTAGGGTAAATGTGTAGGTTTGCACACTCTCGTGACTCTCTGTGTTTTTTGCACAGGTGTGGGCACAATTTATGCCAGATACAAGCACGTGGAATTGCTGAGGGAGGACGCCACTAATGTGAGCGCACGCCTCAACAAAGCAGCGCTTTGGCTTGGTGTGATCTCATGTTTTGGCATGTGCATTGTTGCTACTTTCCAAGTATGTACTCACATTAAAATCACATTTAACACATCACAACTAATTCAGTGTAATTACAAGTGGTGCCTTTTCTTTTCTTTTTTCTTGATTGCAGGAAACAGTAGTGCAAATAGTCCATGATATTGGAGCAATTCTGTTTTTTGTCTGTGGCATTGTGTACATTATCCTCCAGTGTTTTATATCATTTCAAGCCCATCCGTATGGGTGCTCCAAGTATGTGTTTTGTGTGCGGGTCGCTATCGCCTCCCTTGCTGCTGTTGCATTTGTACCCAGTATCCTTTTTGAGTGTTCAAATGTCTGTGTGATTTAACTTTGTGATCATGATAACGATGATGAAGCTTTCATATATCAGGACTTAGAAAAATAAGTCATCTGGTCCTTCTTAGGTTTGAAAATGATTTAAATACAACTTTAGATGAACAATAATATGTGACGTATTATACCGTCATTATTTACTTATTTATATTTATTTATATTATTTATAACAAAAACTAAGCTGAAATGCAGAAGCAGTGTAGTACTGAAACTTTTTTTACTAGTCCCTCACATCGACTTTTAAAATAAATAATAGCACTGTGTATCATGTTATGTTCTATTCACCTGAAATTAGCCAAGACAAAGTTTTAAACAACCTTAGTTGTACATAATATGCAGTATAAATAACAGCCAAGGGTTTTAAAATGATTGAGAGACTGGGCAGCTCTTATGTGAAACAGCAAGTTGTTATAACGATTAAGAGCCACCACTGAAAAGAGTCTATCCCCTGTGCTTTTAAGCCTGGATTAGGACTTATTTAAGAGCAGCTGGTTTAGAGGCCTCAGTGCTCTGGTAGGATTGCAGGGTTTCAAAAGTGTGGCACCAAACCCTTGAGACTTAAAACCAAGTAAGAGAATTTTAAACTGAATACTGAAATGGAGTGGAAACCAGTCTAAGTAGGCCAGTGTAGGTGTAATGTGTTCACATCGTTTCTTTCCCGTCAAAAGGCGAGCAGCTGCATTTCGAAAAGCTTGCAGGCAATAAAGACTGATCAGAGCCAACATATAAAGAGTTTCAGTAATCTAAATAAGAAGTAATAAAAGCAAAGTCAGACTGTATTTACATAATTTTAACCCCTGCTGAGGGCCGGCAGACTTTTTATTACAACCTGATATATAAACTTTTTTTTTGACTTTATTTTTCTCTTGGCAATATGTAAATGTATGACCTGCAGAATATTATGATTAGTGTCATTTCCTGTATCGACTCAGTGTTTTCCTTCACGGATAACTCAGCTGTCATCTGTGCATTTTACGTGAAACAAACGGAGCTGCACAGACAAAAGCATGACAAGGTAGGCCACAGTGTGTCAGCACATTGCATCAGATCACAGCACAGATCAGGAATAAAACGTATAGTGTCAAAATAGTGACATAAAGTGTCAAAATGTGGGAAATGTTTGGGGGTTTTTTTTTGGGGGGGGGGGGGGGGGTCTAATACATAGATCCAACAAACATTCCCCAACATGTCAGTGATGATTTTTGGTAAATTTACTATTGGCATTAAATGGAAGTGTGTGCATAACACAAACTTCTCACTGCCATGAGTCAGCTAAAAGAACTAGAAACCTTTTGTGGAAGTTAAGAGAGTCTGAAAAGAAGCAGCAGAGAAAAACAAATGGTGATGCAAATAATGTTCAAACGCCAATATCAGATAATATGTGAGAACTGTTTACCGTTGCCATTGTCCATTGTTCATCTGCGCTGCCTAAATGTGAGAAGTTGTGCAAAAAAGTATTCTAACAGTAAACTAGTCGAAGTATATTTGGCATCATTGGACAGAAAGTTCCAACATTTATGGACCAAAAATTATAATAATCATTATTAGATGCATAGAATTTTCTGATTTAAGCGTCTGTTTCCATCGTGCAGGACTATCCCTTCCATGTAGCCAGTGCAGTATGCGAGTGGATTGTTGCCTTTACCTTTGTCTTCTTCTTCTTCACATACATTCATGATTTCAAGGTCAGTATCTCACTGTCACACATAGTATATAGTTTTTTAATATATATTTATTCATTTGCTAAAATTCTTCTTTTTTTATTCTCCTACAGTTCTTTACCTTACGGGTGAAAGCAGAACTTGAGGATTAGTCTTGGAACATTTTGGGCCACAAACATTAAGATAAATAAGTATTTACATTTTATGTATGTATCTTTATTCCTGTCCAATTTCCCCTGGCTGAAATTTTGGTAGAATACAGTAGATACTTAAAAATATATCTATTTATGCATTTTAGTACAACTGGCTGTCTGTCACGTGTGACAGATGGAAAAACTATGCAAATACTGTATTATTACATTGTTTTTACACAAACTATTTTCAAGTGTACTTAATGTTGCCTGCTTACTTTGCACTTTGCTGTTGCCACACCAGCATGACACATTCTGTGAGAGCTCTGACTTTACATAGGAGAAGTTCATCACACAGTAAGCACATGATCGGTGCACTCGGGGCTAAATGACAATACCACTCAGACCACTCAGTATGTCTGTGGCTACTTGGCAGTCTGACCTGTCTTTGACTGACAGTAAATGTGTACTAGTTGTTGGTTTTGTGCAGAGGTTTATGAATTCCCAGTTTTATTGGATGACCACATTATTGCAACATCAAATTAAGGAGGAAAACCTCCTGCTGTGGATGCTCAGATTCACAGTTTTGGTTTCGGTATTTGAATCTGTCCTCTCCACATTGTTGACTCATGAAAAGTCCAACATGGTGTTTCTGACTGACATGAGTTACTGTATACTGTTCACGTTCTCAGTCATGCTAGCAGACACTCCAATATCATCTCTGGTGCTGCTACAAATGTAGATTTTCATACAGGTAATAGGAATTATGCTACTTTTTAGTAGGAATTATACAATATGAACCGAAAGTAAAGCTGGAATTCTGGAGGTTCATTCAATAGGGCACTTGTAACCTTACATCGTACGGTTTTAATCTAGGCAGAAGTTTCTGGTACCAAGTATGGATCTTGTACCTAGTAAGAAAAAGATGTTTTTTAAGTGTGTAAGGTATGAGTCATGGATCATTTTAGGTGTGCAGGCTGACTTTAAAGTAAGGATGGCAAACTTTAGACAACTTTGATCTTAAATGAGCTGGACCAGTGGAATTACATGATAAATATGTAAAATCATAGAAAAGCTTTTGGTAATTTATTACCCAGACAGTCTTTGTCCAGTCCGCTGTCAAAAGCTTGAATTTATATAGATGACAGTGAAAAAACAGGAACTTGCTGTCATTTTCTTGTTTATCTATGAATTACTTTGGCGTAGTATGTCTGCCAAGCTCAAAAACATATCAGAATACAGTTAAAAGTACAAAGTCTATGCACTCCATCACATTTTCCAGACCTGCCGAGTGGCAAATTGGAGTCTTTACCAGGCCGATTCTGGCCCCAGGCCTTATGTTTGACACCCCATACATAAAGGGTGTTGGACTACACCCATCTTCCAAATATTGATTTTAGCAGGTGGGTGGGGTGAGACGTTTGTGGCATTGCAGCTGGTGTAATTTGGCGTAATTTATTTATTTACTTTTAGATGTTTAGAGGAAAACATCTAAAATTAAGAGCCACCGTTTTAGCCAAAAATCAGCAAAGTAAAATCACTGGGAGACTAGAAGAGGGCTGTAAAACTCTGAGAAAAATGTGTGATTTAGAGATTGTTACATAAAAGGAACAAGGGAAGATATTAACAAACTAGAAGGCTACTTGAAAGTTTCATTACCTTTAATCTCTCAGACAGAGAGACATGCAAACTGAGAAAAGTGGTCAAGTTTTAGCGGAGCAGCAGGCACATACTTCTGCTGAACTGCTCTCGACTGGAGCTGTTAATGTGGAGCTGGAATAAACGTACTGTACATTAAAGAAAATAAAAGGATCCTGCGCAGTGATGTATACAGGTTGTAACCATTTCACTACAGGTACTGTTTTTATAAGAGGGAAACATTTTATTTTTGTTTTTTCTGAACTACTTTTGTACTTTTGCTTATAAAATGAGTTACAACACAGATTGTAATGCACAGCTGAGATGCATAATAAAAGCACATATTTAAAAAAAGAAAAGAAAAAGTGTACGAGTGTTTATTTAAGGCAGAATCACAGATCCAGCATGGTGTTTTTTCAGTACAACTCCACACTTATCTCACTTCAATTTAGCATCTGTTAAAAGACATCTTATCCCTGACAGCGATGACATGATTGCCCCTCTTTCTCAGGCTTGTACCCACAAGCTTTGAATCACATGACGATGAAGAGTCGTACTTCCTACCAACAACAAACACCACAAGAAAGACTGCAGTTCACACATCACCTACAAAAGCTAGAGCATAACTCTACAAAACCAGGTGAAGATCAAGAGGCATGTCATTGGACTGACTGGCTGTAGAGTGTATTAGTACTCAGTGTCTTAATAGTACAGTAATTAATTTCTCTGTATCAAACATCAAAACTTAAGCAGCTTTGGGAAATTAACATTTTTCAAAGAATTTGAATATCAAACAACAAACAAATATCAAAAAGAAAATAGTTTTATTGTTATAAATTATTAGATTCAACTAAATGGATGAAAGTGCACTAGGCAGTGCTGCAGGTAGGGATTTAAAGTCTTGATAAAGAATATTTTAGTCTGAACAGCATCCTCTTTTTCCATCAAGGTTACACAATAATCAAAAAGATTACTGCACAAGTCTTACCATTATTGGAGAATAAACCATTTCTGAATAACATGGCAAATATTAGCCACTTTTGCTCATAATCAGCAAGTGTTTATGTTGTGATGTCTCCGAAAGACGGCGCTCTGATACCTACATTTGTTGCTCGAATAAAGGTGGTGTGGACACTTATACTACATTTAATTTATGTAATGTAAAATCATTTTTTTCACCTCCATCTCTTTAAAAAATAAAAAAAAAAATCATACCCATACATCATACAGAGTGAGGAAATTATTATACGTGAGCCTGATTAGCAGCTGCAGAGCAACTTTTCCTTTGTGTGAGTTGATGCAGATATGACAGGCTCCATGAATGAGATCAGTCATAGGTTTCTCATTGAGCCTCGTCCAAGTACGACACGTTGCTGGCTCTGCCCGTGACGGCTGGGTAAACACAGACGTGAGGGCAGCTCGAAATGCAAGCACACCTGGCTGATGAACGCATCAGCCAGCACAATCAGGAAGTCATATTCAGGAGTGTAATACAAACCTTAGGTGAGATAGTTAAGCACTTTAGAGTGAAAACAAAAAGCATTTATAGTATAACACATGTAAGAAGTGTGAATCTTCCCATTTAATTCTTCCCATTTAAACCACAGATCAGATCAGTTCATACCTCTGCTTTTATTTAGAGTGGATAAATAACAAAACCGAGATAAGTTTTTTTCTTTTTTTTGCCACAAGTCTGATCTCTTTGATAATGAAAAAAAAATACACCACGTCACTACTGTGATGTATATCCAAGTTCAGTTGCTGCACTGGACTTTCCTTTATTATTACATTTCACCAGGCATGGTGAAGACTATACTGTATATAGTATAGGATGTAAATGATATATAGCCTTTGTGTTAGAACTGTTACGTATTTACTTCTAACTTAAAAATAATTAAACAACAGTACAATTTTTTTTTAAAAATAGAGAGAAAAGCGTTTCAAGATCCAAAGATTTAATTTACCCCTGAATGCACATGAACATATCCAACATTGAAAATACCAACATATTTGTTCTTCCTATTAATAAAGTTTATGCGGAGGCAAAATCTATGGAAGCTCGTTTTCGCCACTCAAAAAAAAACTTATTTTAATTTCAATTTTTATTTCATTTTTAAAAATTTAATTAGGTTCCGAAAGTCTGAGTTATCAATGGGAAAAAATTCAGTGGCAGTAATAAGCCTCCATAGAACTGATGTGAGCTGAGGGGAGTAGTTAAAATATTTCAACTTTACCAAAAAGTTCACTTCATGCTACATGACCTCAGATTCTCCTCAGTGCCGATAAGAAATAAAAGACAAACTTGAGGTAATCTCGAGCTGTATAGTTGAACTTTGCTTTGAAACAGAGACAGGAAAAAGGAGAAGGTTTAGATGAACATGAGTAAATGTTTGGGACATTATGTTAAGTTCTAAATTAATGTACTGTAACTTGATTCCTTCTCATCCTGCTGGTTGTTAAGAGTGAATGTTCATGGGTTTCCAGCTATATTCTCTGCAGCTGGTGTGAACACAACATTTCAGACATTAGTGATTAGTCAGTGGTGCAACTACCACAGAAGACCTCTATGTGATATGGTTTGGTTTTGTTAAAACACTTGCTACTGTCATCTTCTGACTGCTGCTTGTATGATTAAGAGGAAAAAATGATCTCCTCCTCTTGAAAAGTAATTTATGAGAAAAAAATTTTTTTTTCAAAAATAAAGGTCACTGAATGACTAAACAGGAGAACCAGTTCAGCTCTTTTAAACTGAAACTACAGTCACTCAATTTGGATTTCCTGTTTCAGGCACCTACATTCACACCACCTCCTTCGAAGCCCTTAACAGGTACCTCATACTTCCTCGCTACGGGCCTAAAGCTGTGCAGACAGCGATGGATGAGGAAACTTTGTGTGTTGAGGACAAATGAGCAATTTCAGTCACTAAAAGATGATTCACTATCAGAGTTGCTGCCGGCAGCGTCTTGGTCCTCTGAGGTCTTCGTTCCTCCGTCGGGCACGGGGGCATCAGGTGTGCTATGGTCAACAGAGAACAAGTCACATATTGTTTGTCAGTTTATCAGAAAACTGGTAATAACCAGAACAGTAATTTAAAAAACACTCACTCAAGCAGATTGGGATCCAAACCCTCCATGACCATTTTATTCCGTATGGCCATCACCGGAACCCCCTGTGGCACATTAAACATCACATTAAGGCACAAAACTAAACCGTTACGCAGGTAACCACAGCAGCAGTAATAATAACTCACCACTTGAACCATTTTCAGGTATCGGGCATAGCGCGGGTCTTTGGCCACCGTCATGACGTTCTCTGCAGCCGCTTCTGCTTTTTGCGTCGCTGAAGCTTCTGGTGTGGTCTGAGCAGGCTGCAACATGACACATGCACAGAAACGAAGGCAGAGTGAAGCGGTTTAGATGACAGTAGATATCCTGACAGGTTTTACATTTTCATAGTTTAAGATATGTTTTTAAATCAGGTGATACAATTTTGGAAGTACCTGGAAACATACACATTTCATCACTTTGTTTAGGGGCGTAGTGCTACCTGTTTATTTCTTTAAGGGACCATGTACTAAATATATTAGTCACATGAAAGCAAAAGATGCTTTGTATTAGATTTAGCTACTAGCTACTACTGTCCATCTGCAGGCCCTGGGCAGTTAAAAACCAGTGAAATCACCAAATAACAGATATGCACATGATGAAATACCAAATAAATATGTGCATAGACACACATATAATAAAAAACAAATAGATTTTGCAAAAACAAAAAGAAAATTATAATGAAATTAATTCTCAAAATCCTTTTTTTATCCAAATCATGAGAGGAGAATCTGTGCAAATCTGCAAATCCTTTGGAAGCAAATTCCAAGCTTTATTTTATCTGTTAGGGAAAGTAGACTGTAAAAAAGTGGTGCCTTGCTCAGGCACGCTACAGTGCCCCCTTGTGGTGGACCCGATCGCTCTGCAAATTTGCTCAGAGCATTTGATAACTTTTTGAATGGTGAATGCTAACTTAACAGCAACTTGCTCAAAGACATTACAATGTACATGCAACACTCCCAGCAACAAGATCATAAAAAATGATTGGTGAATACACTAAACAGCAACGGTCCTATGATGGAGCCCTGTGGGATCTCATAGTACAGGATTTCAGTGATGATATTTAGCTTAAATAAATCTTCCCCTGTAAGACCATCTCCTTTGGCATTCAGTCATTCATCACACCTTTCTCTACTTAAACAGGTCCCTTTTCCCCTTTTCCAGAGATTTGTTGCCCCCCCCCCCCCCCCTCTCATCTATTCTCTTTTGTGGTAGAATAATGCATGAAGTGTTAACTGTAAAAAGTAAGTGTGCAACAATACACAAAATTCACGGTTCGGTTCGATACTTTGGTGTCACGGTTCGATATTTTTTCGATACAAAAAAAAATGTTCATGCCTTTTTAATTTGTCATTTATTAAAATTATAAATATATATTTTAACTCAAAAGTACAGTTTTTAAATTTAATGTTGCTGAAACAACAAAGGGATAAAAAAAAATCTGATTGAGGAATCACTCATCTTTGGAAAGGAGAGTTTATTACAGAGAAATGGCTCTTTCCAAAATAAAAGCTATACTATACGCTTCTTGTTTGTAGCATCCGTGCTTGTTGTTTTTGTCTGCTTCCACTTGTCTTTGCACTAGGATGCTGTTGGAGTAAATGTGCAGTCATATTCGTTGTGTTCCCACTAGTGCTGTCAGCGTTAATCTCGTTGAAATGGCGTTAAAGCCACAACACGGCAAATCTCCGTTAACGAGCTACCACGGATCGCCCCGTGCGTGGGGCTGGACGGCGTCAACACGTTAACGAGCTAACTGCGCTAACACACTAGTTCCCACCAATGTAATTGAGCATTGCGTGGCACAACCGACATACTGTTTTTCCTTTGTCCGTGACGCGCTTACCTTCAGGGTCATACGTCACATGAAAACCAAAATAGTTCCAAACACCACATCTGAATGAGGGTGGGGGAGGTTCAATTTGCCATGTTGCAAAGAGAGCTTAACTTCTGTCTCGCTAGCTTGCCCTGCGCTCAGTGAATCTGCGTTCGACTACTCCGCCTAGGCTGCACTGTCGAGCGCAGATCCACTCAGCGCTCAGCACAGACAGCATCGTCAGAAGGAAAGTTGATAAAATTAATTAAAAAATTTGTATTGTTCGATACATATGCGTACCGAACCGAAAGCACTGTATCGAACGGTTCAATATCGATACGAGTATCGTTGCACCCCTAGTAAAAAGATAAATGTTTTGTCTTTAAATAAAAAAGTTTGACTTTTCCACAACATGTTTCTGCAAATGTTTCACAATAAGAGAAATGAAAGCCTGTAAAAGTTTTCTGTTTGAGGTCCTCTTTGCAAGGGATCTTTCAAATAACATTTATGCTCTTTTCATCATCTCATTTACCCTAAACTATCTTCATGTGGCTCTTTTTTAAAATTGCTCCACTGGTAGATATAAATAATACAAGTGGGAGATTCCTGCTTTGAAGTTCTTTCATTTTCACTTCAGTAACAGAGGTGGAGGTCATCAAAACCACTACAATTTGATTATATTCCCAAAAAGAAAAAACACCAAAGTTTAATTTGTCTTCAACTACTTCAGTTTTTTCTCTTTACTGGCTCTCTTGCATTAAAAGAGCTACTCTGGAAACAACTGAACTTCAGCCAGATAAAGCTCCATGGAAATATTCCCTTTCTTCATCTAGAGGAAGAAAAACAAAAACCACATGTGGTGGGACATCATCCCACTGTAGTCAAAACAGTGGAAATTTTTACTTGAATGTCTGGACAACAAATACAGAAGAGAAAAGCTGCTCTGGCTCCCATCGTGTCAAAGATATATTAGAGGAGCCTCTCTCAATGTGGGATTGTCAAGTTGAAAATGGACTAAACAGGTCAGATATTAAGTTCTAATTAGGTGGTCTTGGGGGTGCTTTGAAACCTTTGTCTGCTCACAGGTTTATTTTTAAAACTGTCAAAAAAAATCCTCGACTTTGCAGTTCAGCGAAGCTGGATGGAGCTATGTTTCCATGTGTACGAGTTTGTGTATCTACCTCTTCTTGAGGCGCTGCTACTGGACCATCGATTTGGCTCTGATTGGGGATGATGGGTCCATTGGCCTGTGCAGTCTGCTGCTGCTTACTGAGTCCTTCGACTGTGACGTCCTCCAGTCCAGGAATGGAAGACAACTACACAGAGCACAATATTGCTCCATAAATATCAAGTAAATTGGCATGAAATTAAGATAATGTTGCACTGCAGCCTGCAGAGGCTTCAGAACTCACCTTGGCCTCCAAAATGCACAGGCTGGTTTCTATCTGCTGTATGCGAAGAGATATGTTTGCAAGTTTCTGGGGGAAGATGTTATACAACAGTTCAGGATTTAAGTGTTACAGACATTTTTTGTTTCATGACGAGAACAGAAGAGAAATAAAGATAAACAAACCTCTTCACACACTGTGGAAAAGCGGTTAAGGAAGCGGACAGTGTGTGCAACAAATTGATTGAGATAGGCAACAATTTTTCTCTGCTGGATCGCAGGAACCTGAAGGAAACACAGGAAAAGGAATTTAAGGTAGAAGGAACATAAGTGTAATATAACAAGGAAATGAAACAACTCCCAGTCCAATCTCCCCTTAAAGCAACTTCTCCTCCCTAGGCTGCACACATCTTCTTTCCCCTGCTCCTTTTAGGTGTCGGCACATCAGATCATTCACCTCCACTTCACCCTGCCCTGAAAATCATCCTCCTTCACTTCATCCATGAACCCCCTCTGTGGTCTTTCCCTTTTGCTCCTACCAGGCAGCTCCACGTTTAACACCCTTTGTCCAATATATCCCTCCTCTGCACATCCAAACCATGTCCGCCTTGTCTCCAGGTCCACCCTGATCACTCCCAATCAAAATCTGAACATTTTCATCTTTTTAACAACTTCTTTAGTAGTGCTGTCTCCAAACGATATATATGCCATTTCATATTTTATTGTTATGTTTTGCTTTCTTTTTATTTTCTCATTTTCTGTCTTTTATAACCTTTTAATCAGTTTTTTGTGAAGTATCTTGCTTTTAAACGTGATGCAAAAATATTTTTATTATTCTTGTGAAAAAAAATAATGAGTAGAACAAGTTTAACATACTGACAGTCATTCACAGGCAACTTCAAATGCTGAATGCAAAATATACCACTTATATTTCACAAGAGCAAAACAGCATTTTAGATTAGCTAATATTGCCCAGAACGGTTAATAAAATAAAAAGCATCCCTTCCCGAAAAACAGTTATTTATACAAAAGACAGACATTTTCACTTCATAGATTTATTTTAAACAAAACTGTTTAAAAAAAGATAAGCGTAAGTATATCTCTTTGCAAAGGTTAAATCTGTTAACCTGGAAGATCAAGTGTAGAAACAACATATATTCACTTCAGAAAAAAAAAATCCCACATTTATCAGGGAAATTGAACTACAAGCGCTTGCGACAGTCATATCTGTTAATGACTTACAAGCTATAGGCTTCTATCACCGATAAACAGCCTTTGTGTTATCTTACTTCTTAAACAAAACATATGTCAAGCAGCTCTGCTTGTGCCTGCTTTCATTTCCTCACCAGCTACTCAAATAGCTATGTTAGCTAACTAGTCAACGCCAACCTTGGTAAGGTCGACTCCAGAGCCCACGATGGGCAGCCCGTCCTCGTCCATGTTGGATGGCTGAAGATTAAAGTGCACTTTCAAATTCAGCAGCAAGAAATTTCACTGCAAAAAAGACCGAAAACAGGTTATTAAAACATTTACATATGTGAAACGGTTCACGTGACTCTGGGTTGCGTGATCACGTCCTGACGTCACCAACTGCGTAGCAGAAGTCTGCCTCGAAGTCGCACTTCAAAAACCCTCGAGCCTGTATTTTTTTTTAACCCTGTATTTTTTCTTGTTCCCCGCTTTACCTAAATTATATGCACTGTCAACCGCCATGTTTGTATTTTTCTGTAAATTGTTTGTGTTAAAATAAAGTTAAGAGGGGGTGGTGGGTTGGGTGTTACTTCAAAGTAAAAGTTGAACTTTTGCTACATTCGGAGCTAATTGTAATTTAGCCATGAAAATATCATTGTTGTATAGAATTTGCATTTATTTAGTTATTTATTTATAGCTTTTTGACAACAAAAAATAAAGAACAGATTATAGGAGGCAAGCAAAACAATGAACTCAAACAATGAGGTCTTCATTATCAGATAATGTTCATGCTTTTTAAATTAAAAAAATCTCAGTTAAAAGAATGCTTGGAGTTATATTGTTGCAAATTTTAATTCTTTAAATCTTGCTTTGTTAGATAGGAGATATTTTTACTTTATTACGGTCTACTGTTTTGTTTTTGTTTTTTTACATGGACATGAATATCGTGGTACTGACTGCCAAGAACAAGGGTGATGTACAGAGCTGTAGTAACTACAGAGGGATAAGGCTGATGTGCCAAACCGTGACGCTATGAGAAGGAATTCTACAAGCTAGGTTAAGAAGAGAGGTGACGATCAGTAAGCAGCAGTATAGCTTCATGCTGGGGAAAGGCATGCAGATGCAATGTTTACTTGTTTACTTACTTTTTAATTTATGTAACATTTGAATTACAAATTTTTTAGGATTTGTAGGATTAGGAAAGTCTGTCCTATCTTGTCTTCCAACTAAAAACAAAACTGTAAGAAATTAATGTCAGCGAGACAAGTCGCCTGTCAGCTTTGATATTTTTATTTTGAAAAGCGGAATCGGAGTATAAGCGTTGAGGAAACGGTGCTTGCGTCCGAACAGCGCATGTTAGCTGCTAACTAAAACAAAACAACTTAACACCTAATTTTCGGCGCCACAAGAGGCACAGTGCACCCATGGAGGTTCTCGACTCTGCAGAGAAAACAAACGGTGGGTACAGTGGCAATCTGAACCAGCTGCGATATAAAGTAAGCTACGTCTATGCCGGTTACACAGTTAGCGGGGGCCGTCTATTTAAAGGAATCGTGATACGCACGATTTAAGCTTTAGCATGAAAAATAAATCAATTATTTTCAGTTTTTTTTATTATTCTGTCAAGTATTATGCTTAATTTATTGTCTAAACCATAGGTGATGATATATTTGAAGAATCACAATTTAAAACTCCTTTTATTAAGGGCGGCCCAGCAATTATTCGGGTTCCCAAGCTTATGGCTGTTTAAATGCAGGGCAAAAAAAAAATACATATGTGTGCACTGCTTTACCTGAGAAAATTATTACCATAGTAATATATGAACAGCACTGAATTAAATGAATAACATATGTATTGTTATAATGTGAGTTCTGGAGTTTAAAGCTGATTGCTGCCCTCTAAAGACCATTTGTTACATTACACCTTTATGTTTTAGATCCAAGCCTGTCTCTCTCATCCCTCCAACTCCTGGTGCCACCTCTGCAGCTTCTGTCTGCCTCCATGTGGCAGCTGGTGAAGCAGAAAGATGTGATGAACTACCAGAAGCTGCAGGAGTTCGTGTTCACAGTGACAGAGGCGATTCCTGGTCTGATCAGCCACAGGCAGAGAGCCCAGCTCATCCTCGGACTCAGAGCGAGGGTGAGGAGGTAGTCTGGCTGACATGCCATCCATGTATGTTTATTTTGCTGCGTTGATTCTGTAAAAACTCAGTTTATTGATATTTCAGTTGATACTGGAGCTTTGCAAAGGCTCGACACGCGGTTCTGTTGATTCTCAAGCAATCCAGAGCCATTTGGACAGACTCCCAGTAACCTCTGAAAACACAGATGTAAGTACGTTAAAGAGAAGCGGATAAAATAAAGTGTGCCCAGTACTTTTTTCAAGATATCACTTCAATTTGTTGCAGTATAGGGATGCAGAGGTGAAAACAACAGAGTCTACTTTTGTCGCTCTGGTTCAAAGTCTGCTGAAAGATCCAATTGAGAGGGCATATTTTTTTCAGGTAGGACATATTTTAGTATTTCATATCTTTGCTTGAAAATGCTCAGAATAAAAATAACATCTTATTATCTTACAGGAAGTGTTTCCAGTGGAATACGGTCCACAGTATGACTCAGCACTAAATATGTTATTATGGAATCTGCTCTCCAAGCTGGAAAAGTTGCTTCCAGTACCAGACCTAAAGCAGGTATTCAGTCAGATAACATAATTGTTTCAGGTGATTTTCAGCGGGTTATATTAACATTGTGCTGTGATTACAGACTGTAGCCTGGCTGGACTCAGCTCCTTCTGTTTTGGGGGAATGCATTCAGTTGTCAACTGAAGATCTGAGCTTTATCTACCAGCACTACAAAAGTTCAGGACTACTGAAAATGGCATGTAAGTAAAATGGCCTGTATTTGTATAGCGCTTTACTTTAAGTAGAGCTGCAGCAGTTTTCACAATCAACAAAACTATGAAGCAAGATGTTGCATCATCACAGCTGGGTTAAAAAGTCAGATTTAAAGTTGCATAATTAGTTCTCACTTCTTAATATTTCAAGATCAGTGGATAAATTCATAGCAACAGGTTTGTAGTGTATAGTAATGCACTTTATCAGAACTTTCTGAGATATAATGCTTATCTTAACAGGCCCTGTTTAAAGACCTATTAGTGTCATATTACCTAATGAGGTCTTTGCCCTCTCTCTGCGGGCTTACTTATGGTTCTTAGAGTTTTTAGAGGTAGAACAGGAGGTAGAGTCTTCGGCTATCAGGCCCCTCTTCTGTGGAACCAGCTCCCAGTTTGGATTCTGAAGACAGACACCCTCTCTACCTTTAAGATTAGGCCTAAAACTTTACTTTTTGATAAAACTTATAGTTAGAGCTGGATCAGGTGACTCTGAATCCTCCCTTAGGCCTTGATTTTACTCTGTTATGGAGAGGAACAGCTAAAGCACCAACAGCCGAGCACTCATTCCTGTTTTACTTGTTAAAAGCCCACTTAAAGTCCACCTGGTATGCATGTATAGTTGGTGCATTTCAATATGTGAGGATCACATCTCCATGTAACCCTCACAATCACCATCTGATGACCAGATTATGTCAAATAGACCCTAGTGGACTCATTGTGATGCAATAGGCTTAGACTACTGGTTTGCTTTCCTTAACTCAACTGTGACAGCACTGACAGCACCTCCCTCAGCCTATTTCTGCGTGAGGTTTCATTCTGTTAAATACTTTTTTTTGTCCTCATAGGTGGTTGCGTGATTGTCAGTTTCTTTCTAAAATTGGAGGGTCTTTCCATCACGATATAAAGCACCTTGAGGCGACTGAATTGGCGCTATATGAATAAAATTGAATTGAATTATCTAAAGTCTAAACACCCACCAAATCTCCAGCAAACCATTTGGGGTTAGGTGATGTTTCACTCACATGCTAAACAAATAAATTTCCAGAAACTAGAAGTTGTTATTTTTCAAATGAAGTCTCCTTCATACATTTTGGCCTTGCAGTTATTCATTGATGGGATTTTCCATTTGGTTTTTCTAAACGGGGAAAATTCCACGAAGAGAGGTGAATATTAACTCAACCTTAGCTCAAAGTGGGATAGGGGTGACCTGATGGCTGTTAAGTGACAAAGCTATTTTAGTGACATTTCCTAATGTAATAAATTATATTTTTAATCTTTTTTATGCCAAAAGAAATTAAAAAACACAAGTTGTATAAACAAAACTAAATGTATTTAATCCTCTTCTTGTTTGCCATGTTTGAGTGAATTGTGTATTACAGTATGTTAACATAATTTTGACACCAAAATATAGAGGTGCTCGTGACTTCCTAATGCTTTTATCAGCAAACTTTAAATGACAATTTCTGAGAATATATCTAAGTGTCCTCTCAGGTTCAATGTTTTGAAGAGAAGGTTTGAGAGAAAAGGTTGAATTGGCTTGGAAATACAATCAAATACATCATATTACTTTGCATATAAATGAACTCAGTCATTCCATATTCTATTGTATATATTTATGTTTTAGACTGATTCCACAAAATGATAGTGTAACCAGGCTTTAACCTACTTTGATTCCCACATATTTGTAACACGTCAACTAAATGTTTAATAACAGATACAATAGATGTCGTGTTCATCGCACCTAAATACATTTGTTTGTATTATATACGTGTGTGTGTGTGTGTGTACTATTATTAGTATACACTTTATACTCTTACTTCCTAGTACCTGAGTCTGTTTTGATTGGCACTATATAAATAAAATGAATTGAGAGATTTTGTTCACATATGTCTCTCTCTGCAGTAGCTGATGAGTCTCTTTTTTGCAGACGGTCCTTCTTCCACTGCTGGTAACTCCATCATGTCTGCATTATCAATCCCTCCCTCACAAAAGACAAACGTATCAGTTGGACTGGACGCCATCCATAACTACGCTAACGTATTGAACCCAGTCACTTTAGTGGGAACCGACCAGTACAGCGTGGTCACCGTTTACACTGAAGTGGAAGTCGGAGCAGCTGAGGTGGATGAGCAAATGATGGAGTCGGCTGCAGTTCAAGTTCAGACAGATTTCTATGAAGAGGAGATAGTGGCTGTAAGTGCTGATAGCGCTGGCGACGAAGAGGCTCCTGCTGTGAGGGCTGAAGAAACGAGTGAGACTGTGGATGTAGCGAAAGCTTTGGAGACGTTGACGAGAACCTTTGCATTAAGGGGGCAAGACGTACTTACAGAAAAGAACAACCAGTCATCCATAAATGACGATCTTGAACCAGGAAAGGGAACAGATGAAGGAAAAAGCCATGAAGGGCTTGAAATAAGTGACCAAGTGACTAAAGGGAAACGGGAAGTCATTGCAGAAGAAGTGACAGATGAGTTCCAGCTTGGAGGCATAGAGAGAAATATATGCGCAGACCTGAAAGATAATTCATTTTCTGCTCAAGAAATGGCAGAAATCCAGACCGAAATGTCGGAAGCACAGGAGTCTGACACGTCAGGAAACATGCGCAGATCCACACGTCTGCAACTAAAGACTTCGCCGAGTTGCAACGAGACGTGTAAAATAAAAAGGACAACAAGAGAAAATCCTGAAGAACCAAAAATGTACAAAAACATTATTTTCATTCCAAATATCTTTAGCAGAAATGTACACCTTATTAGAATAACAAAAAAAAATCTGATTAATTTGGTTATGTTGATCTTGGGTATAGCTATTATAATCTAAAGATGCACTTTTTAATTCATGCTCATCCATTTAAGTATGGTTAAAATATTCCTGGTCACGGTTAAAATAATATAAGAAAATAGGTCATTACTGTCATGTCTGGTTGGTAAATGTGAAGCCACACCCAGCATCCTTAAACGCTTGCTCTGGATCGGTGCAAATGTTAAAAAATAAATAAATCTGCCCGTCAGCACTGCTAAAACCTCACTAATTAACATGTTATAGGCTGGACGATTCCCTGGTTTTAACGTCTTTGTGCTCACTGGAGCATATTTAGTACACAGATATGAGCAGCTTCTCATCTGCAGATCAAGTTTGCATGCAGTCATTGTGGACATGAATATCGGGGTAATTTTGAGCTTTTAATGATTTCCTTGATTTGTTCTTTTTCCAAGGTGAAATGATTGTACAGCATACATATTTAATTACTTTAAAAAGCAAGAATTTGTTGTACTTGTGCACCCAATTCTTTAAAAGCTCGAAATTACCATGATATTAATCCCTATGATGAGTGCATATAAACTGCTGTATCCCAGGACAAGATGACAGACTTTGAAAGGATTTTTATGTGCTTTATGTACTTTAGCATTCTGATTAAACATTTATGGTTTCCTGTTACACTTTCTTCTACTTGTTCATATCACAAAAATGTGAGAAGTCTGAGAGATTTTCCTTTAAATATTGTGACACAGTGTTTTGATTTCTCCAGGAGCACTGCTGATGGATCAGCTGCCCCTTCTGTGATAGCCATCAAAGGATCTGACAAAGGTGATGTGATGTCAAGAAGAAAACAATGTTGAACTTCTTAAATAAATCCACTCATGTATCTGTTCCTTTATTTTAATGCAGGAGATTCACACGAGATGACGTCTATCATCTTCACCTGCTCGCAGTGTCCTTTCCATAACTCGGATGAAAACAGTCCTCCACACTTCCACATGCAGAGCGTTCGCAAAGAAGCATACAGGACTCTCTCAGGAGTTAAATTTACACCATCCCCCTCCAGCACAGATGAAATATTTACATCTATTAAACTTTTTCCCAGAGGAAACTCGGAGGAGAGAAAAGCAGAGCAGCCAGAGCAAAGCAGAGAGAGTGTTTCTCAGTTGCACGGCCGTCAGAGATCACTCACATGCGAAACATGCGGTAAGACGTTCACCCGGACATCGGATGTCAGGAGACACCAGCTCACTCACACGGGAGAGAGACCGTTTCACTGCTCGCAGTGTGACCGAACCTTCCAGCACTCGTGGGATCTGGCGAAGCACGAGAGCAAACATCACGGCGTAGCCATCTCCTTCACCTGCCAGGTATGCAGGAGCTCCTTCGCTAACCTGAGGGCGTTGACTGTCCACCATAAAAAGTCTCACTCGCAGGAGAGCCAGCTGCCTCAAATGTGCTCCATCTGCAGTCAGAGTTTCCCGACTCCGTCTGAGCTGCTGGAGCACAGGAAGTCCCACGTCACCGCTAAACGCTACATCTGCCAGCAGTGCGGCGAAGGCTTCGACACCCTACTCGCACGCTCTCAACACAGGCAGATGCATCAGGTGAAGCGTCAGTTTAAATGTCCACATTGTGAGAAGACGTACACTCGGAGGTCTGACGTTAAGAGACATCTGTCCACCCATACTGGGGAGCGACCCTACCAGTGCAACCAGTGCAGCAAACGATTCTCGCTGCGCTTCATGCTCATCAAACACCTCCGTGTTCACACGGGTGAGCGCCCTTTCCAGTGCTCCCACTGCCCAAAGAGGTTCACCTTGGTGTCTGTGCTGGCCAGACATGAGAGGATGCACACCGGGGAGAAACCCTTCCTCTGTTCTCAGTGCGGGAAAGGCTTTTTGTCACAGGGCGAGCTCTCAAAACATCACAGGTCACACGTGGACGACAGGCCGTACTCCTGCCCTCAGTGCGGGAAGCGCTTTAAGAGCAAGAAAACACAGCAAGAGCACATCGTCTCACACACTGGGGCCCGCCCCTACCCCTGCACTTACTGCGGGAAGGGCTTCACCAAACCCTACGCCCTCACCAGACACAACCTGATCCACACAGGAGAGCGGCCATTCCCCTGTGGACACTGTGAGAAGTCCTTCCTCACCCTCAGTGAGGCTCAGTTGCATCAGAGAATCCACACGGGGGAACGCCCGTATCCCTGCGACACATGCGAGCTGAAGTTCAAGAGCTCGTCCGAGCTGGCACGACACAAACGCAGCCATTCTGGCTTAAAGCGGGTGAAGCCGCGCTGTGAGCGGTGCATGATGACGTTCGCATCTAAGGCCAAACTGAAAAAACACATGGAGACACATAGAGACGAAGGAGACACAGTGCAGTCTGTAGAGACCAAGGAATGAAACTTGTAACAGAAACTCCCAGAGGTTAAATAAGTAGGGTGGGGAAGGAATATTTTGTTTAGATGTTTAGATTTATATAATTGGAGAAAATATATTTTATGCAGATCAGGAGCGAAACAACAGGCCCTCAGCTTGTCAGCAAAATCGATTTTTTCTTTTAAAAAAATAAATTTTTATATTGGCAGTTTTACTCTTTTCACTTCACAACAAGGAAATCATATTCAAAATACTTTCAAACGGAAGATGAACAAAAACTGCTCCTGTAGTGGACTTTTTCACTGCATGTACTGCCTTTTTCCTTCTTTGTGTTGCCATTGTACTATTGCCCACCTGAAACCAAAGATACTACCAGCAGGTAGTAAAGAAAGGAAAAACATGATTTTCTAGACTTCTTGGAGAACTGTTGTCATCAAACATTAAAATGAGCATCATGCAATAAATCATCCTTTTATGATGTATGTAATGTTTCTTTTTTTGCTGAGAAAGTGTTGTATGTTGGATTGTATTCAACTTTAAGGCCAAACCAAGCAACCTCAAAGGGTTACATAGTTCAGTGTTGTGATGAGTAACAATGACAGGAAATCAGAGGTTGATATCTCGGCGGCTACTGAATGCATTATTGTGAAATGTGGTCAGACATGCACATCCTCCCCTCAGGACTATTTATAATACCTGTACAGAAACAGGTTTTCTGTCACCGCCATTGCCTTACATCTGTAGTGATAATTCTGCTCATTAGTAAGTCTTAGCGCTTTGTTGCGGTAAGTTTCTTCCATTTAGGCCTTAATAATTTGAGACGATAAAAGACCTGAACATACACAACATGCAAAATGCATGGACGGATTATGAAAGTTTAGGGCCTCTGGGCACATGTATCTTCCTCACTCATCCCACAGAGAAGCTGAAAACCACGCAGAGTTTTGGTAGTTTTGTCTCACCAAATAGACAGTTTGCTGATGTTCTACAACATTTTGTCTCATTACAGTCATGTTTTATCCTATGTTGGATCTTTGTGTATCATTTGATTGTTTTTTTTAATCTCTTTATCTTTCTGTGTCTCGGTTTTTGTTTCATATCTCATTTTGCACCACTGATCATAAATGCACCCTCTCCAACTTTTCATTGCTCTTTGAGGTCCTTTATGTTCTGTTTGTCTCTTCTTCTTTCTTTTTTTTTGTTTGATTTTGTGTCTCTGATTCAGTTTTGTCCGATCACCATCTCGTTTTGTGACATACACGAGGGGCCCATTTAGGACCTGCAAGCAAGCCTTAATTTGTTTAAATGTGGAACTCTTGCGAAAACGTGCTTGGTGACATTTGGTGCTGTTGAGGTGACCTTGAAAAATGATTCTGCATGTCAGGTGATGTGTCTTCTTTATTTGTGTCGGCAGTTCACATAAAAACCAAATGACTCATTGATCTGATGGTTATGGTGTTATAAAGATGATAAACATAACCTAATTTCCTTCACACAGCTCCAGCTGTCTGTGGTAAAAAGCAGTCTGTCCCCTTCATTTTCTGATAGAGTTCCTCATACACTAACTGAGAACTAATGGTGTTCGGTGTCTATTTTAAAACATTGGAAAATTTTCCATAACTTCATGTAAATTTTCTGCTATGGTACAAGGCTGTTGTGAAGTTTGTGAGGATGCTCTCTGCATCGATGCAGTCCAGAAGAACTCTTAAGAACACAATCTCAGACTGTGAACCGCCTCCATACATGTAGCCTCTTTGTTCTTGTGGGTGTCATGGGTGGGTTGCCACAAATTAAGTGTGGCAAAAGCCTGATCTCTCCCATAAATCTGATTTGCCCTCCTGTGCACCAAGAAAAATATATGCTGTCATATCAATGCAACAGTGGATAATGAAATTTCCTTGGTCCCTGTTTTTGAGCTTCTTGAATATTTGTGGGTTTCTGGTTTAGTATTTTTGATGTTGTGGTCTCTATATTGTGTATTATTATGTCTTCTGGTTATAGTGTTATATTTATTTTCCTGGGCTTATGATGAATCCTGTTTTCTGTGCCGTTAGTTTTCTGATTGCTTAGTTGATTGATTGGTTAATTCCCTTTTGGTATTCCTCTTCTATTTTTTTTAGTCTCGTCTCTTTCTGTTTTAACTTCTGTCTTTGTGTCAAGTTTCCATATGTTAGTGCTGGTCTCAGTATTAGTGTCTTCCTGTTATATTTTGATAGGCCTATGTGCACCGTGTTCCATTTTGCTTTCCCTGTCTCTTTAGTCTGTAATTATTGTAAGCTTTATAACTTCCTGTTTCCTCATTACCCTCGGTGTATATATTGTCTCAGACTTCCCTCGCTCTTTGTTGTGTTCTCCCTCTAGCTGTGTGCTGTTTGTTCTGTGTGGGTAATATAAAGTTTTTATTGATTTTGACCTTGACCTTTGACCAATTTTCCCAAAATTAAATCAGTGTTGTATCTACCGTCACATAAAATTTGACAATGATATCTTGAAAACTGTTGATGTTCGAAAAAGCATGTTCAAAAGGAGAACTGTATATTATTACATTATAATATATTGCTATATTAGTACCATTTATCTCTGTTGAGATGTTGTTGTACCTAATTTATTTATTTATTTATTTTTAATTATACTGTTTTTTGTTCTTGATTCTTTTCTTCTTTTTTTCTCTCTCTCTTTTCCCACCAAAAAAAACAGAAGAATTGGTAAGCAGAGCCGCGTCTTGATGCATGCTCAATCATCCAGGTAAGTAAATCCCAAAAGGTTCGTTCTATACATCTGGATGTAGCGTTTTCAGTGGGAGAATCTTCTTCAGTCTCAGCTGACTGCAGGTTTCCCCAATCTTAGAAACAGGACATTTGCACAACAACTGAACCTAGTCTACTCAATGAACAATGGTCTGTGAGGTCAGTTCCTTTATCATTAATATGCAAATTGCCATGACCATTGATTAAGCAGATTCACATTATAAGGTCAAAAAATGATCATAATTAACTTTGATCAAGTGATTCTAAATAAAGTAAATTTAGAAATTGTTTATATAACACTCTAAGTGACTGACCTGGAACTTTCTTACTTGTATGTGGTGTTGTCGTCCTTTAGTAATGGCATATATGATGCTTACTTTGTGGTCCAGACCATCCAAAAAGCTTCACTAGTGGTGAGTGAAATTCTAGCACTACTTAGCAGATGCTGTCTGTGTATCTGTGCTTTGTACCGCTAAAGTTAAAGATTGCTAGCATTAGCGCATATTATAGCACTCCACTCTTTCATCCTAATATGGTCACTTCATGGTTCAAAAACACAACAAAGTGATAGCTAAAATGCTAACACTAAAGAGTCGAAATATGTAAAAGCAATGAGTGACATCTGCAGCTGAGCATTAGAGCCGAATTAAGAAAAAAAATCTTAGTGTTCATTTTGAGAATACGGTTGAAAGTTTTTTGAGAAAAAAGTCCAAATGTGGAGATTTAACCTGATGTTCTAAGTCAAACAACTGCCATGGTTGCTATACGCTCTACAAAATGCCTCATGTAGATGAATTTGTGAAACAACTTGATTAGCCAGCTTAGCTAATGTTAGCAATGTACATTTTCTAATCTTCAGGTTTCTGTTGCCATACCTCCCCTGTGTTCCGCTCTTCATGTTTAGACACTCATGTCTTCATGTTTTATCTCGTTTGGTCCTACTTTTCTCTCGTCTGTTTTGTTCTTATATCTGCCCCAGTGTCAAGCGTGTCTTCTTCTCAGTGTGTTTTCTGTTTTATCGTGCTAGTCTCTTGCCCTGTGTTCAGTGTGTTCAATTTTGCTTCCCTCATCTCGTTATGTCTATTAATTCCAGCTTTGTTCCCCTGTGTTTCCACTTCCCTATATCACCCTGATGTGAATATAAGATAAGATAACTTTTATTAGTCCCACATGTGGGAAATTTGTTATATAGTGTCAGTTTTCCTTTGTCCTTTAGTGCATTTTTTGCCTGTCTGGCTCCTTCTATGTTCCAGGTTTTAGGTTTTTCTATGTTCTTTATGTACCACACCCTTAGTGTTTAATTTCACCCAGTTGAAGTTAGTTACTCTAGTCTCAGCTTACCTTTTGTTAAGATTCAGTTTCAGCCTCTTTATCTGCATTTGGGACTCAAATTTTGGGTCCTCATCCTTACTCCACATGATTTGCGCACCCAGACCGTGACAAGACTTTCTTTCTAATTTCATTATTTCCACTTTATTCTTAAAATAGAATTTCAAGTTTTGACTTGAAAATGAACACTAATACTTGTTTTGTTTTGTTTTTTAATCAGTGTGGCCTAGCCCCTCTTTAATTTGGTCTGTGGATAATTCCCAAACAAAGGTATCTGTAAAAGCGTAAACATGTCATGGTCCTGAGTCTGCCGACTCAGTGTTTTGTGTTTCTTTATGCTTTTGTTTATCCTGAGTATGTATTCTGTTATGATTTGCCAGTTGTTAGGTTACTGTTCTGTGCTTACCCTGGTCCCACTTCTGTGTTCTGTCTGTCTATGGCAGGGGTGGGCAATCTCAGTCCACGAGGGCCGGTGTCCCTGCAGGTTTTAGATGTGTCCTCGAACCAACACAGCTGATTTAAATGGCTAAATTAGCTCCTCAACATGTCCTGAAGTTCCCCAGAGGCCTGGTAACGAACTAATCATGTGATTCAGGTGTGTTGACCCAAGGTGAGATCTAAAACCTGCAGGGACACCGGCCCTTGTGGACTGAGATTGCACACCCCTGGTCTATGGTGTCACACTGTCTGTTTGTGAATCTGTCTGTTTAGTTAGTTCAGTGTCATGTCTGGTTCTCTGTGTCTGAGTTTCCTGTTTTATTCTGAAAGTCCCTGTCTCGTGTGAGTGTGTTCAGTTTACGTTTCCCCTGTCCCGTCAGCTCTGACTTCTTCCAGGTGTGTTGCCCTCCTGTCTCTCATCCCCTGATTACTGCTGTGTGTATTTAAGCCCTGTGTGTTCTCCTGCCTGTTGCCGGTTCGTCTGTGTTCCACGTTGTCCTGTCCCTTGTCTGCGGCTCTTTGCCTCGCTCCCCGTTTCTTATGTTCTCAGGTTTGTTATTTCGTTTTTCCAGTTTAGGTTTCTTTAGTTCCCTGTCATCCCTCACTGCCTATTTGCCACTACACCACCCTGTAAATAAACATCACTCGAATCATGAGTCATCACCTGCATTTTGGGTCCTCCTTTCCTCCAACACCACACAGCTCGCCTCGGCAGCCGTGGCAAAACATGTGTCACATTCCTGCGCTCACCACAGATCCCAGGAGATCTGAGATTGGCTGTGTTATGTTTCTCTCTGCGTGCAGATGGCCACTTGGCGTGATGGTCGAAAACATGAAAAGATTAATATTTTATAAGAAGTAAGTGGTGTGTAGATTTTTGGCCATTTTTAACATCCTATAAATTACAAAATGTTTGAAGTCACCAGTCAGTCTCACTTTATCCCAGTCCCACTAAAATTTCATAAAAGTAGAACGACATTCAACGATATTCAAATCTTTTTTTTTTCTTTTTGGATGTAGTCCACAGCTTTTGTAATTTTTTATACTTTGGTAAAAGTATTTCAAACACCAAAACAATTTCTCTAAGATTTAAAGAATTAAAAAAAAAAAAAAAAAAAAAATCAGCATTAGGGAAACATTATCTCTGCAAAGATTTCTAGGACAATTCAGAGGCTCATTACTAAAAAGGCCAAGGCTCTTCCAGAAATTTTGATTTAAAAAAATAAGCCTGTATTATGTAAAAGCACCCTCAACAGGGAAGTTTGAAATGATGTGTAAAAATAAAAAAAAAACAAAAGAAGAAAAAGCAAAACTGGCTTAGATCCCAAACTGCCACAAAATGAGATCAGTCTTCTCCTGCCACTTTTTCTGGGTATTCCCTCGCTGTCATCATGTCAGTATTATGGTTATCCTTATAAAAAGAGGAAGTTGAATGTGGTTAATTAACCGAGATGTTTTCATTAGCTCTGACTAGGCAGGTAGGTGATTGGTGGAGAGGGCATGCCAAGCAGGAGTCACCAGAATAAAAATGTCCCTGTCATATTAATGGGAGACTAACTGAAGCAGAATAATAGTGGGTGAGGTAGTGGGTTTCTATTTTTAACTTGCCTTTTACTCACTTTATATTTTCGTTTGTTTTTTCTACTGAACATCATTAAAATACATAAGTATCAGTGTTTTTGTGCTACAATAATAATACCAGTGCAGTCCTGATGAAGCAGAATAGACTTGTTTGTATTTTTAAAAACAATATGTAGTATCTAAGGGTCTTTTAAGCTTTTAAAAATAACCTTTTACTGCACTTATCCTGGAATCATTTATTCTACAAATGGAAAACTGTAAAAGTCAAAGGGATGGCTCCTCCACACCGAGAGAGGGTGTGCATTGGTTGATTCTCGGTCATTTCCCCCTGCAATCACCTCTTCTCTTGATCAGGTCAGCGGCGAGCAGGCAGATGTCGGGATGTGACTGTCAGCGGAGGACTTTGGAGGACTGGTGACCAAGCAGGTGGAAAAAACCTTCAGAATAAACAGATAAATAAGGTGGAAACAAGGCAGCTGCGGATGCAGATAACGACTCAACGCGCACCCATCAGTGTGATTTACAGTCCAGTTGGCAATGGTTTTGCTGGTGGCGGATTAATAAACAGTCATAAAGCTTTGGGAGAACGGCTGTGTGTGTTGCAGGAGGACGAGGGTGAAGGCACTGATAGGAGAAAAAGGAGGCGAGAGGGAGAGTGTAACGGAGAGAGAAGTGAGTAGATAAAGCCAGGATTATGAGTGCACTGCCTTACGACTCGCTGTCGGCTCGGCCGAGTCCCAGCAGACAAGCTTTGGACTGGGAGCATGAGCAGCTAGCTGTGCGACGACTGTCTTCACGGAGTCTTGACTTGCTGACTCCGCCTCCTCTTCCTCGTCGACCCTCTGCCATCCCTTGCTACCTGCTGCCTCCATACCAAGGTCAAGAGGAGCAGCTCAGCCTGCAGCAGCAGCAACAGCAGCGTCTCTCCTTGTCCGTGTGCTCAGAAGCCTCCCTGGCGCCCCCTGCTCCTCCACCTGTGGGTGCTGGCCCACCCTGCTGCCATTCCGTGGGAGTCATGCACCTCTTGCGTCTGGGTCTCCTAGCCTTCAGCTGCCTCTTCTGGGCAGCTGGACTGGCTATCTTCACACTGGGCGTGTGGGCTCAAATTTCCCTGGCAGACTACATGATGCTCTCCGCCAACCGCTACCCCAATGCCCCGCTCATCCTTCTGTCCACAGGTGCGGCCATCACAGCATGGGGCTTCCTGGGTTGCCTGGGGGTGGCTGCAAACCTGCCTTGCGTGCTAAGGGCTTACGGCTTCTTTCAGCTTGCTGCACTTGTAGCCGGTTTGGCAGCAGGACTCTCGGGCCTCTTCTACCGTGAAGAAATTGCCGGTGGATTTCGCAGCGGTTTACAGCGAGCAGTGGCGGGCTACACAGAGGATGAAGGCCGTGCTGATGCTCTAGACAGCCTTCAGAGGGCTCTGAAGTGTTGTGGAGCTGACGGTTGGCGCGACTGGCTTGTGTCTGACTGGGCTATCCAGCATATGAACTTCCTGCCCATTGAGAACGGCACCTCGGTGTCCTTGCCCGACAGCTGCTGCGTGAGGCGAAAGGGTTGCAAGAATCGGCCTCTTCTGGCAGATGACGGTGACGGTGTGGCTGCCGCGGGGATCCATCCGCATGGCTGCTTCCGCAAAGTCTTCAGCTTGGTCAATGACAATGTCTTCCATATTGCTGCTACTGTGCTGGGGTTAGCCTTCACACAGATTGGAGGCATTGCCCTGGCTTGTCTGTTAGCCAATAAACTGGCACCGAGACAGCATGGACGTGTAGTAGCACATTAATACTTAATTAATAAGGCTAGCTGGTGGATTGGCCATTTGGGTTTAATAGAGTTGGGAAGTTTGAAAACCCCCAGGAATTTGTAGGACTTATATAACACTAAAAGTTACTCAAACATATGACACGTGATTCTTTGACAAAACAGTCAAAGGTCCAAACTTGTGTTCAGAAATCCAGCACATTGCTTAAATTCCTTCACTGTCCTTCTTTACAGCTAGATGAGGGAAGCTACAGATAGATGCCAGGGAAGTCAATATGCTCTTTTTCCTCTTTGCATTGCAAAATCGGGCATTTTCCTGAAAAATTTAATACCTTGGGGCTGAGCACTCTATAGATTACCAAACTGATCATTGTGTAGTTAATATTTACTTTAAAATGAAGTATTACAGGAAAAAATGCATATTGCAACTTTAATGATGTTCTTATATTATCCTTCAGCGATTTCAGTCAAGTTACTACTTTTGTGCGTCACTTTTGCCTTTGCAGCTGTATTACACTCACTGGCCTCAGCATGAATAATGGAGGTTGTCTTCTCATGTAATGTTTTTTGTGCTACATGCAACAGCGTAGGAACAACTGGGTTTGCGTAACAGACTTCAGATCTCACCCGGTGGCAGTACAGTGAGACATTTTCTCCTTTTTGCTGTATGAATTAATTAAGAAATATTTAAATGATGGCATGAAATAATATACCTCTCTGTGTTACATACTTGATCCTTGGACCTTTTCACCTCTGGCACACCTCAGTCCTAAATGCACAGGAATGTTCACCAGCTGTTTTCCACTTTGATCGTTTAGTCTGGCTGTGCTCACAGATGTTTGTATCTACTTCATTTAGTTTTCCCATCTCAGAGATCACTCTGTGCTGGTTTTGGTGCTTTAAAAAGAGATTAATATTACTGTCTGGTATTTTGTGTTGTTTTTACACCCAGTAGTGCGTACTAATTTCCACTGTGTCGAGAGCTTTGGTTAGAGAGTTTATTCAATTATGACTGCTTTCGATCAGTTTCTTCCAGATGTCACTGTGTTGTTCCAAAGCACATCATTGAAAGGTATGACTAGAAACACGCACTACTGGCATGAAACAACAAGCAACAGCAAAAAGTTGGGTTATATAAACATTTGTCTTGCTCTTCTTCTTAGATTTTTAGCTTAGCATTATACTTGTGAGACATATGCAACCTTATAAAGAAAGTATTTCAATAAGATGAATGTGAATGTGTTTTATTGTACATGTTTTAGTATTACTATGCACTGAAATTATATGAAACCCTTTCAGCCTTCTCATTATGGTGCATCTCCAAATTTCTTCCTTTTTATTGTTCTTATTAATGTAATATATGATAAACGTTCCCTATTTAATAATGCATAACTGGTATATGATTACCAGCTCTGCAAGCAAGCATGACCTACACTGTAAACTATTTATGTAAACAATAAACAAAGAAAACACTTGCCTAAATATGTGATATAATGTTGATTGCCACAGTCTTCTACCCTCGATTATGTTAAATGTATAAATTCTGGTAATGAAGAATTGATGCATAATAAACATGTTGTGAAGCTCTTTGGGGTTCTAATGTGTTTTTCTTTCTCTTTAATGTTGATTTATAGCCTTCATCTTTAATGTGGGAACCTTTTGCATGCATTTTAAAGAGCTATAGAAGCAGCTCTATGTCTTTATTTCGTTGGGAAGGTCATGCTGGAGGTGTGCCAGAGCAGGAAATTCTCATTGCATTGAGAAGTAGATCATGGCTGGGACCTCTGGCCACGTAAATCTGAATTATTGCTAACTGAGTGACATCTCATTTCTGCTGTGCACCTGAGACGATGGTGATTAGATCTGCCCTTGAAGGGAGATAACAGAGTGCAGCATATGCAGCATATGCACAGCTGAGGGTGATGAAACAGAGCACCCTGAGCCAGCATTGATTGGTCAATGGAGCACAAAATAATAAATTATGGAAATAGAAATTGTGATCAAGTCTTTCATACTTTACCCCCACATTTACCTTAAAACCAACATCTATGACTGTTAGATGTAGAGAGACTTTAGGCTATGACCTCTGAACAATGACAACCATTTTCATGACCTAATTATGCTATTGATTAGCCTACATTGTGCTCTAATAAGGTTTCTGTCTGATTAGGCTGTGCTTGTTGTATCCTATTTTGCCCGAGGTTAGGCCATGCCTCCACCTCCAGTTTAATCAAACCAAAGAGGAGCTCTGAGAGATTTAGACACCTGAATTCAGACAAACGCCAAACTTTTTATGCTCTATTTCTAGTCCATTTGAATTGAATCAAAGGTCTGAACCCAGCATACACGATTTTTTAACGCCATTGCATGAAATCAAAGGCTCATCAGGTACAAAAATAAATGTCTGCAATGTGTGCAAGTTATGCACATAAACACAACATGAAAAGTGGAAAAATAATCCGTAGTCACTGAGCTAAATAATAAAACATTTACTGCTACTACTAATATTAAGCTCAAGTGCTTCAGCCTTGCCACAGGCTACATATTGTGGCACCCCCAAACCTTTAAGATTTTTAACCTACTCAAACAAATGTGGCCTTGGGCTCTTTACCAAGGTGGGTGTGTCCTTTAGCAAGTCTCCTGAATCTGATAACAGGATTCCTCCTCTTTGGTTTTGGTTTTTGGCAGTGCGTTGAGGAATTCTGGAGCCCACCCTATCAGGAGAAATACCTTAGATACAGTTCTGTGAATACATGTAGTGTGAAATCATCACGTAAATGTTTTCACACTGTCGAGATCTATCCATGTCTGCTTTTTTCCCCACTATTTTAAATCGTTTTGTTGAATTATGAGAAGGGAGGAGGACCGTGTGGTGCTCCAGGTTTTGTTTCGGCTCTCCACCTCTTTAAGTCTGCACCACATCTGATACTTTGGGCCTTTGTCGTTTGCACCGCAGTGAGTGCTCTGCTCCACATTTTGCTTGGCTGTTCTCACCACACGGGCGCTCACCCGTGGCTGCGTAAAAAGCCGCTGCGCACCGCTTCGGAAATGTAGTTTTGCGCGTCCCCGGCGGTCTCCAAAAAATGGACCTAAAATCCGAACTCCTGAAGTCCATCTGGTACGCTTTCACGTCGCTGGACGTGGAGAAGTGCGGGAAAGTTTCCAAGTCGCAGTTAAAGGTAAGGAGAATTTTAGTGCGAGACGTTTTTAAGATCAGGAAACTGAGACCGAGGGGCGTCCGCTGGAGAGAGCACAGAGACAAACACAAACGCTTTATATTCTTGCAGTTTTACTTTGGTCATCACTTCGACTCTGTCTAAAGTCAGAACTCAAACGTAGTGGTGTGTACGTGTGGTGGCATACTGTGCGTGAATTCGTGTTGTAATCAGAGGAACATGAGACACGCAGACAGATTAAAAGCTCGCACTCAAATCCAGATCTTTTCAGACATTAACAGACGTTTAGCCTGTTCAGAGTGGAGGTGAAAGTCCAACCTTATCATGGCCTTGATACCACACAAAATTGTCAGGGTTTCTAAATAAAAGACGAATATTATGTTTTGCCTTCTTTTCCCCTCGGTAGGTTTTATTTTGCCTGTTAACTTGCTTTCCCTCCACTCCCTACATGCCTAACTGACCCCCCCTCTTGGTTAGAAGAATCCAGGGAAATAGCAGAAAGCTGCCCTGACATGCTTACTCACTGGTGACTAGCTGCCTGTGCTTGTGAGCGTTTGTTTGCTGATATGTGAAGAAACAAGGGAGTGTGCGGGAGTTGTGCTTAGTTTTATCCATCCACTTATGCTGTATGTCTGTTTGAATTCTCCAGGTGCTGTCCCACAACTTGTACACAGTGTTGAACATCCCACATGATCCCGTTGCTCTGGAGCAGCATTTCCAGGATGATGATGATGGACCAGTGTCTAATCATGGCTACATGCCCTACCTCAGCAAATACATACTGGATAAGGTAATGTAAAAAATACAATCTATGCAAAGGGTTTTCCTTCAGCTGCAGTTATACTTGTATTTATGTTGTTCAAAACTCTTACGAACACATCACTGAGCAGTACCTTTACCCTCGATCTCATGCTCCTTCATTACCACGATCATTAACTTAAGTTTATGTTTACATTGCGTGCCAGCTGGTCGTGCAGTACTGTGTGCCGATCTGCAGTTGAATGACATTCCCATTTCATGCAGTATTTACTCAGTTTCGAGTAACACTTGCAAAAACCTACAGTACCCGGCTAACTTAAAAAGAAATTCAGAACCGACTAGTTGTTGGTTTTGGACTTATTGAGATGAGGAAAATATAGCCCTTATATCTATTTTACATTTTCCCTTTAATTTAACCTAGCTGTGCCTGAATACTTCCAGCTAGTACTTTATTAACAGTTCAGTCAAACCCCCTGGGTTTTGTTTTGTCAGGTTTTTCTTTGTTTGTAACTATTGTTACATTGCTTACAACCAGAAATGAAGATTACAAAGCGAGATTAGTTAGCAGGCTATCGTGATCTTAAAGTCAGACATTCCAGCGACACAAAGGTCGACTCTCTTTTGACATTATGCTGAGACCGTAACGTGGTCGGGCAGTTTATGTTCAGAGTTTCAGTTTTGAAAGCCCAACATTCTCTGCTGAAGAAATACGTGTTAGCTAGCCTAATAGTCACACTGTGCTTCAGAGCTGCCTTAAACCTTCGGCACAGATTCAACAAGATGCTGGAAACATTCCCCAGAGATTATGGTGACATGATAGCATCACACAGTTGGTGCACATCTCCCATTCCACTACATCACAAAGGTACTTTATTGGATGGAAATCTGGTGGCTGTGGAGGCCATTTAATTCAAGTGAACTCTTTATCATGTTACAGAAACCAGTTTGAGATTATTTGAGCTTCGTGACATGGAGCATGGAAGCATCCATCAGAGGAAGTGTACACTGTGGTCATAAAGGGGTGGATATGGTCAGCAAAAACAAACAAACAAACAAAAAAAACTGTAATTTTTTTTTAAGCACACGTTGAATTTGACTATTTACACTTTATGAAAACCTCTCTCAAAAAACAGAAAATGTACTGGCAGAAAATCACTGGGACTTTTTCAATTTTTATAGCGCAGCTGGGTTCTTTTTACAGTGACTCTCAGGTAGGCTGCAATCTTTCAGTGATTCTTAGTTGGTACTCAGGGGTAAAAGTGTGTCAAAAAAGTATTCCCACCACTATTACATCAACAAAAAATACTTGTCACAGCAGAGATCAAAACTCCTCAGACCAGAAAACATTTTTCCCAATTATATTTTGTCCTGTGTGAATTACAGCCTCAGTTTCCTGTTTTAGCTGATAGAAGTGTGGCCTTCTGCTGCTGTAGCCCATCTATTTCAATGTTTGACTGTTTTGTACATCAGAGATGCTCTTCTCCATACCTTTGTTGTAATGAGTAGTTATTTCAATCACTGTTGAAGCAGTCAAGGGATTTTTTACCACTCAATGTTTTCTCTTTTTCTGACCATTCTCTGTAAACCCCAGAGAATGCTGTGTGGGGAAATCCCAGCAGATCAGCAGTTTTTTGACATAGACTATCTGGCACCAACAATCATGCCATTTAAAGTCACTAAAATCATCTTTCTTCCCCATTCTGATGCTCAGTTTGCACTTCAGTAGGTCGTCTTTACTTAATAATATCTACACGCCTAAATGCATTGATCTGCTGCCATGTGACTGGCTAATTAAATATTTGTGTTAATGAGAAGCCAAACAGGTGTATCTAACAAAATGAGTGCACCTCACTAGCAACATAGCAGTGGAAATGTGTGTCACATTGTCACAGGATTTTCCATGTACTCAGCTGGTGATATTTTTATGCTTGATGCCAATGCTGCTGAAGTCCTTTTTTTACACTGTTAAGAGTTGTAGCTGAGTTATTGTAACTTAATGATCTTCTGAAGCAGTCAGTCTTATTTGCAGCAGCAGTGTTGTGTTTTACTCTTATATTTATATAAACTTTAGAGATCTTTGTAACCCGTTTCTTCTGACTGCAGCACGCAGTGCTCAGTCGAGTCCCATTTTATATAAGTGTGCACAGAGATTGAAGCAGAAAGCGTGAGTTAATCGAGAAAGATGATAACCAGTGTCATGATAAGAAAGCCAGGCAGTGTTGAACTTCCTTCATAACACACCCCTCAGGAAACAAATAATCTTATGTAAAACTGTTTTAAAAAGTGCAATTTTAGTTTCAGTTCAGAGCATTTCCAGTTTTGCATTTCCAGGTCAAAAAGGGGATGTTTGATAAGGAGAAATTTGATGACCTGTGCTGGACAATGACCATGAAGAAGAACTTCAGAAGGGTGCCACAGGGGACACTGCTATCGGAAAGGGACTGCTTCAAGCTCTTCTGTTTATTCAACCTTCTGTCAGAGGACCGATACCCACTGGTGATGATACCAGAGGAGGTAATAGTTATGAAGAATAAGGAGAGTGAAATGTGTTCACTGAGAATTTGTAGAAACACTTAAAGTTGGAGAGGATTTTATTTTAGGCAACTGCTTGAGGCCTGATTCATTAGGGCTTTCTTGAAAAGGCTCAAATCCACAGTGATTATATTTTAAGTCATTTGTATGCTATAAATGGAAAAATGGACACACATTGTACAAAAAGTTAAACAATTCACTTTTGATTTAAAAGAAACAATTTAAGAGAGTTAGAGGAACAAACACCAGCAACGCTTGTAGTTTTTAGACACTGCTATACCCAAATACCCAAAAAGAAATATAATTTGTGTGTGATGACAGAGTTAGGACAGTTTAAAGATTTTCTCAGTAGGAAAATACAAGTGCAAGTAAGTTAGTTAATGAGGCTCTTCCTTCCTGCACTTCCTCCATAATGCTTTTGGTTTCCTGTCGACAGAGATAAAAATAAACGGCTTCTGTAGAAGTCACTCAGTGAGCTCCTCATGAAGAGTGATATCCCAAAACCACAGAATACAATCTGTGTTGAGTCAGTATTTGCATTGTCGGTGCCGTTAATATTTGGTTTTAGCGATGTGCAAAAAGTTTCGTATACAAATATTTGAATGCTTCTAGGTGGAGTATCTCCTCAAGAAAATCTCCACTGCGATGAGCGAGGAGTGGGATGGGAAGCCCATGGAGGACTTACTATCGCAGGATGCTACAGTGTGGGAAGAGGGAATGTCCGTGTGGACCTTCCTGGAGGATATGAGTGCAGGCCGGCTGCTGAGCGTCACCAGCGCTGAGGCCTTCAGCCTGGCTTTAGATGAGGTGTTCCTGGAGATCTATCACAGCGTTCTCAAGAGAGTGAGTTGTGCTGTGTCACTGGAGCCTATTTGACTGCTCCCTTGACATTTTTGTCTTTCTTTGTTCTTCAATTGATCCCTTGTTTTGTAGAGTTACATGTGGAAAAAGGGGCATGTGCGTAGGAATTGGACTGAGCGCTGGTTTGTGCTGAAGCCCTCCTCCATGGCCTACTATGTCAGCGAGGACTTAAAAGACAAGAGAGGGGAGATCCAGCTGGATCAGAACTGTGTCATAGAGGTTAGTGAGGGAAACTCAGCATGTTTAACTCTTCACCAACCAACGCTGTGACTTACATACATTTTTTTGTTTCAGTCTATTCCAGACAGGGAGGGGAAGCGCTGTCTGTTCTGTGTGAAAACCCATAGTAAAACCTACGAGATGAGCGCGCCTGACCAGAAACAGAAAGTGGAGTGGACTCAAGGTGTGTAACTTACAATGTGTGTGCTCATTGGTTTAGTGTGGTTGAAATGTACTGAAGCTTATCATAGTGTATATAAATAATTCCAGGATCTTTCAGATATATTGAGGCCACTTGTCAAACAATCTGTGTTTCATTGGTTGCTAATTATTTGTGTTTCTTTTGCCAATGATTAAGAAAACTTTCAGAAGTCAGCTGAAGCTTATAAAATGTTGACTAAGTCACAGTTACAGCCAGACTCGATAATGCTAAAATAGTTTTCCCTCGATGTTTTGGGTCAGTATCTCCACAATTCATCGTGCCACTTCTATAAGCAGTCACACCTTCAATAAACACTAGTGACTCAGTTCTTTGTCTCCACCATGTTTGACGGAGGACGTTGTCTACCTTTCCAAGTTAAACACAATTTCATCTTTACAATATTTTTCATAACTGTGCAGGCTCTTTTTTATTCTTAGTAATGTTTAACCTGACCTTCCAGTTCTTGAGCGTAACCAGTGCTTTGGACCTTGTTGTAAGCTCTCTGTATTTCCATTCATGAAGGCACCTCTTGATTACAGACTTTAACAGTGATATCTCTACCTATACTCTGATAGGTGTATTTTAGGTTTTCAGCCTAATGATGGCCTCCTTCATTTGCACTGATATCTCTTTGGGTCTCCTCTTTAAAATTACAGATATTATGTCTGCTTTATTTGTCATAAAATAACAAGGGGACTCACTGAAACTGCTTTTTAGCCAATTGGTGTTTTTGAGCATTTGAAAATGGAGGACTGTGTATAAAAATGGCTGTAATTCCTAAAGAGTTAATGCATTATTTTTTCAAAAACCTTTGAATTAAAGGTGAAAGTCTGCACTTCAGTCACGTCTTGATTGTTTAATTTAAAATTTACTGTGGTGTTGGACAGAGATAAAGCACAAAAATGGTCTCGTAACTATATAAAAACTGCTTTCAACCATGACTCAGTGCCATTAACTTCCACAAGAAGCATTATAGAATGCAGCTGTCTACGAATGGAGAAAATCAAGGACTTTCTCCTTTTATCAGAAGGAGTTTTAAGAGTTGAGAAAAAAGAAGCAATGACCAAAAACACTGCACAACACTATTAAGCATGGTGCAGGTAGCATCATGATTTTAGGTTATGCAAGTCTCTTAAACAGCTGCAAGAAAAGGTGTGATGGAGGTTGTTGATACTAAATGAGATTTAACTAGTTAGTTACTGCTTCCTGTAATAACAAATTGTGTTTGCCTGCGATTGTGACTGAGATAAGGAGCCACATTTCATGAATAATAGGTTCAGACAGCTTGGTAATTTGAAAAGAGGTCACTGACAGAGGGGCACAAAACACCTCTTCTACAAAAAAAGACAAAGAAGTACAAAGTTTGGGTTAAAGTGGACATAACTATTTTTTTTACAGCTCTGCCTTGTAACACTGAGACGCATCTTCTTTTTTTTTTCATGAAAGAATGCTGCCATGGCTTTCTCATGTAAAAACAAAGTGTACATGTAGTTCGTATCTTTGCTTTGTTCGTAGGCTGTTCATTCTATTTATAGCAGCAAATGTGGTGTCTGCAAAGATTGATCCAGCTGATCCAGGTGATAATGAAGGTGATGATGAGGGTTTGCTAAGATGCAACTCATAGCAAGAAGTCTTTTCTGAGGGAAGCTATAAAAGGAATATATTGTTTTTTTTAATTGTTTTAATATATTATTTTCTATAGCAAGGCAACAAAATTGCATTACTATTTTTATGTATTCTTTCACTATTCAGCCATTCAAACTGCCCTCCGTCTTCAGAGTGAGGGAAAGTCTTCCCTTCACCATGAACTCAAACTGAAGAGACGGATCCAGCGGGAAAACAGTCAGCGGGAACGCAGCCGGAGCGCCCGCAGCAGCTGCAGCAGCAGGGGCAGCCAATCTGATGACTCGACTATCCATGAGACAGAGAAGACAGAAAAAGAGAAAGACAAACAGGACTTAGAGATTGAAAACATTATCAAGGTAAGTGAGGGCTATAAGAATCTTTTTTTGTAATATTTATTTAATTACATCATGCACCAAACTATCCATGGTAGTGATTATTTAACTAAGTCATAGTGGCACTGGGCAGCTGCCAGTGCAGTTCATTTTGTCCATTTAAAAAGTACCATGTACACTCACTGGCCATATTTTTGTTAGATACACCTGTTGAGCTGCTCATTAGGTCAAATACCTAATCAGCCTATCACATGGCAGCAGCTCAGTGCATTTAGGCATGTATACATTAATAAGATGACCTGCTGAAGGTCAAATGGGATTTAAATGACTTTGAACATGCATTGTTGTTTGTGTCGGACAGGCTTGTCTGAGTATTTCAGAAACTGTACAACCATCTAACCGGTTTATAGAAAATGGTCTGAAATAGAGGAAATCTCCTGTGAGCAGCACTTCTCTGGGAAAAAAATCACTTGTTGGTGCCAAAGATCAAAAGCGGAATGAGCAGATTACTTACAGCTGTAAGGAAAGCAACATGAACTCAAATACCCACTTACTTCAACCAAGTTATCAAGAAGAGCACCGCTGAAAGCACAATACGTTGAACCTCGAAGCTGATGGCCTAGTGTCACCTGCTGGATAGAGGTGAAAACACAAACCAAACAATGGCTCTTTCATCTGTTTCACAGCATGCTCGGGAACTGGAAACTCGCCGAAGGGAGGCAGAGGAGAGAGAGCGGAGGAAGCAGAGGGAGGTGCAGATGGAACTGGAAAGACAGCTGAAAGAGGCTGAGATGGTAAAAAAAAAAGTTTTCCACTTGACACCAATTATGTACAGAGTCTTTTCTCCTTGACTTTGATCTTTGAGAACTGCAGCAAAATGTTGACTGTCATTATAAAATTCACACCTAGTCTTTAATGATTTGGAAAAATGGTTATGACAGTCCAGGAAAAGGTGATTCAGGAATAGGTCAGTTTATACCGCTCTGTTGGTGCATCTGTTTATGTAGCTGTGTGTGTGTGCATAGATAAAAGACAGCATGCAGGCTGAGATGCAGGTGAAGGAAAAGGAGGCTGAACAACAGAAGAAGAGGATCAGGGAGCTGGAGCTGACACAGCAGCAGCTGGAAGTTGCCCTTAATATGGAGATCCAGGCTCGGCTGGAGGAGGAGAGGGCCAGACTGGAGCTTGAGCGGTAACAATGGATTTCTAACTCTTATTATGGCCCTTTATTATTTTATTTGTGATGGAGATCTGAGATATCCATGAGAAGTATTAACATTTTCAGTTGCTTCTTCCCTTTTTCCCCTCCTTCAGGTTGCTGCAGGCTGAAGATGAAAAGAGGAAACATTTCCAGCTCCTCCAGGAGCAGCAACGTACAATGCAAAACCTCAGCCCCATACAGGAGCTGTCAGATGGCAGTCCCGATGAGGACACCCCCTCAGCCCTCAACTCTGCCTCTCAGGAGCTCCAGGATCTGCAGGCATCTCGCCAAAGAAGTCACCAGCGTCTGGAGGTGAGCAAGTTTGTTTTGACTGGCTTTGTGAGCAGCATCTTATTTAGTGCTCTTCTAAAACAACACTGATGAGGATGCCTGCATGATTTTTGTTTCCAGGAGGTCCAGGAGAGGCTGAGGAATGCCAGTCAACATGTACGGCACTGGAACATCCAGCTGAACCGACTGATGACCCCCATTACTCCTGCAGGTGCGGTATTCTCTTTGCGGTACAGACTTCAGGAACAGAGTGTTAGTATAGTTAATAACAGTGTAGACCATATAATCTGTCAGATAATTGCATTAAAATGCTACAAAAGGCACCTACCCCCAAACATGTCAAGAGATTAATTCAGTGACTTGAATGAAAGAATCTGACTCACCTCAAGTTAATTAAAACTAGTAAACAAGTAAAATTAAAACTAATTAAGGCTGCTTCACACCCTGGAGGACGGGGCTGTGGCCCCCCCACACTCCCTAGCAGATCGTTACATGGAGAAACCTTTGGAATACAAGCGCGCTGATCCACACAGGTATGCACACGGGTGTTCACTGCTCGTAGACCCAAATTACACCTTTCTTGGCTGCTACTTCGAAGCACATCTGTCCTGCGTGCTGCACAACAACATTGAATATTTAGTATTTACTGCTGTTTACACTTAGCTAGATTAATGCGATGGTGTTGTGTTTAGTATGTTGCTTTGTTTTTTTTTTTTGTCTTTTTTTGCTTGTTTTCTATTCTTCTCTCAACAGGTGATCCAGGAGATTTTTATTTTTTTTCTCCCCCCCTTTCTCACTGTCCCTCTCCCCTTCTGTTTTTCCTTTCCTTCCTCTTTCTTTCTCCCTTTCCTATCTCTCACTCATGTCTGTCCCGTCTGTAACATCTGAAAATAAAATATAATAAATAATAAAAACAAAGATCGACCAAATGGACCAATACGGCAATGCCACGATGATCCATTTGGCAAAGTAAATCCATTGGGTATCCTTGTTGGTCTTCAGACAACAATTCTGATGGCTAAAGAACCAAATGGGACAGGCGAGAAGAAAAAAATAAAAAAAAATGAAAACTAAATCTTATTATGATTTAAACACGGAAATCTTAAAACGAAAAATAACCGCATGCACAGTACAAACAGTGCAGGGGATAGTGCTATATACAAAGCGGTGACAGGGAAAAGGCTCCGGGGAAATCCAGGTAGGGAAAAGACACTTGCTCTTCTTCTGACTCTCTCTCCAAACACTCACACAAAAAGGGAATCCGCTCGGGGAATGCAGAGTCGGGTCCAGGGGATCTATGTACAGAAGGAAACACACGTTAGAGGTTTTGCACAGGGAAGCAAATGAGAACTTGCTCAGAGCCGGGCTGCACTGACGCGAGTCACACACAACGATCCAGCGATGAGTAGAAGCCACTCCCTGGCTTAAATGTTGGCTGCACTGATGAGGCCCAGGTGTTTCCTCTTAAGAGGGGCGTGGGCCGAGGGCGTGAACCCACCATGAGTTCCGCCCTGGCGAGAGAGCAAGAGAGAGAACACTACTAGTCAGCGGCCTGCTGATCCCCTGGCCGTGACAGTGGGGTTCAAATCCCTTATTCAGATTAAGATTTTATGTGACATTACATTGGCAAAAATTACATTTACTTGAATAATGTGAGTATTGGAGTAAGTACTTGAGTAATTTTTGAATAACTTTAATTTTGTAATGTGCATATTTTATGAATAATGATGTTTCAATACTTTAATCTACTGAATAAGTAAGAATTAGACTTAATAATCTTTTTACTTTAAAAAGGGAAATTGTGTACAATCTTTTATTCTCCAAAATGCACATAATAAAAATGTTTTGGGGAATGTATATGCTTTTTAAAAACCAATTGCTTCTTACCTGATGCATGCTATAACTTTCAGCAAAACTGAACTAAAATTTGTTAACAAGCTTACCAAATAAGAAATGTTTTGTGAATTTTCTTTGCAGAGCGACTGGAAAGCCGGCTGTTATCAAAGCCCACATGCCCTAAAAAGGAGGACGCGCTGGCCAGTAATGAGTTCATCACTAAGTTTAAGATAAGAGTTGATCAGAATAGAGGCGATGATGAAAGTCTGGAGCATCAGTTGGAGGCTGCCAACCTGTCTGATGAATCGTTCGAGGCCCAGACAGAAGTCAACGGACAAATATGATCACAGACATTTTAAAAACGCGAGTTGAGAGTTAAGGGGGAAAAATATTGTAATAAGTATATATTTGAATTGCACACTAAGATATAAAGTGATGGCAGCGTGGCAGCGAGCACAGTGTTGCAGGATTTAATTAAAAACACATCTGACTAAGACCAACTGAAATTTAGAGTTGTGTATAATAAAGTTTATTCATGATTAATAAAACAAATCTGTAATATTTTTCTTTCTCTTTTGTCCATTTGAATCTCGCTACAGCTTAAATAAAAGAAAAGAATGTGTTTTGAATAAATTAAACTCTATTCTCTCTTTTTTTCTTTCTTTATTTCTTGGTGGGTTTTCTTTTGCAATCAAACGCAACATTATACAATTATATAGTATAGTAAGAAATATCCTTTAACTTAATTTAGTATTTGTTTTTTAATTTTTGTTTTTATTGTTTCCCCTTCAGTTTTGTGCTTATAACATGTTCTAATCTGACATATTATGCAATAAATTATTTTTGCAATAACTTAACAGGCCATTGTGGGAGCCAACATTCACTTATCAAAGACATATTTGTATATTCTGTGGGCTGCTTTATGGTTGTGTCATTTAGAAACATAAGCCACAACAGACTTCCACTGGAGAGTACTTAAAAATGTATTTTTATGTAAAGATATTTTAATAACTACTATATTAAGAGAGAACCTATTGTTACATGGATTAATTGTACAAACTGTAGAGAAATAAGTTTAAGCGTGCAACTTTTTATTCATTTTTAACTGTATTAATGTTTTTATGTTGATACAGCCGCCTCATATCTGTTTCCTCAGTGTTTTTTAAACCATGTACTCCATCCATGAGTAAGAACATGAATAAATTCCTTTCCAAATTTGTAGTTCTTTTTTCCAACTGTTTTGGGTATATATGTAACATTTCTTTACACACAAATGCAGGTATTCTTTTGCACCAAGACGTTAAAGAAATGCTAAGAAAAAATGAAAATACTACGTTGCAACCTGTGTGTGTGTGTATATATATCTGTATCTATATAGATATATATGTGTATTCGTACCCTTTTTTCATCATCTAGTTTCCTGTACCAGATCTTCTACTGATCCACTGAGGCAGACATGTAAAAAAACAGGAACTAAAGCATATTTCTGTATATAAACACGACTTTAAATCTTTATCAACAGCTACTTTAGAGGAAATTCTTCAATAAACTGCAACCAAAGGCTCAACTCAGAGGACAAAACCCAACCTGTTATAAATAGTGTGACAGCAAACTTTCTCTTGTGTAAAGTTACAAATAGGAGTAATTATCCACAGGAGCTTTTATACATAATGAAGTTATAATTCGTCCTGTAGAAATTGTACATTTAAGCTATATAGTTCCCTCTGTGATAACTCTGCTATGAATGCCTCTTATTAACTTTTATGCTTTTACAACCCACTATGAGCAAACACTCAGCAACAGTGGGAAGGAAAAACTCCCTTCTTGAAGGAAAAAACCTCTGGTAGAACCAGGAAATCTGTCTAAACTAGTTGGGGGTTAGAGCAACAGATGCAAGTCTTCAGATCATTTGCAGTGTGACTGTCTTTGTGCACACTTTAACCTGATTCAGTTTTCTTATTTGTCAAAATGCACCATGGGTAAAAAAAACAAAACAAAATAGTAATGAAGGAGAATCTTCAGCAAAGATGAATTAAACAAGTTTTATTTTGATCAAATTTTACTTTAAGTAAAACACATCTTTATTTGATGACTTTAATGTCATCAAATAAAGACAGTTTTGATGGAGCTCCTGACCCAGCCCAAGCTCTCTATGAAGACGAGGAAAAACTCCCCAGGGGGCCAGATCGATGGGAAGAAACCTCGGGAAAGCCCATTCAAAGAGAGATCCCCTTTCCTGGGATGGCTGGGGGGGTTACAGGAACTCCGAAAAAGCTAAATTTTTATTTATTTATTTTTTAAGATTGACCCACTCTATCTATTCCTGTCCAACAGAAAAAAGAAAGGAAGTTACTACAATGTATCACACTTACATGATAAGGTGTGAATTGTGTGTTTGTGTGTGTTATCTTAGCCAGGGGTGAAGCTGGAGCTCCTCCAGTGTTGGGCGCTTCTCCGGGACTATAGCTAAACATGCGTCCAAGAAATTCCGGCATTCTTGAAAGAAAGAAAAGATCAAAAAGATGAAGATGATAGTTCTAGTGATCATCAGTGAATCTGGAAGTGTGAAGTTTTCTTACCTGTGGACAGACGCTTTTTGATGCTCAGTTGCTTTGTGAGGAACCTCGCGGTACTAAAGTATCGTGCATGAAGCGCTTCATACAACACCACTCCCATTTGCCACACCGTGGTGGGTCCACACCTGTAGCAGCTCCTAATGTACCACTCGGGAGGGATGTGAAGAGGAGTGCCTAACAAACAGACACAATTGCAATTTCTTCTAAAACAAAAGACACAAATTGTTACATCTGTGAAAAGCAGGAGCAGAATATGTTACCATAGAAGATGCGATACAGAGATCGCTGTTTAACAAAGCAGCTCAGTCCAAAGTCAATGATGCGAACTCGAGGCACATCTGAGCCGGTCTCAATCAGAATGTTTTGTCCCTTGATGTCCCGATGAAAGATGTGTTTCTCCTCAAGTTCCTTTACAGCATCAACTAGTTGCTTCAGAATGACCTGGAAAAGATGAAAAACACAATAATGAGTTAATGCTTTTCTGCCTTGATTGAATGCTGTACAGTCTAAGGCTCTCCCAGTCAACCTACCTTGGCCTTGTCCTCTGGTAAAGCTCTTCCATTTTCTGCTTTGTATTTTTGCAGGTCCACAGCAGGGACAGGTCTCTCCAGCACCAGGATCAGCTCTTTGCCAAAGTCGAACCACTCCAGCAAGGACACAGGTGCTGATATTCCCACTGACCCTTCTGCTTCACCTGCAAGTTTAAGCATAATGGCCACTTCCACCGAGAGCATCTTCCCATTTTCATCCTGAAATATTACAACAAAGTGGATGATGAGGAACGCCGCATTCAATCCAGTAATGTAAAACTAATTCAAGTGTTGGACGCTTACCGCCACTTTGCAGTAGACTTTATTTTTGGGAATGTGTTTGATGGCAACCTAGAAGACACAGAGCATTGGTGAGCATTTCCTCAGTATGACATAATGAAAGGTGGAAACACAGCAGACGTCTCAGTTTACGATATTATCCATTATCTGCGTTACTGCCTGTCTTACTACCATCATCTGAACACTTACTGGAAAACGATCTTCTATCCGGTAGCCAGAAAACACTGCTCCGCAGCCTCCTTCTCCGAGCTGGTGCTCCTCCACATATCTGGCTTGGAATTCACCTGAACAGACAAAACAGCAAATCTTGTTTTATTACAGCTGTGACACAAATTACTCTCCTCTGTAGCCTAAATGTTCCTTCTGCCCTTCCCCTGAATATAAAACCCAAGCTGCTTGCTACTTACGTTTTTGGTCTGCTACTGATTTTTTGCCCTGGTCCACATTCCTTTTTTTTTTCTTGGGTGACTCTCTGTTGTCTCCCGTGGCCTTTCTTTTGCCATTTTTTGTGCACTCCTGTTTGTTGTTCAAGTCTGGAGATGTGGAAAACACCAAAAGCACATCAGCTCACTGGATGATAGACACAAACACTAAACACCAATATCTTAAACCTAGCAACCACACTTAATCTACCCCCTTATTCAACTAATTAGCCTACCTTTACCAGAGTCCAACGAGGAGGATGCTTGCTCCTTGTCACCGCTCGTATGGTCGAGAAGTTTAGCCTTCTTTGCTTTCTTTGTTGTGCCCTCTTCATCTTGCACAACCTTGCGCTTCACTCCTTTGACCACATCTGAGCTGGTGGAAGGACCAGCCTGCTCAGCGACCCTCCTCCTTTTTATTGGGGTCTTCTTTTCAGGACTGGCCTTTCTTTTAGCAGTCCTGCTCTTACAATCTATAAACGACGACAACAACACAGTGGTGAAAAAGAGTCCCCGACATCAGGACTGGAAGCAGTTTGATGGCAAAGAATTTGAAATTGCTTTTGCTTAAATGATCACAAGTTTATTCTTGGGATTAAAAAAACTGACCAGTGCGAATTGATACTAGGTTTACTAAGTCTTAGATCTTGATGACACTTGTTGGTCTGTTTTTACTGTTGAGTCCAAGAATAAACTTATTACATTATTTTACCAAAAGACCGGTAACCTTCCTTTGATTAGACATCTTGTATTAAAGCTATTTTCAATCAAACATATGATTCAATTGCTTCAAAAATGATTCACACAGTGTCAACATTTCTAGGATTTGGATTTTACCAGGTTCTTATTTTATTATTTTACTTACCTTGATCTCCTGAATCTTTCTTATCGGCCGGAGTGGTAATTTTTCTTGTTTCCTTTTTCATTGTAATTTCGGAGACCCTTTAAAATCGAAAATGTAAACCGTAATGAGCTAAGATTGAGTTAATACTTCTTCAAATGTGCACCTTTCAAATGCTTGACTTTTCTAACTGAATTCTGTAAGTGAGCTTTATAAGTAAACTCTGGAAACTACGGCAACACAACATAGAATCTTGCCTTTCAGTGACTTCACTGACTGCCAGTAGTTCAAAGTAGTTTACAGAAAAACACTCTGGCAGACAAAGCCATAATATTTCATATAATTCAATCATTTCATATCAATTAAACAGTTTCTTTCATTATCTTTCATCATTTGTATAAAGACCTCATCTATGGATGACAGTATGAAGATTTGTGGTTGACCACACACTAATAAACACAGTGTCAGCTACATTGTCATCTGATTTAAAGTATTTATTATGTACATTTAACTGTCATGGTACTGAGTCTGTGACCCAGTGTTTTGTGTTTGTTCATTTATATTCATTGATTATTCTTATGTATGTTTTTGGTTCTCTTTATTGTTTTCTTCTTGTGTTATATTCTTAGGCTTTAGGTTTCTGTTACTTTGCCTTGCCCCTGTGTCCCACGTGGCCCATTGTTTTCCTCTGTTTGCTGTTGGGTTGTCTGTGTATCATCCATGACAATTAAATTAAATAGCAAATGCAACTACAATTTCAATGAGATTCATTCCTGGCATTCTACTGCGGTGGCTGAAAGTAGACACCAAGCATTATCACTGTAACTGATGTAAATATTGGACTTGGAGGGGATTCATCTGATAGACTGATGCAAACATTACTGTAGCGACTTCCACAGTCGCTAGAGGCCAGGGATGGAGCCTGCCTATTTGCCTGACACGCTGTCAACTTTACGCAATAATGCAAGAGGTGGAATTGTTTGCTTGTTTATTAAAGTGCTTTGAGAGTTTACAGAGTAATGTCATCAGCTCCTGATTCAGACTCTTAAAACATCACAGGCTCTAATGTAACAAAGCGAAACATGTTGTGCAGCGCAGCGGTCAACAAAAACTACGGCTACCCAGCCCTCCTCTCTGTCAAAATATACGGAGTGGAAACTACAGATATTTGTTTAAAAATGTAGGGAGTAAAAATTAAGTACAGCAAGGAAGTTTTTTTTTACTTTTTTACTTCCTACCTGTGGAGCCAATTAAGCTAAATTTAAGAAGCGCATGTCTGTGTATACTTAAAAGCTCTTATGGTTATTTTCACTTTGTAGACAAATTAAAGCACAGAAAAGAAAAACACGATACATTAGAGCATGACATAATTTGACCTGAGGTGGCGCTGCACCGTGAGAGAGCCTGAACGTCAACCGGAAGAAGACGAGAATAAACTCCGTATAAACAACATGGCGTCTCCCTGTGAGGTTTTTTGTTTTGTTTTGTTTTTTAAATGAACTTTATTTAGAACAATAACAATGACAATCTCAAAGAGACAAGCGACATATTAAATCAATCAGAACAGAATCACATCTCCTGTACACCACAATGAAATCGACAATAACTGAAAGTAAACATACATACACACACACACACACACACACACACACACACATATATACACATACACATACATATATATACATATATATACATATATATGCATATACACATGCATACATACACATCCATATTCACACATCTACATAATAATAATATAAAAAGATGAATAACCAATACAAAAATAAATAACAATAAAAAAAAGAATGAAAAACAAGGAACAGAAATAAAGAAGACAAGGGGGATCATAAAATCTCTAAAAGTGAGGTTCCATAAACAAGACACATAACTTAAATAAGGGGCTAAGAAAAATCAAACTCTTCTAAAAATCTATGCAATTTGATTGCTTGGGGCTTATTTATTAGCTTAAGAGATTTATGGAACAGGGAGAATTTTGTCCTACCTGGATATAAGGTGTTAACCAAATACCTCCTCAAAAATGGATTATTGCATTTTCCATTAACCAAGTCAAGACCATCTAGTTTAACTTTATGTAAATTTGTAGTCTGTATATTTGAAAAATTGTTCTTTATTGTATTTACAAGGACTGTTGGGATATTCTGTGAAACCTTTTTATAGAGCTCGAACGAGCAACTCATGTCATATTTCTCATTAAGCCTGTTTAATTCAAGTATATCTCCATTTTCATCCATTATATGTGTCACAGACCAAATTTGTTTTGTCATCCATTCGTCCACAAACATAGATTTCCCCCGATTCAATATCACCCTATTATTCCACAATGGAACATTGTGGGGACTAAAGTTATGTTTAAACATTAATTTACAATTTAACAAAACTTGTTGATGAAATTTGGAAAGTTTTATGGGTAGTTTAGAAATGTCAAAATCACATACTAAAAGGATCCCCCCAACTTTGTTGAAAATAAGAGATGGCATCAAGAACCACATCTCATTATCATTTTTCAAGAAAGATCGTAGCCAATTAATCTTTAAAATGCCATTCATTATTTCAAAATCGATTGCTTTTAAACCCCCCTCTTCATAATCTTTTATCAAGTCCCTGTTACTAATATAATGATGTTTATTTTTCCATATGAAATTAAAATTCGCCTTATTTATGTCTTTTATAATTCTTGGTGGGATGGCTAGGGAATAAGCTGGATAGATTAAACTGGACAAAGATTCAACCTTGGTCAACATTATCCTGCCGAACAACGTTAAATCTCTCTGTAGTCAATGGTTTAGAGGGTTTTTTTGCATTTGTCAATTGTATTCTGAATATTCTTTTCGTCTCCCTGTGAGGTGTCATGCCGAGCAGATGTCAGAGTTGAGTTCAAGCAAAGTTGACTCTTTCGGTGATTACAGTTTGTCCGGGCGGGCTGTGCGTCTTATTTCATCCGCAGACACGTCGTTGGATGAGGAACAGCTCATGTTGGCATCAGTGGCAGTCAGGATGGCAGCATCTTCCAGAGGGAAGGTCAGGTCGCTGGTCTCTCTGAGCAGGACGCTGTCCACCAACAAGCCCGGTTCCACGGCTGGAGATTACCCTTCTCCTGCTGAAGTTCCCGCTTCTCCCCCGAACAGCGAGCCAGCCGCGGCGCCTCAGCGGAGACCCAAAAAAGACCCCAGCGGCTGCTCCGTGCTCCTCTTCCCCGGTCAGGGCAGCCAGTTTGTGGGCATGGGCAGAGGACTTTTAAAATACCCCAACGTTAAAGAAATGTTCACCGTAGCCCAGAAGATCCTGGGTTACGACCTGCTGTCTCTGTGTCTGGAGGGCCCCGAGGACGAGCTGCAGAAAACGGTTCACTGTCAGCCGGCGGTGTTTGTCACCTCCCTGGCTGCTGTGGAGAGACTCAACCAAGAAAACCCCAAAGTAAGTGCCAGATAAATGTCTGGAAAAAGGACAATAACTGCAGGTCCTGCCTTCTTAAATGTGGCCATTTTATCTTTTTTTTTTAAATACTGCTACAGTAATATTAATTTATATTTAAAATGTGCGCACATTATGTATGAAGGTGTGGATGAATGATGCTTATTGTAAGAAAGCATTTTGAGTGCCCAGTAGAAGAGCATCTTTCAAATGCAAAGTTTCTCATTTCAACTTTAATTACTGCACCTGATTAAGGCGGTAGAGTAAATAAGGCTTCCAACAGTGGTTATTTCTTATTATCACATCTTCTTTTTATTGTTTTTATCAGTAGATTGTTGTTTCACTCCCACCAAAAACATCACCGTAAATAATCTTCTGATTCTGAATGACCATTTAAAAAAATAAACAAATTGTTCTGAGTTAATTTCAGTTACGGATGTATCAGTGACATAAATGATATATCGGTCATAATCGGGAGGCTGTTACATTTTTATTTTTTTATTTTTTTTTGACTTGTTTCCTGCTGTACACAGGCCATTGAGATGTGTGTCGCTGCTGCAGGTTTCAGTGTCGGAGAATTTGCTGCTCTTGTCTTTTCTGGGGCGATGAACTTTGCAGAAGGTAGAAAGATTTCTTTTTTGGGTTTTTTTGTGCACTTGTAAAAGGTGTTTTAATCACAACTTTGGTTAATATTCTGTATTTACTCCTTATGCATCTTCTAGCTTTGTATGCAGTGAAGGTGCGAGCGGAGACTATGCAGAAGGCCTCAGAACTGGTTCCCAGTGGGATGCTGTCAGTCACTGGTAGACCTCAGGCTCAGTATAATTATGCCTGTCTGCAGTAGGGCTGCCACGATTAGTCGACTAGTCACGATTACGTCGACTATCAAAATCGTCGACGACTGATTTAATAGTCGAGGCGGCGTTTGAAGCTTTGTAAGATCACAAAAGACGCAGGAATAAGTAGTAGGATTTAAGAGTGTAATAACGGACTGAAACAGAAGATGGCAGCACTGCATATACAAGGATGCCAGCCGTTAAACCCCGAAGAAGAAGAAGAAGAAGAAGAAGAAGCGGTGTCCCAGAATTCATAGCGCGGCCTAGCTCAGTTTCCAACAATGGCGGCAGCTAGTTAGTTTTAATATTACTCTTATTATTCTTTCTGGGTCACAAAATAAACGTTTAACATATTTTCAGGCGAGAATGTAGCTGTGTAAACCTCAAATATCTGCTCAGTTTATCAAGACACCACATATTTTCAAAAGCGCTCCGATGTTTTCGGAGACGTCTGTTACCCACTAGCTCGATAGCTAGCCGGGGCAAGGCTCACTAGAGCCGTGAGAACACCGGACTCCCGGCAGATCGTTTTCAAACACACCACTGTCTTTCGCTGCTCAGGTTAAACATGATATATAAGTCACTTAGATAACTTAAAAATGTTATTGTTTGGCTTATTTTAGTATTTTATTTGTTCCTGAGTAAATCTGTTTTGCTGAGATTAAAGTTATAGTTTTTACACAGCTGAATAAACGTCAAGCAGACAGCTGATTATCAGAAGTGTGAGATGCTCGAGAATATTCTCCGGTGTCCTGTTATATTTTAGATAGCAAGAAGTTTATTAAACTTCACCGAAACAATCTGCAAATTTCATTAAAATTTAATAAACTATCATCTTGTCTTTATTTTTAGTTAGCACATACCTTAAACACTTAAAGCTGTAAGCTAATGATAGTTATATAAGAGCAGATGCTGCTGGTGCAATAAGCTGAACGTTTTACATCCAATGGATGATGAATCAGAATCAGAATCAGAATCAGAATACTTTATTGATCCCTGGGGGAAATTATTTTTTGTTACAGTGCTCCATTTTAAACCAACATTAAGACAAGACAGACAATACGCTAACTAAGAATAGTACAATATATACATATATATACATACATACATACATAAGTCACTTATAAATAAATAGTTGGAAAAGAAACATGTGTAGCTGTAGCAGCAAACAGTGTGTTAAGTGGATGCGTTGTACAGGGAGATGGCCACAGGCAGGAATGATTTCCTGTGTCGTTCAGTGGTGCTTTTCGGTAATCTCAGTCTCTCACTGAACGAGCTCCTGTGACTGACCAACATGTCATGGAGTGGGTGGGAGGTGTTATCCAACATTGTCTTTATCTTGGACAGCATCCGCCTCTCCGACACCACCTTGAGGGAGTCCAGCTCCATCCCCACAACATTGCTGGCCTTACGGATCAGTTTATTAAGTCTGTTGGCATCTGCGACCCTCAGCCTGCTCCCCCAGCATGCAACAGCATAGAGGATCGCACTGGCCACAACAGACTCATAGAAAATCCTCAGCATTTTCTGGCAGATGTTGAAGGACCTCAGTCGCCTCAAAAAATAGAGACGACTCTGGCCCTTCCTGTAAAGTGCTGTGGTGTTTTTAGCCCAGTCCAGTTTATTGTCAATGTGTACTCCAAGGTATTTATAGTCCTCCACAATGTCAACACTGACCCCCTGGATTGAAACAGGGGTCAAGTGTTTCCTGGTCTTCCTGAAGTCCACGATCAGTTCCTTGGTCTTTGCCACGTTGAGCTGCAGATGATTCTGCTCACACCACGTGACAAAGGAGTCGACCACAGCCCGGTACTCTGTCTCATCATCCCTGCTGATGCATCCAACCACCGCAGAGTCATCAGAAAACTTCTGAAGATGGCAGGTCTCTGTGCAGTGGCTGAAGTCTGTGGTGTAGAGGGTGAAGAGGAAGGGGGAGAGGACAGTCCCCTGTGGTGCCCCTGTGTTGCTAATCACCTTGTCAGACACACACTGTGGGAGACGTACATATTGTGGTCTTCCTGTCAGGTAATCAACAATCCAGGACACCAGAGAAGCATCCACCTGCATCGCTGCTAACTTATCACCCAGGAGGGTCGGCCTGATGGTGTTGAAAGCACTGGAAAAGTCAAAAAACATGACCCTCACAGTGCTCGCCGGCTGGTCCAGATGGGTGTAGACACGATTGAGCAGGTAGATGATGGCGTCCTCTGTTCCGAGACGAGGCTGATAAGCGAACTGAAGGGGATCCAGATGTGGTCTTACTATGGGTCGCAGCTGGTCCAGGATGAGCCTTTCCAGGGTCTTCATGATGTGGGAGGTCAGTGCCACGGGCCTGTAATCCTGGGGGCCACTGGGACGAGGCGTCTTTGGTACAGGGACGAGGCATGATGTCTTCCACATCACCGGGACCCTCTGCAGACTCAGACTCAGCATAAACAGTTTATGAAAGACTCCACACAGCTGGGGGGCACAGGTCTTGAGGACAAGGGGACTCACTCCGTCTGGTCCAGCAGACTTGCCTGAGTGAAGTCTCCTCATTTGCATCTCAACCTGGTATTGAGTGAAGGTGATGGGTGGGGGAGGGGTGTCAGGAATCTCACAGGAGGCAACATGTGAAGAGAGAGGCTGGCACAGTGGTGTGGTTCTGGATTCCAGGCTGACTGCAGGTGAGGTTGTGGGGGTAGGAGCAGACACTGTGGTGTCGAATCTATTGAAAAACAGATTCAACTCGTCGGCTCTATTCTCACCTCCCTCAGCTCCCCTGCTGTTGGTTGGCCTGAATCCAGTGATGGTCTTCATGCCCCTCCACACCTCTCTCATGCTGTTCTGCTGGAGTTTCCACTCCAGCTTCCTCCTGTAATTGTCCTTAGCCTCTCTGATCTTGTCCTTTAGTAACACCTGGATCTTCCTCACCTCCTCTTTGTTGCCCCCTCTGAAAGCCCTCTTCTTGTTGTTGAGGAGGGCTTTGATGTCCTTAGTCACCCACGGCTTGTTATTTGGGTAACAATGAACAGTCTGAGCTGGAACAATGGAGTCGGTGCAGAAAGTTATGTAGCCTGTGATACACTCAGTAAGCCCATTGATGTCCTCGGCGTGAGGCTCACAGAGTGTTTCCCAGTCGGTCACCTCGAAACAGCCCTGTAGTTCCGCTATTGCCTCCTCTGACCACCTCCTAACAGTCCTGGTGGTCACAGGTTCCCTCCTCACAATTGGCACATAGCGGGGGGTGAGGTGAATCAGGTTATGATCTGACCTACCAAGTGGGGGGAGGGAGGAGGAGCTGTATGCATCCTTGACGTTAGCATACAATAAGTCTAAAGTTTTCTCTCCCCTGGTGGGACAGTCCACATATTGTTTGAATGTTGGTAGTGTATTATCCAGTGATACATGGTTGAAGTCACCCGAGATCACAATAAAGGCACTCGGGTGCTGAGTCTGTAGCCGAGCTATGGCAGAGTGGATAGTCTGATTAGTCGACTAATCGCAAAAATAATCGGTGACTAGTCGACTATCAAAATAATCGTTTGTGGCAGCCCTAGTCTGCAGGCAAAAGAGCACTGCAAGAGTCTGGGGATGGAGAATCCTGTGTGCTCTGTGGCCAACTAGCTTTTTCCAGATGGCAGGGTTATTGCAGGGCACCAGCAGGTAATGCATTCATATATTCTTGCTGCTTTAATATACCGTGAATCTATTGTGTTCTCTTTTCTGTCTTCTCTCAACCATCAAAAAAGTTGTTAGAGCTGCTCTTGTCATTTCTGCTGTCTTCTTTGACTTCTCAGGCTCTGGATTTCCTCCAGGAAAACTCTCGGCGCCTAAAGTTCATGCGGACCAAAACTCTCCCAGTCAGTGGTGCGTTCCATACTGAGCTGATGGCATCGGCTACTGAACCTGTCAGAGAGGTGCTCCGGCAGGTGGAGGTCAGTCAGCCACTTTATCCAAAAGGGATTAACATATTTTCCGAAACATGTATTCAATTACTCTGTAAAGCTACACCAGTCCTCATTTTTAAAAGATAACCCATCCTATTCAGTCTGACTCGGAAAGTTAAATGGAAAGTATACCCAAGATTTTACATCTGGTATTCAGCCATTCAAACTGCCCTCCGTCTTCAGAGTGAGGGAAAGTCTTCCCTTCACCATGAACTCAAACTGAAGAGACGGATCCAGCGGGAAAACAGTCAGCGGGAACGCAGCCGGAGCGCCCGCAGCAGCTGCAGCAGCAGGGGCAGCCAATCTGATGACTCGACTATCCATGAGACAGAGAAGACAGAAAAAGAGAAAGACAAACAGGACTTAGAGATTGAAAACATTATCAAGGTAAGTGAGGGCTATAAGAATCTTTTTTTGTAATATTTATTTAATTACATCATGCACCAAACTATCCATGGTAGTGATTATTTAACTAAGTCATAGTGGCACTGGGCAGCTGCCAGTGCAGTTCATTTTGTCCATTTAAAAAGTACCATGTACACTCACTGGCCACATTTTTGTTAGATACACCTGTTGAGCTGCTCATTAGGTCAAATACCTAATCAGCCTATCACATGGCAGCAGCTCAGTGCATTTAGGCATGTATACATTAATAAGATGACCTGCTGAAGGTCAAATGGGATTTAAATGACTTTGAACATGCATTGTTGTTTGTGTCGGACAGGCTTGTCTGAGTATTTCAGAAACTGTACAACCATCTAACCGGTTTATAGAAAATGGTCTGAAATAGAGGAAATCTCCTGTGAGCAGCACTTCTCTGGGAAAAAAATCACTTGTTGGTGCCAAAGATCAAAAGCGGAATGAGCAGATTACTTACAGCTGTAAGGAAAGCAACATGAACTCAAATACCCACTTACTTCAACCAAGTTATCAAGAAGAGCACCGCTGAAAGCACAATACGTTGAACCTCGAAGCTGATGGCCTAGTGTCACCTGCTGGATAGAGGTGAAAACACAAACCAAACAATGGCTCTTTCATCTGTTTCACAGCATGCTCGGGAACTGGAAACTCGCCGAAGGGAGGCAGAGGAGAGAGAGCGGAGGAAGCAGAGGGAGGTGCAGATGGAACTGGAAAGACAGCTGAAAGAGGCTGAGATGGTAAAAAAAAAAAGTTTTCCACTTGACACCAATTATGTACAGAGTCTTTTCTCCTTGACTTTGATCTTTGAGAACTGCAGCAAAATGTTGACTGTCATTATAAAATTCACAATGATTTGGAAAAATGGTTATGACAGTCCAGGAAAAGGTGATTCAGGAATAGGTCAGTTTATACCGCTCTGTTGGTGCATCTGTTTATGTAGCTGTGTGTGTGTGCATAGATAAAAGACAGCATGCAGGCTGAGATGCAGGTGAAGGAAAAGGAGGCTGAACAACAGAAGAGGAGGATCAGGGAGCTGGAGCTGACACAGCAGCAGCTGGAAGTTGCCCTTAATATGGAGATCCAGGCTCGGCTGGAGGAGGAGAGGGCCAGACTGGAGCTTGAGCGGTAACAATGGATTTCTAACTCTTATTATGGCCCTTTATTATTTTATTTGTGATGGAGATCTGAGATATCCATGAGAAGTATTAACTGTCATGCGGCGGCTGTGTGAAGGCAAGAGAGGACCCAATTGCACGGCTCTAGACACACGGGAATGAACTCAAAGGCAGGTCTTTATTAACAGGAACATAAGAAGTCATACAAAACTATACTGGGAGAAACTAAAGCTGAGGCGCTGGGAAGACACGGGAAATGCACACAACCTAGAAGGATGACGCAACACAGAACAAAGGGACACTCTGACATAAATACACAGAAGGTAATGAGGGAAGTGGGAACACACGGGGAACACAGCTGAAGACAATTACTCATGACCGAGCAGGGAGGACACGAAACTGAAAATACTGACACCAAGATGTGGACCTTAAACACAACACAGTACACAGAGATGAGCACAGAGAGAGAGGCAGAGAACAAGGATGAATACGAGGGGATGAGGAGAACACAGAACACAACGGACGGGAACACGGTACCAGAACAAACACCACAATAAAAGCATGGACACAGGGGGAATCCAACTACCAAACCAAACAATCCAATGGACATAAGGAACAAAATACAAAACCACAGGAAAACTGAGAACACTGGGTCAAAATGACCCAGGACCATGACAATACCCCCCCTCAAGGGCTGACTCCAGACAGCCCTTGCGGACGGCAACGGCGGCAGAACAGATCCGGAGGCCGGCCGTGTGGAAGGCGGCGGCTACAGAGCGGGACCGGAGGCCGGGCCCCTCGAACCCTCCAGCGGAGACGAGGAAGGGCTGGCTGGGCTCTCCAGAACCCCCAGCGGACAAGGCAGGTGGCAGCGTGGAAGCCGCGGAGTGCTGGATGGGCTCATCCGAGCTTCCAGCCGGAGCTGATGTAGCGCCAGAGGGTATCGGGACCCCTGGCTGAATGTTAAGCTGACCAGAAGACCAAACTGCTACAGGGGACCAAACTGATGGCTGTAGTAATGGTTGTGGTGACAGTGGAGTGGGCGGTGGAGTGGATGACTGAGTTAACGGTGACTGTGCTAATGGTTCAGCTAAGGAGTGCATTAATGACAGGACTACAGGTTGAATGACTGACTGAGCAGCAGCCTGAATGGCTGAGTGTCGTGATGGTTGTGGTGGAAGAGAAGCGGGTGATGGTGTGGATGATGGAGCTACGGGCGACTGAGTGGCAGACTGAACTGATGACTGAAGTGATGGTAGAGGTGAAAATTGAGCTTGTGGTGGGGTAGCTGACTGAGGTGCGGGGGACACAGGAGACAGAGCCAGCGGGGACACAGGAGGCAGAGCTACAGATTGAACTGAGGGAGACTGGGTAGCAAACTGAACTAGTGGTAGTAATGGCGGTTGGGGAGAAGGCTGGACTGTACACTGAGGAGAAGGCTGACTGACTGACTGAGGAGCATCCTGTGCAGCTGAGTGTAATGATGGTTGTGGGAGCGAATGTAGGACAGGTGGTGGTGTCGGGTCCCCTGAGCCTACAATGCGGATGAAAGGTGCAGGCACCTGCTGGACACCAGTCGCTCCCACCTGAGGAGCAGGTACAGGTGCAGAGATCGGCTGGGTCCTGGCGGGCCTCACCTCAGTGGTTGGCACAGATTTCGGCAGGGACTGGGCGGCTGCTGTCCCCACCCGAGGAGCTGATACGGGTGCAGGGACCAGCAGAGCCTCAGTCGACCCGGAAACCGGAACAGGGACCAGCTGGGCGCCAGCCCCCCTCACCTGGGGAACTGAGATAGGTGCAGGGGAGTGCTGGGCCGCAGCTATCCCTAGAACGCAAGGGGCCTGGGAGGCGGGCCTAGAAAGAACAGTCTGCAAGAGATCAATTCCCTGCCCTGAGTGAGCGGATGAGGAACAGCGCTCTGACTTCATAGCGTTAAGTGTGCTAAAGCTGTAGCTTACAGGCACTAATGCACCACCTTCAGTGTTTACAGACTCTAGAGAAATGTGATCAGCTGATGCACCAACAGTCTTAGAGCTTCTTTCTTCGGAGCTAACCATGCTTATACTGACAGAGGAGGGGTTAATAGCCGATGTAAACATAGGTCTGTGCACCGGAGAGGCAGATGAAACAAAGTCTTTTACCTCCGGCTCGCTGGAAGCAGTAAACCTAGGGAAAACAGTGGTGGGTGTAGAGCCCCCTGACTCAAGAACATTCGAATCAGTAAATACGTCAGAATGGACTTTCCCCTGGGGTGATGGCTCAGAAGTAACGAGCTGGGGTCGAGCTATCACAGGAACATTTACAGTCTTGGATTTTACTGCTTTAACATCTAAGGAGGCAGGTTTTAAAGCCCCAGTGGTGAGCTTAACTGCAAAACAATCATTCTCAGCAGACACACAGGTAAAGGGCACAGAAGCAGGTGTCTCTAACTCAGGAAATGCTGACTTCAAGTTTTCAGACCTAGGAAACACTAGCGAAGGATAATCTTTCTCAAATATGAGTCCAAACGTAGGAGAAACGGTCTCTGAGTTGACCCTCCGGGCAGTACAACGGTTCATAAGAAGTTCGGGTTCGGATTCAACATTTACAGATCGTGAGCCTTTAGAGCCTACGGCAAGAGTCACAGAGTTTGCATTCCTGCATTCAGAGTAGTGAGAACTAGCCTCAGAGTGAACAGAAAGAGTGTCTTTGTCACTCACCCCAGCCGGCTGCTCAGTAGTCCCGGAATCCGGCTGAGGAGAGGACCGGCGACGGCGTCTCCTCCTTGATGAGGGAACGGAGGTGACGGGGGAAACCGGTGATGATGCGGGGGTGACGGTCTCCTCTTCATCATCCGACCTCATCGCTGCTAGGAAAGCAGCGGGAGAGCGACGGTCAGAGCTGAGAGGGGATGGAGAAGGGCTCCGCGGCAGCAGCGCCAAAAAACCCTCTCGTTTTAGCAGCCGCTGTTGCGATACCGAGAGCCCCGTCTGCTGCTGCGATGCCGTCGCGGCGAGCTTAGTTCGCTGCTGCTGCGGCGGCTGACTGGCGGAGATCTCCGTCTGCAGTCGCTGTGGTGTGGAATCCCGGGAACAGACACTGTCTGCCAGCTCACGAGCTTGTAATGCCTCCTTGGCTCGGCTCAGTTCGTCAATAAAGCCCTCATAGCAGGTGAGCTGGTGAAGGAAAGGGTTTCCCTCGATTATTGCCTTTATGGCGTTAAGTCCGATGGAAATTGTCCGTGAGTCCGAGGCGCGGGTTATTCGTTGCACCAGACTCTGTACACGGAGAATATCTCCCTCACGGGCGGAGCCTGCTGGGTCCATTTCGTGGTTGCGTCGTTCTGTCGTGCGGCGGCTGTGTGAAGGCAAGAGAGGACCCAAATGCACGGCTCTAGACACACGGGAATGAACTCAAAGGCAGGTCTTTATTAACAGGAACATAAGAAGTCATACAAAACTATAAATACACAGAAGGTAATGAGGGAAGTGGGAGTTGTTACAGGATGCAAACATGTTTTATACTGCTTTGAAGTCTGGGACAGCATCATAAGAGGCATAACTGATCTCACCGTAGTCCCATGAAGACTCAAGATGAGTGTTTTCACGACTGCCATCTTGGTGTTTTGAAATCAGGCATGATGAATGAAGGGAAGAACTGTCTGTTAAGGTTCTCAGTCGTTCAGGTCATCGTAGTCTAAGGAGCTTGGAAAGAAAAGCATCTGGACTTCTTTAAGCTTCTTGAAGAGCGTTTCACCTCTCATTCAAGAAGCTTCTTCAGTTCTCTGAAGAAATTCTGAACTGAAGAAGCTTCTCAGATGAGAGGTGAAACATCTTCAAGAAACTTAAAGAAGTCCAGATGCTTTTCTTTCCACGCTCCTTAGACTGTAGTTAAACTTCACACACTGGACTTGTCAGTCACACATCCTTCGCCAGTAGGCATTCCCAGAATGATCTTTCCCCTTCTGACGCTTAGAATGACCAAATATGTGCAAAATGGACAATTCAACATGCCACCATGTCAGTCTTTTATTAAATATGACATGAAACAAATGACTGAGCCATTAAATTTGTCACAAAGGTGTTCACCTAATTCCAGGCAAATGGAATAGACTTCTATGGGACCATAAGTCTTTTTGCACTTTGACATTTGTTTTACTTTTCAGATCTGTAACCTATAACTTTTATACTGTATGTGTTTTGATCATAGGAGTCTACAGGGACTTACTTACTTTTAGCACGTTTAGCAGTTGATGTTGGCTTCTTTTTTCAGTACTGGAGCTTCCTGCTCATTGAAGACTTTTCTAAAAGGAAATGCTTAATCCAAAATGGCGTTTTAAGGGCTTGGATTAATGTCAATTTCAGCAAATATTCTTTCTTATGTTAAAAGAACATGGATCTCTGTCAGTGATAACTTCTGACTTTATAACTCAACTTTTAAGAGAGAGCTTCACTGCTAAGCTCTCATCTGTGTGGGTGTCACGGTTCGCTTGAGGACTCACATGCAGGACTCAGAGGCACAGTCAGTATTTATTACAGTTCCACCAGGTGTATATACAAACAGTGCAGGGGATAGTGCTATATACAAAGCGGTGACAGGGAAAAGGCTCCGGGGAAATCCAGGTAGGGAAAAGACACTTGCTCCTCTTCTGACTCTCTCTCCAAACACTCACACAAAAAGGGAATCCGCTCGGGGAATGCAGAGTCGGGTCCAGGGGATCTATGTACAGAAGGAAACACACGTTAGAGGTTTTGCACAGGGAAGCAAATGAGAACTTGCTGAGAGCCGGGCTGCACTGACGCGAGTCACACACAACGATCCAGCGATGAGTAGAAGCCACTCCCTGGCTTAAATGCTGGCTGCACTGATGAGGCCCAGGTGTTTCCTCCTCAGAGGGGCGTGGGCCGAGGGCGTGAACCCACCATGAGTATATCTGTATCTATATAGATATATATGTGTATTCGTAACCTTTTTTCATCATCTAGTTTCCTGTGCCAGATCTTCTACTGATCCACTGAGGCAGACATGTAAAAAAACATGAACTAAAGCATATTTCTGTATATAAACAGGACCTTAAATCTTTATCAACAGCTACTTTAGAGGAAATTCTTCAATAAACTGCAACCAAAGGCTCAACTCAGAGGACAAAACCCAACCTGTTATAAATAGTGTGACAGCAAACTTTCTCTTGTGTAAAGTTACAAATAGGAGTAATTATCCACAGGAGCTTTTATACATAATGAAGTTATAATTCGTCCTGTAGAAATTGTACATTTAAGCTATATAGTTCCCTCTGTGATAACTCTGCTATGAATGCCTCTTATTAACTTTTATGCTTTTACAACCCACTATGAGCAAACACTCAGCAACAGTGGGAAGGAAAAACTCCCTTCTTGAAGGAAAAAACCTCTGGTAGAACCAGGAAATCTGTCTAAACTAGTTGGGGGTTAGAGCAACACATGCAAGTCTTCAGATCATTTGCAGTGTGACTGTCTTTGTGCACACTTTAACCTGATTCAGTTTTCTTATTTGTCAAAATGCACCATGGGTAAAAAAAACAAAACAAAATAGTAATGAAGGAGAATCTTCAGCAAAGATGAATTAAACAAGTTTTATTTTGATCAAATTTTACTTTAAGTAAAACACATCTTTATTTGATGACTTTAATGTCATCAAATAAAGACAGTTTTGATGGAGCTCCTGACCCAGCCCAAGCTCTCTATGAAGACGAGGAAAAACTCCCCAGGGGGCCAGATCGATGGGAAGAAACCTCGGGAAAGCCCATTCAAAGAGAGATCCCCTTTCCTGGGATGGCTGGGGGGGTTACAGGAACTCCAAAAAAGCTCAATTTTTATTTATTTATTTTTTAAGATTGACCCACTCTATCTATTCCTGTCCAACAGAAAAAAGAAAGGAAGTTACTACAATGTATCACACTTACATGATAAGGTGTGAATTGTGTGTTTGTGTGTGTTATCTTAGCCAGGGGTGAAGCTGGAGCTCCTCCAGTGTTGGGCGCTTCTCCGGGACTATAGCTAAACATGCGTCCAAGAAATTCCGGCATTCTTGAAAGAAAGAAAAGATCAAAAAGATGAAGATGATAGTTCTAGTGATCCAAGGCATCAGTGAATGTGGAAGTGTGAAGTTTTCTTACCTGTGGACAGACGCTTTTTGATGCTCAGTTGCTTTGTGAGGAACCTCGCGGTACTAAAGTATCGTGCATGAAGCGCTTCATACAACACCACTCCCATTTGCCACACCGTGGTGGGTCCACACCTGTAGCAGCTCCTAATGTACCACTCGGGAGGGATGTGAAGAGGAGTGCCTAACAAACAGACACAATTGCAATTTCTTCTAAAACAAAAGACACAAATTGTTACATCTGTGAAAAGCAGGAGCAGAATATGTTACCATAGAAGATGCGATACAGAGATCGCTGTTTAACAAAGCAGCTCAGTCCAAAGTCAATGATGCGAACTCGAGGCACATCTGAGCCGGTCTCAATCAGAATGTTTTGTCCCTTGATGTCCCGATGAAAGATGTGTTTCTCCTCAAGTTCCTTTACAGCATCAACTAGTTGCTTCAGAATGACCTGGAAAAGATGAAAAACACAATAATGAGTTAATGCTTTTCTGCCTTGATTGAATGCTGTACAGTCTAAGGCTCTCCCAGTCAACCTACCTTGGCCTTGTCCTCTGGTAAAGCTCTTCCATTTTCTGCTTTGTATTTTTGCAGGTCCACAGCAGGGACAGGTCTCTCCAGCACCAGGATCAGCTCTTTGCCAAAGTCGAACCACTCCAGCAAGGACACAGGTGCTGATATTCCCACTGACCCTTCTGCTTCACCTGCAAGTTTAAGCATAATGGCCACTTCCACCGAGAGCATCTTCCCATTTTCATCCTGAAATATTACAACAAAGTGGATGATGAGGAACGCCGCATTCAATCCAGTAATGTGAAACTAATTCAAGTGTTGGACGCTTACCGCCACTTTGCAGTAGACTTTATTTTTGGGAATGTGTTTGATGGCAACCTAGAAGACACAGAGCATTGGTGAGCATTTCCTCAGTATGACATAATGAAAGGTGGAAACACAGCAGACGTCTCAGTTTACGATATTATCCATTATCTGCGTTACTGCCTGTCTTACTACCATCATCTGAACACTTACTGGAAAACGATCTTCTATCCGGTAGCCAGAAAACACTGCTCCGCAGCCTCCTTCTCCGAGCTGGTGCTCCTCCACATATCTGGCTTGGAATTCACCTGAACAGACAAAACAGCAAATCTTGTTTTATTACAGCTGTGACACAAATTACTCTCCTCTGTAGCCTAAATGTTCCTTCTGCCCTTCCCCTGAATATAAAACCCAAGCTGCTTGCTACTTACGTTTTTGGTCTGCTACTGATTTTTTGCCCTGGTCCACATTCCTTTTTTTTTTCTTGGGTGACTCTCTGTTGTCTCCCGTGGCCTTTCTTTTGCCATTTTTTGTGCACTCCTGTTTGTTGTTCAAGTCTGGAGATGTGGAAAACACCAAAAGCACATCAGCTCACTGGATGATAGACACAAACACTAAACACCAATATCTTAAACCTAGCAACCACACTTAATCTACCCCCTTATTCAACTAATTAGCCTACCTTTACCAGAGTCCAACGAGGAGGATGCTTGCTCCTTGTCACCGCTCGTATGGTCGAGAAGTTTAGCCTTCTTTGCTTTCTTTGTTGTGCCCTCTTCATCTTGCACAACCTTGCGCTTCACTCCTTTGACCACATCTGAGCTGGTGGAAGGACCAGCCTGCTCAGCGACCCTCCTCCTTTTTATTGGGGTCTTCTTTTCAGGACTGGCCTTTCTTTTAGCAGTCCTGCTCTTACAATCTATAAACGACGACAACAACACAGTGGTGAAAAAGAGTCCCCGACATCAAGACTGGAAGCAGTTTGATGGCAAAGAATTTGAAATTGCTTTTGCTTAAATGATCACAAGTTTATTCTTGGGATTAAAAAAACTGACCAGTGCGAATTGATACTAGGTTTACTAAGTCTTAGATCTTGATGACACTTGTTGGTCTGTTTTTACTGTTGAGTCCAAGAATAAACTTATTACATTATTTTACCAAAAGACCGGTAACCTTCCTTTGATTAGACATCTTGTATTAAAGCTATTTTCAATCAAACATATGATTCAATTGCTTCAAAAATGATTCACACAGTGTCAACATTTCTAGGATTTGGATTTTACCAGGTTCTTATTTTATTATTTTACTTACCTTGATCTCCTGAATCTTTCTTATCGGCCGGAGTGGTAATTTTTCTTGTTTCCTTTTTCATTGTAATTTCGGAGACCCTTTAAAATCGAAAATGTAAACCGTAATGAGTTAATATTGAGTTAATACTTCTTCAAATGTGCACCTTTCAAATGCTTGACTTTTCTAACTGAATTCTGTAAGTGAGCTTTATAAGTAAACTCTGGAAACTACGGCAACACAACATAGAATCTTGCCTTTCAGTGACTTCACTGACTGCCAGTAGTTCAAAGTAGTTTACAGAAAAACACTGGCAGACAAAGCCATAATATTTCATATAATTCAATCATTTCATATCAATTAAACAGTTTCTTTCATTATCTTTCATCATTTGTATAAAGACCTCATCTATGGATGACAGTATGAAGATTTGTGGTTGACCACACACTAATAAACACAGTGTCAGCTACATTGTCATCTGATTTAAAGTATTTATTATGTACATTTAACTGTCATGGTACTGAGTCTGTGACCCAGTGTTTTGTGTTTGTTCATTTATATTCATTGATTATTCTTATGTATGTTTTTGGTTCTCTTTATTGTTTTCTTCTTGTGTTATATTCTTAGGCTTTAGGTTTCTGTTACTTTGCCTTGCCCCTGTGTCCCACGTGGCCCATTGTTTTCCTCTGTTTGCTGTTGGGTTGTCTGTGTATCATCCATGACAATTAAATTAAATAGCAAATGCAACTACAATTTCAATGAGATTCATTCCTGGCATTCTACTGCGGTGGCTGAAAGTAGACACCAAGCATTATCACTGTAACTGATGTAAATATTGGACTTGGAGGGGATTCATCTGATAGACTGATGCAAACATTACTGTAGCGACTTCCACAGTCGCTAGAGGCCAGGGATGGAGCCTGCCTATTTGCCTGACACGCTGTCAACTTTACGCAATAATGCAAGAGGTGGAATTGTTTGCTTGTTTATTAAAGTGCTTTGAGAGTTTACAGAGTAATGTCATCAGCTCCTGATTCAGACTCTTAAAACATCACAGGCTCTAATGTAACAAAGCGAAACATGTTGTGCAGCGCAGCGGTCAACAAAAACTACGGCTACCCAGCCCTCCTCTCTGTCAAAAATACGGAGTGGAAACTACAGATATTTGTTTAAAAATGTAGGGAGTAAAAATTAAGTACAGCAAGGAAGTTTTTTTTTACTTTTTTACTTCCTACCTGTGGAGCCAATTAAGCTAAATTTAAGAAGCGCATGTCTGTGTATACTTAAAAGCTCTTATGGTTATTTTCACTTTGTAGACAAATTAAAGCACAGAAAAGAAAAACACGATACATTAGAGCATGACATAATTTGACCTGAGGTGGCGCTGCACCGTGAGAGAGCCTGAACGTCAACCGGAAGAAGACGAGAATAAACTCCGTATAAACAACATGGCGTCTCCCTGTGAGGTTTTTTGTTTTGTTTTGTTTTTAAATGAACTTTATTTAGAACAATAACAATGACAATCTCAAAGAGACAAGCGACATATTAAATCAATCAGAACAGAATCACATCTCCTGTACACCACAATGAAATCGACAATAACTGAAAGTAAACATACATACACACACACACACACACACATACACATACACATACATATATATACATATATATGCATATACACATGCATACATACACATCCATATTCACACATCTACATAATAATAATATAAAAAGATGAATAACCAATACAAAAATAAATAACAATAAAAAAAAGAATGAAAAACAAGGAACAGAAATAAAGAAGACAAGGGGGATCATAAAATCTCTAAAAGTGAGGTTCCATAAACAAGACACATAACTTAAATAAGGGGCTAAGAAAAATCAAACTCTTCTAAAAATCTATGCAATTTGATTGCTTGGGGCTTATTTATTAGCTTAAGAGATTTATGGAACAGGGAGAATTTTGTCCTACCTGGATATAAGGTGTTAACCAAATACCTCCTCAAAAATGGATTATTGCATTTTCCATTAACCAAGTCAAGACCATCTAGTTTAACTTTATGTAAATTTGTAGTCTGTATATTTGAAAAATTGTTCTTTATTGTATTTACAAGGACTGTTGGGATATTCTGTGAAACCTTTTTATAGAGCTCGAACGAGCAACTCATGTCATATTTCTCATTAAGCCTGTTTAATTCAAGTATATCTCCATTTTCATCCATTATATGTGTCACAGACCAAATTTGTTTTGTCATCCATTCGTCCACAAACATAGATTTCCCCCGATTCAATATCACCCTATTATTCCACAATGGAACATTGTGGGGACTAAAGTTATGTTTAAACATTAATTTACAATTTAACAAAACTTGTTGATGAAATTTGGAAAGTTTTATGGGTAGTTTAGAAATGTCAAAATCACATACTAAAAGGATCCCCCCAACTTTGTTGAAAATAAGAGATGGCATCAAGAACCACATCTCATTATCATTTTTCAAGAAAGATCGTAGCCAATTAATCTTTAAAATGCCATTCATTATTTCAAAATCGATTGCTTTTAAACCCCCCTCTTCATAATCTTTTATCAAGTCCCTGTTACTAATATAATGATGTTTATTTTTCCATATGAAATTAAAATTCGCCTTATTTATGTCTTTTATAATTCTTGGTGGGATGGCTAGGGAATAAGCTGGATAGATTAAACTGGACAAAGATTCAACCTTGGTCAACATTATCCTGCCGAACAACGTTAAATCTCTCTGTAGTCAATGGTTTAGAGGGTTTTTTTGCATTTGTCAATTGTATTCTGAATATTCTTTTCGTCTCCCTGTGAGGTGTCATGCCGAGCAGATGTCAGAGTTGAGTTCAAGCAAAGTTGACTCTTTCGGTGATTACAGTTTGTCCGGGCGGGCTGTGCGTCTTATTTCATCCGCAGACACGTCGTTGGATGAGGAACAGCTCATGTTGGCATCAGTGGCAGTCAGGATGGCAGCATCTTCCAGAGGGAAGGTCAGGTCGCTGGTCTCTCTGAGCAGGACGCTGTCCACCAACAAGCCCGGTTCCACGGCTGGAGATTACCCTTCTCCGGCTGAAGTTCCCGCTTCTCCCCCGAACAGCGAGCCAGCCGCGGCGCCTCAGCGGAGACCCAAAAAAGACCCCAGCGGCTGCTCCGTGCTCCTCTTCCCCGGTCAGGGCAGCCAGTTTGTGGGCATGGGCAGAGGACTTTTAAAATACCCCAACGTTAAAGAAATGTTCACCGTAGCCCAGAAGATCCTGGGTTACGACCTGCTGTCTCTGTGTCTGGAGGGCCCCGAGGACGAGCTGCAGAAAACGGTTCACTGTCAGCCGGCGGTGTTTGTCACCTCCCTGGCTGCTGTGGAGAGACTCAACCAAGAAAACCCCAAAGTAAGTGCCAGATAAATGTCTGGAAAAAGGACAATAACTGCAGGTCCTGCCTTCTTAAATGTGGCCATTTTATCTTTTTTTTTTTTTTTTTTTTTAAATACTGCTACAGTAATATTAATTTATATTTAAAATGTGCGCACATTATGTATGAAGGTGTGGATGAATGATGCTTGTTGTAAGAAAGCATTTTGAGTGCCCAGTAGAAGAGCATCTTTCAAATGCAAAGTTTCTCATTTCAACTTTAATTACTGCACCTGATTAAGGCGGTAGAGTAAATAAGGCTTCCAACAGTGGTTATTTCTTATTATCACATCTTCTTTTTATTGTTTTTATCAGTAGATTGTTGTTTCACTCCCACCAAAAACATCACCGTAAATAATCTTCTGATTCTGAATGACCATTTAAAAAAATAAACAAATTGTTCTGAGTTAATTTCAGTTACGGATGTATCAGTGACATAAATGATATATCGGTCATAATCGGGAGGCTGTTACATTTTTATTTTTTTATTTTTTTTTTGACTTGTTTCCTGCTGTACACAGGCCATTGAGATGTGTGTCGCTGCTGCAGGTTTCAGTGTCGGAGAATTTGCTGCTCTTGTCTTTTCTGGGGCGATGAACTTTGCAGAAGGTAGAAAGATTTCTTTTTTGGGTTTTTTTGTGCACTTGTAAAAGGTGTTTTAATCACAACTTTGGTTAATATTCTGTATTTACTCCTTATGCATCTTCTAGCTTTGTATGCAGTGAAGGTGCGAGCGGAGACTATGCAGAAGGCCTCAGAACTGGTTCCCAGTGGGATGCTGTCAGTCACTGGTAGACCTCAGGCTCAGTATAATTATGCCTGTCTGCAGTAGGGCTGCCATGATTAGTCGACTAGTCACGATTACGTCGACTATCAAAATCGTCGACGACTGATTTAATAGTCGACGCGTCATTTGAAGCTTTGTAAGATCACAAAAGACGCAGGAATAAGTAGTAGGATTTAAGAGTGTAATAACGGACTGAAACAGAAGATGGCAGCACTGCATATACAAGGATGCCAGCCGTTAAACCCCGAAGAAGAAGAAGAAGAAGAAGCGGTGTCCCAGAATTCATAGCGCGGCCTAGCTCAGTTTCCAACAATGGCGGCAGCTAGTTAGTTTTAATATTACTCTTATTATTCTTTCTGGGTCACAAAATAAACGTTTAACATATTTTCAGGCGAGAATGTAGCTGTGTAAACCTCAAATATCTGCTCAGTTTATCAAGACACCACATATTTTCAAAAGCGCTCCGATGTTTTCGGAGACGTCTGTTACCCACTAGCTCGATAGCTAGCCGGGGCAAGGCTCACTAGAGCCGTGAGAACACCGGACTCCCGGCAGATCGTTTTCAAACACACCGCTGTCTTTCGCTGCTCAGGTTAAACATGATATATAAGTCACTTAGATAACTTAAAAATGTTATTGTTTGGCTTATTTTAGTATTTTATTTGTTCCTGAGTAAATCTGTTTTGCTGAGATTAAAGTTATAGTTTTTACACAGCTGAATAAACGTCAAGCAGACAGCTGATTATCAGAAGTGTGAGATGCTCGAGAATATTCTCCGGTGTCCTGTTATATTTTAGATAGCAAGGAGTTTATTAAACTTCACCGAAACAATCTGCAAATTTCATTAAAATTTAATAAACTATCATCTTGTCTTTATTTTTAGTTAGCACATACCTTAAACACTTAAAGCTGTAAGCTAATGATAGTTATATAAGAGCAGATGCTGCTGGTGCAATAAGCTGAACGTTTTACATCCAATGGATGATGAATCAGAATCAGAATCAGAATACTTTATTGATCCCTGGGGGAAATTATTTTTTGTTACAGTGCTCCATTTTAAACCAACATTAAGACAAGACAGACAATACACTAACTAAGAATAGTACAATATATACATATATATACATACATACATACATAAGTCACTTATAAATAAATAGTTGGAAAAGAAACATGTGTAGCTGTAGCAGCAAACAGTGTGTTAAGTGGATGCGTTGTACAGGGAGATGGCCACAGGCAGGAATGATTTCCTGTGTCGTTCAGTGGTGCTTTTCGGTAATCTCAGTCTCTCACTGAACGAGCTCCTGTGACTGACCAACATGTCATGGAGTGGGTGGGAGGTGTTATCCAACATTGTCTTTATCTTGGACAGCATCCGCCTCTCCGACACCACCTTGAGGGAGTCCAGCTCCATCCCCACAACATTGCTGGCCTTACGGATCAGTTTATTAAGTCTGTTGGCATCTGCGACCCTCAGCCTGCTCCCCCAGCATGCAACAGCATAGAGGATCGCACTGGCCACAACAGACTCATAGAAAATCCTCAGCATTTTCTGGCAGATGTTGAAGGACCTCAGTCGCCTCAAAAAATAGAGACGACTCTGGCCCTTCCTGTAAAGTGCTGTGGTGTTTTTAGCCCAGTCCAGTTTATTGTCAATGTGTACTCCAAGGTATTTATAGTCCTTCACAATGTCAACACTGACCCCCTGGATTGAAACAGGGGTCAAGTGTTTCCTGGTCTTCCTGAAGTCCACGATCAGTTCCTTGGTCTTTGCCACGTTGAGCTGCAGATGATTCTGCTCACACCACGTGACAAAGGAGTCGACCACAGCCCGGTACTCTGTCTCATCATCCCTGCTGATGCATCCAACCACCGCAGAGTCATCAGAAAACTTCTGAAGATGGCAGGTCTCTGTGCAGTGGCTGAAGTCTGTGGTGTAGAGGGTGAAGAGGAAGGGGGAGAGGACAGTCCCCTGTGGTGCCCCTGTGTTGCTAATCACCTTGTCAGACACACACTGTGGGAGACGTACATATTGTGGTCTTCCTGTCAGGTAATCAACAATCCAGGACACCAGAGAAGCATCCACCTGCATCGCTGCTAACTTATCACCCAGGAGGGTCGGCCTGATGGTGTTGAAAGCACTGGAAAAGTCAAAAAACATGACCCTCGCAGTGCTCGCCGGCTGGTCCAGATGGGTGTAGACACGATTGAGCAGGTAGATGATGGCGTCCTCTGTTCCGAGACGAGGCTGATAAGCGAACTGAAGGGGATCCAGATGTGGTCTTACTATGGGTCGCAGCTGGTCCAGGATGAGCCTTTCCAGGGTCTTCATGATGTGGGAGGTCAGTGCCACGGGCCTGTAATCCTGGGGGCCACTGGGACGAGGCGTCTTTGGTACAGGGACGAGGCATGATGTCTTCCACATCACCGGGACCCTCTGCAGACTCAGACTCAGCATAAACAGTTTATGAAAGACTCCACACAGCTGGGGGGCACAGGTCTTGAGGACAAGGGGACTCACTCCGTCTGGTCCAGCAGACTTGCCTGAGTGAAGTCTCCTCATTTGCATCTCAACCTGGTATTGAGTGAAGGTGATGGGTGGGGGAGGGGTGTCAGGAATCTCACAGGAGGCAACATGTGAAGAGAGAGGCTGGCACAGTGGTGTGGCTCTGGATTCCAGGCTGACTGCAGGTGAGGTTGTGGGGGTAGGAGCAGACACTGTGGTGTCGAATCTATTGAAAAACAGATTCAACTCGTCGGCTCTATTCTCACCTCCCTCAGCTCCCCTGCTGTTGGTTGGCCTGAATCCAGTGATGGTCTTCATGCCCCTCCACACCTCTCTCATGCTGTTCTGCTGGAGTTTCCACTCCAGCTTCCTCCTGTAATTGTCCTTAGCCTCTCTGATCTTGTCCTTTAGTAACACCTGGATCTTCCTCACCTCCTCTTTGTTGCCCCCTCTGAAAGCCCTCTTCTTGTTGTTGAGGAGGGCTTTGATGTCCTTAGTCACCCACGGCTTGTTATTTGGGTAACAATGAACAGTCTGAGCTGGAACAATGGAGTCGGTGCAGAAAGTTATGTAGCCTGTGATACACTCAGTAAGCCCATTGATGTCCTCGGCGTGAGGCTCACAGAGTGTTTCCCAGTCGGTCACCTCGAAACAGCCCTGTAGTTCCGCTATTGCCTCCTCTGACCACCTCCTAACAGTCCTGGTGGTCACAGGTTCCCTCCTCACAATTGGCACATAGCGGGGGGTGAGGTGAATCAGGTTATGATCTGACCTACCAAGTGGGGGGAGGGAGGAGGAGCTGTATGCATCCTTGACGTTAGCATACAGTAAGTCTAAAGTTTTCTCTCCCCTGGTGGGACAGTCCACATATTGTTTGAATGTTGGTAGTGTATTGTCCAGTGATACATGGTTGAAGTCACCCGAGATCACAATAAAGGCACTCGGGTGCTGAGTCTGTAGCCGAGCTATGGCAGAGTGGATAGTCTGATTAGTCGACTAATCGCAAAAATAATCGGTGACTAGTCGACTATCAAAATAATCGTTTGTGGCAGCCCTAGTCTGCAGGCAAAAGAGCACTGCAAGAGTCTGGGGATGGAGAATCCTGTGTGCTCTGTGGCCAACTAGCTTTTTCCAGATGGCAGGGTTATTGCAGGGCACCAGCAGGTAATGCATTCATATATTCTTGCTGCTTTAATATACCGTGAATCTATTGTGTTCTCTTTTCTGTCTTCTCTCAACCATCAAAAAAGTTGTTAGAGCTGCTCTTGTCATTTCTGCTGTCTTCTTTGACTTCTCAGGCTCTGGATTTCCTCCAGGAAAACTCTCGGCGCCTAAAGTTCATGCGGACCAAAACTCTCCCAGTCAGTGGTGCGTTCCATACTGAGCTGATGGCATCGGCTACTGAACCTGTCAGAGAGGTGCTCCGGCAGGTGGAGGTCAGTCAGCCACTTTATCCAAAAGGGATTAACATATTTTCCGAAACATGTATTCAATTACTCTGTAAAGCTACACCAGTCCTCATTTTTAAAAGATAACCCATCCTATTCAGTCTGACTCGGAAAGTTAAATGGAAAGTATACCCAAGATTTTACATCTGGTATTCAGCCATTCAAACTGCCCTCCGTCTTCAGAGTGAGGGAAAGTCTTCCCTTCACCATGAACTCAAACTGAAGAGACGGATCCAGCGGGAAAACAGTCAGCGGGAACGCAGCCGGAGCGCCCGCAGCAGCTGCAGCAGCAGGGGCAGCCAATCTGATGACTCGACTATCCATGAGACAGAGAAGACAGAAAAAGAGAAAGACAAACAGGACTTAGAGATTGAAAACATTATCAAGGTAAGTGAGGGCTATAAGAATCTTTTTTTGTAATATTTATTTAATTACATCATGCACCAAACTATCCATGGTAGTGATTATTTAACTAAGTCATAGTGGCACTGGGCAGCTGCCAGTGCAGTTCATTTTGTCCATTTAAAAAGTACCATGTACACTCACTGGCCACATTTTTGTTAGATACACCTGTTGAGCTGCTCATTAGGTCAAATACCTAATCAGCCTATCACATGGCAGCAGCTCAGTGCATTTAGGCATGTATACATTAATAAGATGACCTGCTGAAGGTCAAATGGGATTTAAATGACTTTGAACATGCATTGTTGTTTGTGTCGGACAGGCTTGTCTGAGTATTTCAGAAACTGTACAACCATCTAACCGGTTTATAGAAAATGGTCTGAAATAGAGGAAATCTCCTGTGAGCAGCACTTCTCTGGGAAAAAAATCACTTGTTGGTGCCAAAGATCAAAAGCGGAATGAGCAGATTACTTACAGCTGTAAGGAAAGCAACATGAACTCAAATACCCACTTACTTCAACCAAGTTATCAAGAAGAGCACCGCTGAAAGCACAATACGTTGAACCTCGAAGCTGATGGCCTAGTGTCACCTGCTGGATAGAGGTGAAAACACAAACCAAACAATGGCTCTTTCATCTGTTTCACAGCATGCTCGGGAACTGGAAACTCGCCGAAGGGAGGCAGAGGAGAGAGAGCGGAGGAAGCAGAGGGAGGTGCAGATGGAACTGGAAAGACAGCTGAAAGAGGCTGAGATGGTAAAAAAAAAAAGTTTTCCACTTGACACCAATTATGTACAGAGTCTTTTCTCCTTGACTTTGATCTTTGAGAACTGCAGCAAAATGTTGACTGTCATTATAAGATTCACACCTAGTCTTTAATGATTTGGAAAAATGGTTATGACAGTCCAGGAAAAGGTGATTCAGGAATAGGTCAGTTTATACCACTCTGTTGGTGCATCTGTTTATGTAGCTGTGTGTGTGTGCATAGATAAAAGACAGCATGCAGGCTGAGATGCAGGTGAAGGAAAAGGAGGCTGAACAACAGAAGAAGAGGATCAGGGAGCTGGAGCTGACACGGCAGCAGCTGGAAGTTGCCCTTAATATGGAGATCCAGGCTCGGCTGGAGGAGGAGAGGGTCAGACTGGAGCTTGAGCGGTAACAATGGATTTCTAACTCTTATTATGGCCCTTTATTATTTTATTTGTGATGGAGATCTGAGATATCCATGAGAAGTATTAACTGTCATGCGGCGGCTGTGTGAAGGCAAGAGAGGACCCAATTGCACGGCTCTAGACACACGGGAATGAACTCAAAGGCAGGTCTTTATTAACAGGAACATAAGAAGTCATACAAAACTATACTGGGAGAAACTAAAGCTGAGGCGCTGGGAAGACACGGGAAATGCACACAACCTAGAAGGATGACGCAACACAGAACAAAGGGACACTCTGACATAAATACACAGAAGGTAATGAGGGAAGTGGGAACACACGGGGAACACAGCTGAAGACAATTACTCATGACCGAGCAGGGAGGACACGAAACTGAAAATACTGACACCAAGATGTGGACCTTAAACACAACACAGTACACAGAGATGAGCACAGAGAGAGAGGCAGAGAACAAGGATGAATACGAGGGGATGAGGAGAACACAGAACACAACGGACGGGAACACGGTACCAGAACAAACACCACAATAAAAGCATGGACACAGGGGGAATCCAACTACCAAACCAAACAATCCAATGGACATAAGGAACAAAATACAAAACCACAGGAAAACTGAGAACACTGGGTCAAAATGACCCAGGACCATGACAATACCCCCCCTCAAGGGCTGACTCCAGACAGCCCTTGCGGACGGCAACGGCAGCAGAACAGATCCGGAGGCCGGCCGTGTGGAAGGCGGCGGCTACAGAGCGGGACCGGAGGCCGGGCCCCTCGAACCCTCCAGCGGAGACGAGGAAGGGCTGGCTGGGCTCTCCAGAACCCCCAGCGGACAAGGCAGGTGGCAGCGTGGAAGCCGCGGAGTGCTGGATGGGCTCATCCGAGCTTCCAGCCGGAGCTGATGTAGCGCCAGAGGGTATCGGGACCCCTGGCTGAATGTTAAGCTGACCAGAAGACCAAACTGCTACAGTGGACCAAACTGATGGCTGTAGTAATGGTTGTGGTGACAGTGGAGTGGGCGGTGGAGTGGATGACTGAGTTAACGGTGACTGTGCTAATGGTTCAGCTAAGGAGTGCATTAATGACAGGACTACAGGTTGAATGACTGACTGAGCAGCAGCCTGAATGGCTGAGTGTCGTGATGGTTGTGGTGGAAGAGAAGCGGGTGATGGTGTGGATGATGGAGCTACGGGCGACTGAGTGGCAGACTGAACTGATGACTGAAGTGATGGTAGAGGTGAAAATTGAGCTTGTGGTGGGGTAGCTGACTGAGGTGCGGGGGACACAGGAGACAGAGCCAGCGGGGACACAGGAGGCAGAGCTACAGATTGAACTGAGGGAGACTGGGTAGCAAACTGAACTAGTGGTAGTAATGGCGGTTGGGGAGAAGGCTGGACTGTACACTGAGGAGAAGGCTGACTGACTGACTGAGGAGCATCCTGTGCAGCTGAGTGTAATGATGGTTGTGGGAGCGAATGTAGGACAGGTGGTGGTGTCGGGTCCCCTGAGCCTACAATGCGGATGAAAGGTGCAGGCACCTGCTGGACACCAGTCGCTCCCACCTGAGGAGCAGGTACAGGTGCAGAGATCGGCTGGGTCCTGGCGGGCCTCACCTCAGTGGTTGGCACAGATTTCGGCAGGGACTGGGCGGCTGCTGTCCCCACCCGAGGAGCTGATACGGGTGCAGGGACCAGCAGAGCCTCAGTCGACCCGGAAACCGGAACAGGGACCAGCTGGGCGCCAGCCCCCCTCACCTGGGGAACTGAGATAGGTGCAGGGGAGTGCTGGGCCGCAGCTATCCCTAGAACGCAAGGGGCCTGGGAGGCGGGCCTAGAAAGAACAGTCTGCAAGAGATCAATTCCCTGCCCTGAGTGAGCGGATGAGGAACAGCGCTCTGACTTCATAGCGTTAAGTGTGCTAAAGCTGTAGCTTACAGGCACTAATGCACCACCTTCAGTGTTTACAGACTCTAGAGAAATGTGATCAGCTGATGCACCAACAGTCTTAGAGCTTCTTTCTTCGGAGCTAACCATGCTTATACTGACAGAGGAGGGGTTAATAGCCGATGTAAACATAGGTCTGTGCACCGGAGAGGCAGATGAAACAAAGTCTTTTACCTCCGGATCGCTGGAAGCAGTAAACCTAGGGAAAACAGTGGTGGGTGTAGAGCCCCCTGACTCAAGAACATTCGAATCAGTAAATACGTCAGAATGGACTTTCCCCTGGGGTGATGGCTCAGAAGTAACGAGCTGGGGTCGAGCTATCACAGGAACATTTACAGTCTTGGATTTTACTGCTTTAACATCTAAGGAGGCAGGTTTTAAAGCCCCAGTGGTGAGCTTAACTGCATTCTCAGCAGACACACAGGTAAAGGGCACAGAAGCAGGTGTCTCTAACTCAGGAAATGCTGACTTCAAGTTTTCAGACCTAGGAAACACTAGCGAAGGATAATCTTTCTCAAATATGAGTCCAAACGTAGGAGAAACGGTCTCTGAGTTGACCCTCCGGGCAGTACAACGGTTCATAAGAAGTTCGGGTTCGGATTCAACATTTACAGATCGTGAGCCTTTAGAGCCTACGGCAAGAGTCACAGAGTTTGCATTCCTGCATTCAGAGTAGTGAGAACTAGCCTCAGAGTGAACAGAAAGAGTGTCTTTGTCACTCACCCCAGCCGGCTGCTCAGTAGTCCCGGAATCCGGCTGAGGAGAGGACCGGCGACGGCGTCTCCTCCTTGATGAGGGAACGGAGGTGACGGGGGACCTCATCGCTGCTAGGAAAGCAGCGGGAGAGCGACGGTCAGAGCTGAGAGGGGATGGAGAAGGGCTCCGCGGCAGCAGCGCCAAAAAACCCTCTCGTTTTAGCAGCCGCTGTTGCGATACCGAGAGCCCCGTCTGCTGCTGCGATGCCGTCGCGGCGAGCTTAGTTCGCTGCTGCTGCGGCGGCTGACTGGCGGAGATCTCCGTCTGCAGTCGCTGTGGTGTGGAATCCCGGGAACAGACACTGTCTGCCAGCTCACGAGCTTGTAATGCCTCCTTGGCTCGGCTCAGTTCGTCAATAAAGCCCTCATAGCAGGTGAGCTGGTGAAGGAAAGGGTTTCCCTCGATTATTGCCTTTATGGCGTTAAGTCCGATGGAAATTGTCTGTGAGTCCGAGGCGCGGGTTATTCGTTGCACCAGACTCTGTACACGGAGAATATCTCCCTCACGGGCGGAGCCTGCTGGGTCCATTTCGTGGTTGCGTCGTTCTGTCGTGCGGCGGCTGTGTGAAGGCAAGAGAGGACCCAAATGCACGGCTCTAGACACACGGGAATGAACTCAAAGGCAGGTCTTTATTAACAGGAACATAAGAAGTCATACAAAACTATAAATACACAGAAGGTAATGAGGGAAGTGGGAGTTGTTACAGGATGCAAACATGTTTTATACTGCTTTGAAGTCTGGGACAGCATCATAAGAGGCATAACTGATCTCACCGTAGTCCCATGAAGACTCAAGATGAGTGTTTTCACGACTGCCATCTTGGTGTTTTGAAATCAGGCATGATGAATGAAGGGAAGAACTGTCTGTTAAGGTTCTCAGTCGTTCAGGTCATCGTAGTCTAAGGAGCTTGGAAAGAAAAGCATCTGGACTTCTTTAAGCTTCTTGAAGAGCGTTTCACCTCTCATTCAAGAAGCTTCTTCAGTTCTCTGAAGAAATTCTGAACTGAAGAAGCTTCTCAGATGAGAGGTGAAACATCTTCAAGAAACTTAAAGAAGTCCAGATGCTTTTCTTTCCACGCTCCTTAGACTGTAGTTAAACTTCACACACTGGACTTGTCAGTCACACATCCTTTGCCAGTAGGCATTCCCAGAATGATCTTTCCCCTTCTGACGCTTAGAATGACCAAATATGTGCAAAATGGACAATTCAACATGCCACCATGTCAGTCTTTTATTAAATATGACATGAAACAAATGACTGAGCCATTAAATTTGTCACAAAGGTGTTCACCTAATTCCAGGCAAATGGAATAGACTTCTATGGGACCATAAGTCTTTTTGCACTTTGACATTTGTTTTACTTTTCAGATCTGTAACCTATAACTTTTATACTGTATGTGTTTTGATCATAGGAGTCTACAGGGACTTACTTACTTTTAGCACGTTTAGCAGTTGATGTTGGCTTCTTTTTTCAGTACTGGAGCTTCCTGCTCATTGAAGACTTTTCTAAAAGGAAATGCTTAATCCAAAATGGCGTTTTAAGGGCTTGGATTAATGTCAATTTCAGCAAATATTCTTTCTTATGTTAAAAGAACATGGATCTCTGTCAGTGATAACTTCTGACTTTATAACTCAAATTTTAAGAGAGAGCTTCACTGCTAAGCTCTCATCTGTGTGGGTGTCACGGTTCGCTTGAGGACTCACATGCAGGACTCAGAGGCACAGTCAGTATTTATTACAGTTCCACCAGGTGTATATACAAACAGTGCAGGGGATAGTGCTATATACAAAGCGGTGACAGGGAAAAGGCTCCGGGGAAATCCAGGTAGGGAAAAGACACTTGCTCCTCTTCTGACTCTCTCTCCAAACACTCACACAAAAAGGGAATCCGCTCGGGGAATGCAGAGTCGGGTCCAGGGGATCTATGTACAGAAGGAAACACACGTTAGAGGTTTTGCCCAGGGAAGCAAATGAGAACTTGCTGAGAGCCGGGCTGCACTGACGCGAGTCACACACAACGATCCAGCGATGAGTAGAAGCCACTCCCTGGCTTAAATGCTGGCTGCACTGATGAGGCCCAGGTGTTTCCTCCTCAGAGGGGCGTGGGCCGAGGGCGTGAACCCACCATGAGTATATCTGTATCTATATAGATATATATGTGTATTCGTAACCTTTTTTCATCATCTAGTTTCCTGTGCCAGATCTTCTACTGATCCACTGAGGCAGACATGTAAAAAAACATGAACTAAAGCATATTTCTGTATATAAACAGGACCTTAAATCTTTATCAACAGCTACTTTAGAGGAAATTCTTCAATAAACTGCAACCAAAGGCTCAACTCAGAGGACAAAACCCAACCTGTTATAAATAGTGTGACAGCAAACTTTCTCTTGTGTAAAGTTACAAATAGGAGTAATTATCCACAGGAGCTTTTATACATAATGAAGTTATAATTCGTCCTGTAGAAATTGTACATTTAAGCTATATAGTTCCCTCTGTGATAACTCTGCTATGAATGCCTCTTATTAACTTTTATGCTTTTACAACCCACTATGAGCAAACACTCAGCAACAGTGGGAAGGAAAAACTCCCTTCTTGAAGGAAAAAACCTCTGGTAGAACCAGGAAATCTGTCTAAACTAGTTGGGGGTTAGAGCAACAGATGCAAGTCTTCAGATCATTTGCAGTGTGACTGTCTTTGTGCACACTTTAACCTGATTCAGTTTTCTTATTTGTCAAAATGCACCATGGGTAAAAAAAAACAAAACAAAATAGTAATGAAGGAGAATCTTCAGCAAAGATGAATTAAACAAGTTTTATTTTGATCAAATTTTACTTTAAGTAAAACACATCTTTATTTGATGACTTTAATGTCATCAAATAAAGACAGTTTTGATGGAGCTCCTGACCCAGCCCAAGCTCTCTATGAAGACGAGGAAAAACTCCCCAGGGGGCCAGATCGATGGGAAGAAACCTCGGGAAAGCCCATTCAAAGAGAGATCCCCTTTCCTGGGATGGCTGGGGGGGTTACAGGAACTCCAAAAAAGCTAAATTTTTATTTATTTATTTTTTTAAGATTGACCCACTCTATCTATTCCTGTCCAACAGAAAAAAGAAAGGAAGTTACTACAATGTATCACACTTACATGATAAGGTGTGAATTGTGTGTTTGTGTGTGTTATCTTAGCCAGGGGTGAAGCTGGAGCTCCTCCAGTGTTGGGCGCTTCTCCGGGACTATAGCTAAACATGCGTCCAAGAAATTCCGGCATTCTTGAAAGAAAGAAAAGATCAAAAAGATGAAGATGATAGTTCTAGTGATCCAAGGCATCAGTGAATGTGGAAGTGTGAAGTTTTCTTACCTGTGGACAGACGCTTTTTGATGCTCAGTTGCTTTGTGAGGAACCTCGCGGTACTAAAGTATCGTGCATGAAGCGCTTCATACAACACCACTCCCATTTGCCACACCGTGGTGGGTCCACACCTGTAGCAGCTCCTAATGTACCACTCGGGAGGGATGTGAAGAGGAGTGCCTAACAAACAGACACAATTGCAATTTCTTCTAAAACAAAAGACACAAATTGTTACATCTGTGAAAAGCAGGAGCAGAATATGTTACCATAGAAGATGCGATACAGAGATCGCTGTTTAACAAAGCAGCTCAGTCCAAAGTCAATGATGCGAACTCGAGGCACATCTGAGCCGGTCTCAATCAGAATGTTTTGTCCCTTGATGTCCCGATGAAAGATGTGTTTCTCCTCAAGTTCCTTTACAGCATCAACTAGTTGCTTCAGAATGACCTGGAAAAGATGAAAAACACAATAATGAGTTAATGCTTTTCTGCCTTGATTGAATGCTGTACAGTCTAAGGCTCTCCCAGTCAACCTACCTTGGCCTTGTCCTCTGGTAAAGCTCTTCCATTTTCTGCTTTGTATTTTTGCAGGTCCACAGCAGGGACAGGTCTCTCCAGCACCAGGATCAGCTCTTTGCCAAAGTCGAACCACTCCAGCAAGGACACAGGTGCTGATATTCCCACTGACCCTTCTGCTTCACCTGCAAGTTTAAGCATAATGGCCACTTCCACCGAGAGCATCTTCCCATTTTCATCCTGAAATATTACAACAAAGTGGATGATGAGGAACGCCGCATTCAATCCAGTAATGTAAAACTAATTCAAGTGTTGGACGCTTACCGCCACTTTGCAGTAGACTTTATTTTTGGGAATGTGTTTGATGGCAACCTAGAAGACACAGAGCATTGGTGAGCATTTCCTCAGTATGACATAATGAAAGGTGGAAACACAGCAGACGTCTCAGTTTACGATATTATCCATTATCTGCGTTACTGCCTGTCTTACTACCATCATCTGAACACTTACTGGAAAACGATCTTCTATCCGGTAGCCAGAAAACACTGCTCCGCAGCCTCCTTCTCCGAGCTGGTGCTCCTCCACATATCTGGCTTGGAATTCACCTGAACAGACAAAACAGCAAATCTTGTTTTATTACAGCTGTGACACAAATTACTCTCCTCTGTAGCCTAAATGTTCCTTCTGCCCTTCCCCTGAATATAAAACCCAAGCTGCTTGCTACTTACGTTTTTGGTCTGCTACTGATTTTTTGCCCTGGTCCACATTCCTTTTTTTTTTCTTGGGTGACTCTCTGTTGTCTCCCGTGGCCTTTCTTTTGCCATTTTTTGTGCACTCCTGTTTGTTGTTCAAGTCTGGAGATGTGGAAAACACCAAAAGCACATCAGCTCACTGGATGATAGACACAAACACTAAACACCAATATCTTAAACCTAGCAACCACACTTAATCTACCCCCTTATTCAACTAATTAGCCTACCTTTACCAGAGTCCAACGAGGAGGATGCTTGCTCCTTGTCACCGCTCGTATGGTCGAGAAGTTTAGCCTTCTTTGCTTTCTTTGTTGTGCCCTCTTCATCTTGCACAACCTTGCGCTTCACTCCTTTGACCACATCTGAGCTGGTGGAAGGACCAGCCTGCTCAGCGACCCTCCTCCTTTTTATTGGGGTCTTCTTTTCAGGACTGGCCTTTCTTTTAGCAGTCCTGCTCTTACAATCTATAAACGACGACAACAACACAGTGGTGAAAAAGAGTCCCCGACATCAAGACTGGAAGCAGTTTGATGGCAAAGAATTTGAAATTGCTTTTGCTTAAATGATCACAAGTTTATTCTTGGGATTAAAAAAACTGACCAGTGCGAATTGATACTAGGTTTACTAAGTCTTAGATCTTGATGACACTTGTTGGTCTGTTTTTACTGTTGAGTCCAAGAATAAACTTATTACATTATTTTACCAAAAGACCGGTAACCTTCCTTTGATTAGACATCTTGTATTAAAGCTATTTTCAATCAAACATATGATTCAATTGCTTCAAAAATGATTCACACAGTGTCAACATTTCTAGGATTTGGATTTTACCAGGTTCTTATTTTATTATTTTACTTACCTTGATCTCCTGAATCTTTCTTATCGGCCGGAGTGGTAATTTTTCTTGTTTCCTTTTTCATTGTAATTTCGGAGACCCTTTAAAATCGAAAATGTAAACCGTAATGAGTTAATATTGAGTTAATACTTCTTCAAATGTGCACCTTTCAAATGCTTGACTTTTCTAACTGAATTCTGTAAGTGAGCTTTATAAGTAAACTCTGGAAACTACGGCAACACAACATAGAATCTTGCCTTTCAGTGACTTCACTGACTGCCAGTAGTTCAAAGTAGTTTACAGAAAAACACTCTGGCAGACAAAGCCATAATATTTCATATAATTCAATCATTTCATATCAATTAAACAGTTTCTTTCATTATCTTTCATCATTTGTATAAAGACCTCATCTATGGATGACAGTATGAAGATTTGTGGTTGACCACACACTAATAAACACAGTGTCAGCTACATTGTCATCTGATTTAAAGTATTTATTATGTACATTTAACTGTCATGGTACTGAGTCTGTGACCCAGTGTTTTGTGTTTGTTCATTTATATTCATTGATTATTCTTATGTATGTTTTTGGTTCTCTTTATTGTTTTCTTCTTGTGTTATATTCTTAGGCTTTAGGTTTCTGTTACTTTGCCTTGCCCCTGTGTCCCACGTGGCCCATTGTTTTCCTCTGTTTGCTGTTGGGTTGTCTGTGTATCATCCATGACAATTAAATTAAATAGCAAATGCAACTACAATTTCAATGAGATTCATTCCTGGCATTCTACTGCGGTGGCTGAAAGTAGACACCAAGCATTATCACTGTAACTGATGTAAATATTGGACTTGGAGGGGATTCATCTGATAGACTGATGCAAACATTACTGTAGCGACTTCCACAGTCGCTAGAGGCCAGGGATGGAGCCTGCCTATTTGCCTGACACGCTGTCAACTTTACGCAATAATGCAAGAGGTGGAATTGTTTGCTTGTTTATTAAAGTGCTTTGAGAGTTTACAGAGTAATGTCATCAGCTCCTGATTCAGACTCTTAAAACATCACAGGCTCTAATGTAACAAAGCGAAACATGTTGTGCAGCGCAGCGGTCAACAAAAACTACGGCTACCCAGCCCTCCTCTCTGTCAAAAATACGGAGTGGAAACTACAGATATTTGTTTAAAAATGTAGGGAGTAAAAATTAAGTACAGCAAGGAAGTTTTTTTTTACTTTTTTACTTCCTACCTGTGGAGCCAATTAAGCTAAATTTAAGAAGCGCATGTCTGTGTATACTTAAAAGCTCTTATGGTTATTTTCACTTTGTAGACAAATTAAAGCACAGAAAAGAAAAACACGATACATTAGAGCATGACATAATTTGACCTGAGGTGGCGCTGCACCGTGAGAGAGCCTGAACGTCAACCGGAAGAAGACGAGAATAAACTCCGTATAAACAACATGGCGTCTCCCTGTGAGGTTTTTTGTTTTGTTTTGTTTTTTAAATGAACTTTATTTAGAACAATAACAATGACAATCTCAAAGAGACAAGCGACATATTAAATCAATCAGAACAGAATCACATCTCCTGTACACCACAATGAAATCGACAATAACTGAAAGTAAACATACATACACACACACACACACACACACACACACACACACACACACACACATATACACATACACATACATATATATACATATATATACATATATATGCATATACACATACATACATACACATCCATATTCACACATCTACATAATAATAATATAAAAAGATGAATAACCAATACAAAAATAAATAACAATAAAAAAAAAGAATGAAAAACAAGGAACAGAAATAAAGAAGACAAGGGGGATCATAAAATCTCTAAAAGTGAGGTTCCATAAACAAGACACATAACTTAAATAAGGGGCTAAGAAAAATCAAACTCTTCTAAAAATCTATGCAATTTGATTGCTTGGGGCTTATTTATTAGCTTAAGAGATTTATGGAACAGGGAGAATTTTGTCCTACCTGGATATAAGGTGTTAACCAAATACCTCCTCAAAAATGGATTATTGCATTTTCCATTAACCAAGTCAAGACCATCTAGTTTAACTTTATGTAAATTTGTAGTCTGTATATTTGAAAAATTGTTCTTTATTGTATTTACAAGGACTGTTGGGATATTCTGTGAAACCTTTTTATAGAGCTCGAACGAGCAACTCATGTCATATTTCTCATTAAGCCTGTTTAATTCAAGTATATCTCCATTTTCATCCATAATATGTGTCACAGACCAAATTTGTTTTGTCATCCATTCGTCCACAAACATAGATTTCCCCCGATTCAATATCACCCTATTATTCCACAATGGAACATTGTGGGGACTAAAGTTATGTTTAAACATTAATTTACAATTTAACAAAACTTGTTGATGAAATTTGGAAAGTTTTATGGGTAGTTTAGAAATGTCAAAATCACATACTAAAAGGATCCCCCCAACTTTGTTGAAAATAAGAGATGGCATCAAGAACCACATCTCATTATCATTTTTCAAGAAAGATCGTAGCCAATTAATCTTTAAAATGCCATTCATTATTTCAAAATCGATTGCTTTTAAACCCCCCTCTTCATAATCTTTTATCAAGTCCCTGTTACTAATATAATGATGTTTATTTTTCCATATGAAATTAAAATTCGCCTTATTTATGTCTTTTATAATTCTTGGTGGGATGGCTAGGGAATAAGCTTGATAGATTAAACTGGACAAAGATTCAACCTTGGTCAACATTATCCTGCCGAACAACGTTAAATCTCTCTGTAGTCAATGGTTTAGAGGTTTTTTTTGCATTTGTCAATTGTATTCTGAATATTCTTTTCGTCTCCCTGTGAGGTGTCATGCCGAGCAGATGTCAGAGTTGAGTTCAAGCAAAGTTGACTCTTTCGGTGATTACAGTTTGTCCGGGCGGGCTGTGCGTCTTATTTCATCCGCAGACACGTCGTTGGATGAGGAACAGCTCATGTTGGCATCAGTGGCAGTCAGGATGGCAGCATCTTCCAGAGGGAAGGTCAGGTCGCTGGTCTCTCTGAGCAGGACGCTGTCCACCAACAAGCCCGGTTCCACGGCTGGAGATTACCCTCCTCCGGCTGAAGCCCCCGCTTCTCCCCCGAACAGCGAGCCAGCCGCGGCGCCTCAGCGGAGACCCAAAAAAGACCCCAGCGGCTGCTCCGTGCTCCTCTTCCCCGGTCAGGGCAGCCAGTTTGTGGGCATGGGCAGAGGACTTTTAAAATACCCCAACGTTAAAGAAATGTTCACCGTAGCCCAGAAGATCCTGGGTTACGACCTGCTGTCTCTGTGTCTGGAGGGCCCCGAGGACGAGCTGCAGAAAACGGTTCACTGTCAGCCGGCGGTGTTTGTCACCTCCCTGGCTGCTGTGGAGAGACTCAACCAAGAAAACCCCAAAGTAAGTGCCAGATAAATGTCTGGAAAAAGGACAATAACTGCAGGTCCTGCCTTCTTAAATGTGGCCATTTTATCTTTTTCTTTTTTTTTAAATACTGCTACAGTAATATTAATTTATATTTAAAATGTGCGCACATTATGTATGAGGGTGTGGATGAATGATGCTTGAGTGCCCAGTAGAAGAGCATCTTTCAAATGCAAAGTTTCTCATTTCAACTTTAATTACTGCACCTGATTAAGGCGGTAGAGTAAATAAGGCTTCCAACAGTGGTTATTTCTTATTATCACATCTTGTTTTTATTGTTTTTATCAGTAGATTGTTGTTTCACTCCCACCAAAAACATCACCGTAAATAATCTTCTGATTCTGAATGACCATTTAAAAAAATAAACAAATTGTTCTGAGTTAATTTCAGTTACGGATGTATCAGTGACATAAATGATATATCGGTCATAATCGGGAGGCTGTTACATTTTTATTTTTTTATTTTTTTTTGACTTGTTTCCTGCTGTACACAGGCCATTGAGATGTGTGTCGCTGCTGCAGGTTTCAGTGTCGGAGAATTTGCTGCTCTTGTCTTTTCTGGGGCGATGAACTTTGCAGAAGGTAGAAAGATTTCTTTTTTGGGTTTTTTTGTGCACTTGTAAAAGGTGTTTTAATCACAACTTTGGTTAATATTCTGTATTTACTCCTTATGCATCTTCTAGCTTTGTATGCAGTGAAGGTGCGAGCGGAGACTATGCAGAAGGCCTCAGAACTGGTTCCCAGTGGGATGCTGTCAGTCACTGGTAGACCTCAGGCTCAGTATAATTATGCCTGTCTGCAGTAGGGCTGCCACGATTAGTCGACTAGTCACGATTACGTCGACTATCAAAATCGTCGACGACTGATTTAATAGTCGAGGCGGCGTTTGAAGCTTTGTAAGATCACAAAAGACGCAGGAATAAGTAGTAGGATTTAAGAGTGTAATAACGGACTGAAACAGAAGATGGCAGCACTGCATATACAAGGATGCCAGCCGTTAAACCCCGAAGAAGAAGAAGAAGAAGAAGAAGCGGTGTCCCAGAATTCATAGCGCGGCCTAGCTCAGTTTCCAACAATGGCGGCAGCTAGTTAGTTTTAATATTACTCTTATTATTCTTTCTGGGTCACAAAATAAACGTTTAACATATTTTCAGGCGAGAATGTAGCTGTGTAAACCTCAAATATCTGCTCAGTTTATCAAGACACCACATATTTTCAAAAGCACTCCGATGTTTTCGGAGACGTCTGTTACCCACTAGCTCGATAGCTAGCCGGGGCAAGGCTCACTAGCGCCGTGAGAACACCGGACTCCCGGCAGATCGTTTTCAAACACACCGCTGTCTTTCGCTGCTCAGGTTAAACATGATATATAAGTCACTTAGATAACTTAAAAATGTTATTGTTTGGCTTATTTTAGTATTTTATTTGTTCCTGAGTAAATCTGTTTTGCTGAGATTAAAGTTATAGTTTTTACACAGCTGAATAAACGTCAAGCAGACAGCTGATTATCAGAAGTGTGAGATGCTCGAGAATATTCTCCAGTGTCCTGTTATATTTTAGATAGCAAGGAGTTTATTAAACTTCACCGAAACAATCTGCAAATTTCATTAAAATTTAATAAACTATCATCTTGTCTTTATTTTTAGTTAGCACATACCTTAAACACTTAAAGCTGTAAGCTAATGATAGTTATATAAGAGCAGATGCTGCTGGTGCAATAAGCTGAACGTTTTACATCCAATGGATGATGAATCAGAATCAGAATCAGAATACTTTATTGATCCCTGGGGGAAATTATTTTTTGTTACAGTGCTCCATTTTAAACCAACATTAAGACAAGACAGACAATACACTAACTAAGAATAGTACAATATATACATATATATACATACATACATAAGTCACTTATAAATAAATAGTTGGAAAAGAAACATGTGTAGCTGTAGCAGCAAACAGTGTGTTAAGTGGATGCGTTGTACAGGGAGATGGCCACAGGCAGGAATGATTTCCTGTGTCGTTCAGTGGTGCTTTTCGGTAATCTCAGTCTCTCACTGAACGAGCTCCTGTGACTGACCAACATGTCATGGAGTGGGTGGGAGGTGTTATCCAACATTGTCTTTATCTTGGACAGCATCCGCCTCTCCGACACCACCTTGAGGGAGTCCAGCTCCATCCCCACAACATTGCTGGCCTTACGGATCAGTTTATTAAGTCTGTTGGCATCTGCGACCCTCAGCCTGCTCCCCCAGCATGCAACAGCATAGAGGATCGCACTGGCCACAACAGACTCATAGAAAATCCTCAGCATTTTCTGGCAGATGTTGAAGGACCTCAGTCGCCTCAAAAAATAGAGACGACTCTGGCCCTTCCTGTAAAGTGCTGTGGTGTTTTTAGCCCAGTCCAGTTTATTGTCAATGTGTACTCCAAGGTATTTATAGTCCTCCACAATGTCAACACTGACCCCCTGGATTGAAACAGGGGTCAAGTGTTTCCTGGTCTTCCTGAAGTCCACGATCAGTTCCTTGGTCTTTGCCACGTTGAGCTGCAGATGATTCTGCTCACACCACGTGACAAAGGAGTCGACCACAGCCCGGTACTCTGTCTCATCATCCCTGCTGATGCATCCAACCACCGCAGAGTCATCAGAAAACTTCTGAAGATGGCAGGTCTCTGTGCAGTGGCTGAAGTCTGTGGTGTAGAGGGTGAAGAGGAAGGGGGAGAGGACAGTCCCCTGTGGTGCCCCTGTGTTGCTAATCACCTTGTCAGACACACACTGTGGGAGACGTACATATTGTGGTCTTCCTGTCAGGTAATCAACAATCCAGGACACCAGAGAAGCATCCACCTGCATCGCTGCTAACTTATCACCCAGGAGGGTCGGCCTGATGGTGTTGAAAGCACTGGAAAAGTCAAAAAACATGACCCTCACAGTGCTCGCCGGCTGGTCCAGATGGGTGTAGACACGATTGAGCAGGTAGATGATGGCGTCCTCTGTTCCGAGACGAGGCTGATAAGCGAACTGAAGGGGATCCAGATGTGGTCTTACTATGGGTCGCAGCTGGTCCAGGATGAGCCTTTCCAGGGTCTTCATGATGTGGGAGGTCAGTGCCACGGGCCTGTAATCCTGGGGGCCACTGGGACGAGGCGTCTTTGGTACAGGGACGAGGCATGATGTCTTCCACATCACCGGGACCCTCTGCAGACTCAGACTCAGCATAAACAGTTTATGAAAGACTCCACACAGCTGGGGGGCACAGGTCTTGAGGACAAGGGGACTCACTCCGTCTGGTCCAGCAGACTTGCCTGAGTGAAGTCTCCTCATTTGCATCTCAACCTGGTATTGAGTGAAGGTGATGGGTGGGGGAGGGGTGTCAGGAATCTCACAGGAGGCAACATGTGAAGAGAGAGGCTGGCACAGTGGTGTGGTTCTGGATTCCAGGCTGACTGCAGGTGAGGTTGTGGGGGTAGGAGCAGACACTGTGGTGTCGAATCTATTGAAAAACAGATTCAACTCGTCGGCTCTATTCTCACCTCCCTCAGCTCCCCTGCTGTTGGTTGGCCTGAATCCAGTGATGGTCTTCATGCCCCTCCACACCTCTCTCATGCTGTTCTGCTGGAGTTTCCACTCCAGCTTCCTCCTGTAATTGTCCTTAGCCTCTCTGATCTTGTCCTTTAGTAACACCTGGATCTTCCTCACCTCCTCTTTGTTGCCCCCTCTGAAAGCCCTCTTCTTGTTGTTGAGGAGGGCTTTGATGTCCTTAGTCACCCACGGCTTGTTATTTGGGTAACAATGAACAGTCTGAGCTGGAACAATGGAGTCGGTGCAGAAAGTTATGTAGCCTGTGATACACTCAGTAAGCCCATTGATGTCCTCGGCGTGAGGCTCACAGAGTGTTTCCCAGTCGGTCACCTCGAAACAGCCCTGTAGTTCCGCTATTGCCTCCTCTGACCACCTCCTAACAGTCCTGGTGGTCACAGGTTCCCTCCTCACAATTGGCACATAGCGGGGGGTGAGGTGAATCAGGTTATGATCTGACCTACCAAGTGGGGGGAGGGAGGAGGAGCTGTATGCATCCTTGACGTTAGCATACAGTAAGTCTAAAGTTTTCTCTCCCCTGGTGGGACAGTCCACATATTGTTTGAATGTTGGTAGTGTATTGTCCAGTGATACATGGTTGAAGTCACCCGAGATCACAATAAAGGCACTCGGGTGCTGAGTCTGTAGCCGAGCTATGGCAGAGTGGATAGTCTGATTAGTCGACTAATCGCAAAAATAATCGGTGACTAGTCGACTATCAAAATAATCGTTTGTGGCAGCCCTAGTCTGCAGGCAAAAGAGCACTGCAAGAGTCTGGGGATGGAGAATCCTGTGTGCTCTGTGGCCAACTAGCTTTTTCCAGATGGCAGGGTTATTGCAGGGCACCAGCAGGTAATGCATTCATATATTCTTGCTGCTTTAATATACCGTGAATCTATTGTGTTCTCTTTTCTGTCTTCTCTCAACCATCAAAAAAGTTGTTAGAGCTGCTCTTGTCATTTCTGCTGTCTTCTTTGACTTCTCAGGCTCTGGATTTCCTCCAGGAAAACTCTCGGCGCCTAAAGTTCATGCGGACCAAAACTCTCCCAGTCAGTGGTGCGTTCCATACTGAGCTGATGGCATCGGCTACTGAACCTGTCAGAGAGGTGCTCCGGCAGGTGGAGGTCAGTCAGCCACTTTATCCAAAAGGGATTAACATATTTTCCGAAACATGTATTCAATTACTCTGTAAAGCTACACCAGTCCTCATTTTTAAAAGATAACCCATCCTATTCAGTCTGACTCGGAAAGTTAAATGGAAAGTATACCCAAGATTTTACATCTGGTATTCAGCCATTCAAACTGCCCTCCGTCTTCAGAGTGAGGGAAAGTCTTCCCTTCACCATGAACTCAAACTGAAGAGACGGATCCAGCGGGAAAACAGTCAGCGGGAACGCAGCCGGAGCGCCCGCAGCAGCTGCAGCAGCAGGGGCAGCCAATCTGATGACTCGACTATCCATGAGACAGAGAAGACAGAAAAAGAGAAAGACAAACAGGACTTAGAGATTGAAAACATTATCAAGGTAAGTGAGGGCTATAAGAATCTTTTTTTGTAATATTTATTTAATTACATCATGCACCAAACTATCCATGGTAGTGATTATTTAACTAAGTCATAGTGGCACTGGGCAGCTGCCAGTGCAGTTCATTTTGTCCATTTAAAAAGTACCATGTACACTCACTGGCCACATTTTTGTTAGATACACCTGTTGAGCTGCTCATTAGGTCAAATACCTAATCAGCCTATCACATGGCAGCAGCTCAGTGCATTTAGGCATGTATACATTAATAAGATGACCTGCTGAAGGTCAAATGGGATTTAAATGACTTTGAACATGCATTGTTGTTTGTGTCGGACAGGCTTGTCTGAGTATTTCAGAAACTGTACAACCATCTAACCGGTTTATAGAAAATGGTCTGAAATAGAGGAAATCTCCTGTGAGCAGCACTTCTCTGGGAAAAAAATCACTTGTTGGTGCCAAAGATCAAAAGCGGAATGAGCAGATTACTTACAGCTGTAAGGAAAGCAACATGAACTCAAATACCCACTTACTTCAACCAAGTTATCAAGAAGAGCACCGCTGAAAGCACAATACGTTGAACCTCGAAGCTGATGGCCTAGTGTCACCTGCTGGATAGAGGTGAAAACACAAACCAAACAATGGCTCTTTCATCTGTTTCACAGCATGCTCGGGAACTGGAAACTCGCCGAAGGGAGGCAGAGGAGAGAGAGCGGAGGAAGCAGAGGGAGGTGCAGATGGAACTGGAAAGACAGCTGAAAGAGGCTGAGATGGTAAAAAAAAAAGTTTTCCACTTGACACCAATTATGTACAGAGTCTTTTCTCCTTGACTTTGATCTTTGAGAACTGCAGCAAAATGTTGACTGTCATTATAAAATTCACATCTTTAATGATTTGGAAAAATGGTTATGACAGTCCAGGAAAAGGTGATTCAGGAATAGGTCAGTTTATACCGTTCTGTTGGTGCATCTGTTTATGTAGCTGTGTGTGTGTGCATAGATAAAAGACAGCATGCAGGCTGAGATGCAGGTGAAGGAAAAGGAGGCTGAACAACAGAAGAAGAGGATCAGGGAGCTGGAGCTGACACGGCAGCAGCTGGAAGTTGCCCTTAATATGGAGATCCAGGCTCGGCTGGAGGAGGAGAGGGCCAGACTGGAGCTTGAGCGGTAACAATGGATTTCTAACTCTTATTATGGCCCTTTATTATTTTATTTGTGATGGAGATCTGAGATATCCATGAGAAGTATTAACTGTCATGCGGCGGCTGTGTGAAGGCAAGAGAGGACCCAATTGCACGGCTCTAGACACACGGGAATGAACTCAAAGGCAGGTCTTTATTAACAGGAACATAAGAAGTCATACAAAACTATACTGGGAGAAACTAAAGCTGAGGCGCTGGGAAGACACGGGAAATGCACACAACCTAGAAGGATGACGCAACACAGAACAAAGGGACACTCTGACATAAATACACAGAAGGTAATGAGGGAAGTGGGAACACACGGGGAACACAGCTGAAGACAATTACTCATGACCGAGCAGGGAGGACACGAAACTGAAAATACTGACACCAAGATGTGGACCTTAAACACAACACAGTACACAGAGATGAGCACAGAGAGAGAGGCAGAGAACAAGGATGAATACGAGGGGATGAGGAGAACACAGAACACAACGGACGGGAACACGGTACCAGAACAAACACCACAATAAAAGCATGGACACAGGGGGAATCCAACTACCAAACCAAACAATCCAATGGACATAAGGAACAAAATACAAAACCACAGGAAAACTGAGAACACTGGGTCAAAATGACCCAGGACCATGACAATACCCCCCCTCAAGGGCTGACTCCAGACAGCCCTTGCGGACGGCAACGGCGGCAGAACAGATCCGGAGGCCGGCCGTGTGGAAGGCGGCGGCTACAGAGCGGGACCGGAGGCCGGGCCCCTCGAACCCTCCAGCGGAGACGAGGAAGGGCTGGCTGGGCTCTCCAGAACCCCCAGCGGACAAGGCAGGTGGCAGCGTGGAAGCCGCGGAGTGCTGGATGGGCTCATCCGAGCTTCCAGCCGGAGCTGATGTAGCGCCAGAGGGTATCGGGACCCCTGGCTGAATGTTAAGCTGACCAGAAGACCAAACTGCTACAGGGGACCAAACTGATGGCTGTAGTAATGGTTGTGGTGACAGTGGAGTGGGCGGTGGAGTGGATGACTGAGTTAACGGTGACTGTGCTAATGGTTCAGCTAAGGAGTGCATTAATGACAGGACTACAGGTTGAATGACTGACTGAGCAGCAGCCTGAATGGCTGAGTGTCGTGATGGTTGTGGTGGAAGAGAAGCGGGTGATGGTGTGGATGATGGAGCTACGGGCGACTGAGTGGCAGACTGAACTGATGACTGAAGTGATGGTAGAGGTGAAAATTGAGCTTGTGGTGGGGTAGCTGACTGAGGTGCGGGGGACACAGGAGACAGAGCCAGCGGGGACACAGGAGGCAGAGCTACAGATTGAACTGAGGGAGACTGGGTAGCAAACTGAACTAGTGGTAGTAATGGCGGTTGGGGAGAAGGCTGGACTGTACACTGAGGAGAAGGCTGACTGACTGACTGAGGAGCATCCTGTGCAGCTGAGTGTAATGATGGTTGTGGGAGCGAATGTAGGACAGGTGGTGGTGTCGGGTCCCCTGAGCCTACAATGCGGATGAAAGGTGCAGGCACCTGCTGGACACCAGTCGCTCCCACCTGAGGAGCAGGTACAGGTGCAGAGATCGGCTGGGTCCTGGCGGGCCTCACCTCAGTGGTTGGCACAGATTTCGGCAGGGACTGGGCGGCTGCTGTCCCCACCCGAGGAGCTGATACGGGTGCAGGGACCAGCAGAGCCTCAGTCGACCCGGAAACCGGAACAGGGACCAGCTGGGCGCCAGCCCCCCTCACCTGGGGAACTGAGATAGGTGCAGGGGAGTGCTGGGCCGCAGCTATCCCTAGAACGCAAGGGGCCTGGGAGGCGGGCCTAGAAAGAACAGTCTGCAAGAGATCAATTCCCTGCCCTGAGTGAGCGGATGAGGAACAGCGCTCTGACTTCATAGCGTTAAGTGTGCTAAAGCTGTAGCTTACAGGCACTAATGCACCACCTTCAGTGTTTACAGACTCTAGAGAAATGTGATCAGCTGATGCACCAACAGTCTTAGAGCTTCTTTCTTCGGAGCTAACCATGCTTATACTGACAGAGGAGGGGTTAATAGCCGATGTAAACATAGGTCTGTGCACCGGAGAGGCAGATGAAACAAAGTCTTTTACCTCCGGATCGCTGGAAGCAGTAAACCTAGGGAAAACAGTGGTGGGTGTAGAGCCCCCTGACTCAAGAACATTCGAATCAGTAAATACGTCAGAATGGACTTTCCCCTGGGGTGATGGCTCAGAAGTAACGAGCTGGGGTCGAGCTATCACAGGGACATTTACAGTCTTGGATTTTACTGCTTTAACATCTAAGGAGGCAGGTTTTAAAGCCCCAGTGGTGAGCTTAACTGCAAAACAATCATTCGATTATTGCCTTTATGGCGTTAAGTCCGATGGAAATTGTCCGTGAGTCCGAGGCGCGGGTTATTCGTTGCACCAGACTCTGTACACGGAGAATATCTCCCTCACGGGCGGAGCCTGCTGGGTCCATTTCGTGGTTGCGTCGTTCTGTCGTGCGGCGGCTGTGTGAAGGCAAGAGAGGACCCAAATGCACGGCTCTAGACACACGGGAATGAACTCAAAGGCAGGTCTTTATTAACAGGAACATAAGAAGTCATACAAAACTATAAATACACAGAAGGTAATGAGGGAAGTGGGAGTTGTTACAGGATGCAAACATGTTTTATACTGCTTTGAAGTCTGGGACAGCATCATAAGAGGCATAACTGATCTCACCGTAGTCCCATGAAGACTCAAGATGAGTGTTTTCACGACTGCCATCTTGGTGTTTTGAAATCAGGCATGATGAATGAAGGGAAGAACTGTCTGTTAAGGTTCTCAGTCGTTCAGGTCATCATAGTCTAAGGAGCTTGGAAAGAAAAGCATCTGGACTTCTTTAAGCTTCTTGAAGAGCGTTTCACCTCTCATTCAAGAAGCTTCTTCAGTTCTCTGAAGAAATTCTGAACTGAAGAAGCTTCTCAGATGAGAGGTGAAACATCTTCAAGAAACTTAAAGAAGTCCAGATGCTTTTCTTTCCACGCTCCTTAGACTGTAGTTAAACTTCACACACTGGACTTGTCAGTCACACATCCTTCGCCAGTAGGCATTCCCAGAATGATCTTTCCCCCTCTGACGCTTAGAATGACCAAATATGTGCAAAATGGACAATTCAACATGCCACCATGTCAGTCTTTTATTAAATATGACATGAAACAAATGACTGAGCCATTAAATTTGTCACAAAGGTGTTCACCTAATTCCAGGCAAATGGAATAGACTTCTATGGGACCATAAGTCTTTTTGCACTTTGACATTTGTTTTACTTTTCAGATCTGTAACCTATAACTTTTATACTGTATGTGTTTTGATCATAGGAGTCTACAGGGACTTACTTACTTTTAGCACGTTTAGCAGTTGATGTTGGCTTCTTTTTTCAGTACTGGAGCTTCCTGCTCATTGAAGACTTTTCTAAAAGCAAATGCTTAATCCAAAATGGCGTTTTAAGGGCTTGGATTAATGTCAATTTCAGCAAATATTCTTTCTTATGTTAAAAGAACATGGATCTCTGTCAGTGATAACTTCTGACTTTATAACTCAAATTTTAAGAGAGAGCTTCACTGCTAAGCTCTCATCTGTGTGGGTGTCACGGTTCGCTTGAGGACTCACATGCAGGACTCAGAGGCACAGTCAGTATTTATTACAGTTCCACCAGGTGTATATACAAACAGTGCAGGGGATAGTGCTATATACAAAGCGGTGACAGGGAAAAGGCTCCGGGGAAATCCAGGTAGGGAAAAGACACTTGCTCCTCTTCTGACTCTCTCTCCAAACACTCACACAAAAAGGGAATCCGCTCGGGGAATGCAGAGTCGGGTCCAGGGGATCTATGTACAGAAGGAAACACACGTTAGAGGTTTTGCACAGGGAAGCAAATGAGAACTTGCTGAGAGCCGGGCTGCACTGACGCGAGTCACACACAACGATCCAGCGATGAGTAGAAGCCACTCCCTGGCTTAAATGCTGGCTGCACTGATGAGGCCCAGGTGTTTCCTCCTCAGAGGGGCGTGGGCCGAGGGCGTGAACCCACCATGAGTATATCTGTATCTATATAGATATATATGTGTATTCGTAACCTTTTTTCATCATCTAGTTTCCTGTGCCAGATCTTCTACTGATCCACTGAGGCAGACATGTAAAAAAACATGAACTAAAGCATATTTCTGTATATAAACAGGACCTTAAATCTTTATCAACAGCTACTTTAGAGGAAATTCTTCAATAAACTGCAACCAAAGGCTCAACTCAGAGGACAAAACCCAACCTGTTATAAATAGTGTGACAGCAAACTTTCTCTTGTGTAAAGTTACAAATAGGAGTAATTATCCACAGGAGCTTTTATACATAATGAAGTTATAATTCGTCCTGTAGAAATTGTACATTTAAGCTATATAGTTCCCTCTGTGATAACTCTGCCTCTTATTAACTTTTATGCTTTTACAACCCACTATGAGCAAACACTCAGCAACAGTGGGAAGGAAAAACTCCCTTCTTGAAGGAAAAAACCTCTGGTAGAACCAGGAAATCTGTCTAAACTAGTTGGGGGTTAGAGCAACAGATGCAAGTCTTCAGATCATTTGCAGTGTGACTGTCTTTGTGCACACTTTAACCTGATTCAGTTTTCTTATTTGTCAAAATGCACCATGGGTAAAAAAAACAAAACAAAATAGTAATGAAGGAGAATCTTCAGCAAAGATGAATTAAACAAGTTTTATTTTGATCAAATTTTACTTTAAGTAAAACACATCTTTATTTGATGACTTTAATGTCATCAAATAAAGACAGTTTTGATGGAGCTCCTGACCCAGCCCAAGCTCTCTATGAAGACGAGGAAAAACTCCCCAGGGGGCCAGATCGATGGGAAGAAACCTCGGGAAAGCCCATTCAAAGAGAGATCCCCTTTCCTGGGATGGCTGGGGGGGTTACAGGAACTCCGAAAAAGCTAAATTTTTATTTATTTATTTTTTAAGATTGACCCACTCTATCTATTCCTGTCCAACAGAAAAAAGAAAGGAAGTTACTACAATGTATCACACTTACATGATAAGGTGTGAATTGTGTGTTTGTGTGTGTTATCTTAGCCAGGGGTGAAGCTGGAGCTCCTCCAGTGTTGGGCGCTTCTCCGGGACTATAGCTAAACATGCGTCCAAGAAATTCCGGCATTCTTGAAAGAAAGAAAAGATCAAAAAGATGAAGATGATAGTTCTAGTGATCCAAGGCATCAGTGAATGTGGAAGTGTGAAGTTTTCTTACCTGTGGACAGACGCTTTTTGATGCTCAGTTGCTTTGTGAGGAACCTCGCGGTACTAAAGTATCGTGCATGAAGCGCTTCATACAACACCACTCCCATTTGCCACACCGTGGTGGGTCCACACCTGTAGCAGCTCCTAATGTACCACTCGGGAGGGATGTGAAGAGGAGTGCCTAACAAACAGACACAATTGCAATTTCTTCTAAAACAAAAGACACAAATTGTTACATCTGTGAAAAGCAGGAGCAGAATATGTTACCATAGAAGATGCGATACAGAGATCGCTGTTTAACAAAGCAGCTCAGTCCAAAGTCAATGATGCGAACTCGAGGCACATCTGAGCCGGTCTCAATCAGAATGTTTTGTCCCTTGATGTCCCGATGAAAGATGTGTTTCTCCTCAAGTTCCTTTACAGCATCAACTAGTTGCTTCAGAATGACCTGGAAAAGATGAAAAACACAATAATGAGTTAATGCTTTTCTGCCTTGATTGAATGCTGTACAGTCTAAGGCTCTCCCAGTCAACCTACCTTGGCCTTGTCCTCTGGTAAAGCTCTTCCATTTTCTGCTTTGTATTTTTGCAGGTCCACAGCAGGGACAGGTCTCTCCAGCACCAGGATCAGCTCTTTGCCAAAGTCGAACCACTCCAGCAAGGACACAGGTGCTGATATTCCCACTGACCCTTCTGCTTCACCTGCAAGTTTAAGCATAATGGCCACTTCCACCGAGAGCATCTTCCCATTTTCATCCTGAAATATTACAACAAAGTGGATGATGAGGAACGCCGCATTCAATCCAGTAATGTAAAACTAATTCAAGTGTTGGACGCTTACCGCCACTTTGCAGTAGACTTTGTTTTTGGGAATGTGTTTGATGGCAACCTAGAAGACACAGAGCATTGGTGAGCATTTCCTCAGTATGACATAATGAAAGGTGGAAACACAGCAGACGTCTCAGTTTACGATATTATCCATTATCTGCGTTACTGCCTGTCTTACTACCATCATCTGAACACTTACTGGAAAACGATCTTCTATCCGGTAGCCAGAAAACACTGCTCCGCAGCCTCCTTCTCCGAGCTGGTGCTCCTCCACATATCTGGCTTGGAATTCACCTGAACAGACAAAACAGCAAATCTTGTTTTATTACAGCTGTGACACAAATTACTCTCCTCTGTAGCCTAAATGTTCCTTCTGCCCTTCCCCTGAATATAAAACCCAAGCTGCTTGCTACTTACGTTTTTGGTCTGCTACTGATTTTTTGTCCTGGTCCACATTCCTTTTTTTTTTCTTGGGTGACTCTCTGTTGTCTCCCGTGGCCTTTCTTTTGCCATTTTTTGTGCACTCCTGTTTGTTGTTCAAGTCTGGAGATGTGGAAAACACCAAAAGCACATCAGCTCACTGGATGATAGACACAAACACTAAACACCAATATCTTAAACCTAGCAACCACACTTAATCTACCCCCTTATTCAACTAATTAGCCTACCTTTACCAGAGTCCAACGAGGAGGATGCTTGCTCCTTGTCACCGCTCGTATGGTCGAGAAGTTTAGCCTTCTTTGCTTTCTTTGTTGTGCCCTCTTCATCTTGCACAACCTTGCGCTTCACTCCTTTGACCACATCTGAGCTGGTGGAAGGACCAGCCTGCTCAGCGACCCTCCTCCTTTTTATTGGGGTCTTCTTTTCAGGACTGGCCTTTCTTTTAGCAGTCCTGCTCTTACAATCTATAAACGACGACAACAACACAGTGGTGAAAAAGAGTCCCCGACATCAGGACTGGAAGCAGTTTGATGGCAAAGAATTTGAAATTGCTTTTGCTTAAATGATCACAAGTTTATTCTTGGGATTAAAAAAACTGACCAGTGCGAATTGATACTAGGTTTACTAAGTCTTAGATCTTGATGACACTTGTTGGTCTGTTTTTACTGTTGAGTCCAAGAATAAACTTATTACATTATTTTACCAAAAGACCGGTAACCTTCCTTTGATTAGACATCTTGTATTAAAGCTATTTTCAATCAAACATATGATTCAATTGCTTCAAAAATGATTCACACAGTGTCAACATTTCTAGGATTTGGATTTTACCAGGTTCTTATTTTATTATTTTACTTACCTTGATCTCCTGAATCTTTCTTATCGGCCGGAGTGGTAATTTTTCTTGTTTCCTTTTTCATTGTAATTTCGGAGACCCTTTAAAATCGAAAATGTAAACCGTAATGAGTTAATATTGAGTTAATACTTCTTCAAATGTGCACCTTTCAAATGCTTGACTTTTCTAACTGAATTCTGTAAGTGAGCTTTATAAGTAAACTCTGGAAACTACGGCAACACAACATAGAATCTTGCCTTTCAGTGACTTCACTGACTGCCAGTAGTTCAAAGTAGTTTACAGAAAAACACTGGCAGACAAAGCCATAATATTTCATATAATTCAATCATTTCATATCAATTAAACAGTTTCTTTCATTATCTTTCATCATTTGTATAAAGACCTCATCTATGGATGACAGTATGAAGATTTGTGGTTGACCACACACTAATAAACACAGTGTCAGCTACATTTAAAGTATTTATTATGTACATTTAACTGTCATGGTACTGAGTCTGTGACCCAGTGTTTTGTGTTTGTTCATTTATATTCATTGATTATTCTTATGTATGTTTTTGGTTCTCTTTATTGTTTTCTTCTTGTGTTATATTCTTAGGCTTTAGGTTTCTGTTACTTTGCCTTGCCCCTGTGTCCCACGTGGCCCATTGTTTTCCTCTGTTTGCTGTTGGGTTGTCTGTGTATCATCCATGACAATTAAATTAAATAGCAAATGCAACTACAATTTCAATGAGATTCATTCCTGGCATTCTACTGCGGTGGCTGAAAGTAGACACCAAGCATTATCACTGTAACTGATGTAAATATTGGACTTGGAGGGGATTCATCTGATAGACTGATGCAAACATTACTGTAGCGACTTCCACAGTCGCTAGAGGCCAGGGATGGAGCCTGCCTATTTGCCTGACACGCTGTCAACTTTACGCAATAATGCAAGAGGTGGAATTGTTTGCTTGTTTATTAAAGTGCTTTGAGCGTTTACAGAGTAATGTCATCAGCTCCTGATTCAGACTCTTAAAACATCACAGGCTCTAATGTAACAAAGCGAAACATGTTGTGCAGCGCAGCGGTCAACAAAACCTACGGCTACCCAGCCCTCCTCTCTGTCAAAAATACGGAGTGGAAACTACAGATATTTGTTTAAAAATGTAGGGAGTAAAAATTAAGTACAGCAAGGAAGTTTTTTTTTACTTTTTTACTTCCTACCTGTGGAGCCAATTAAGCTAAATTTAAGAAGCACATGTCTGTGTATACTTAAAAGCTCTTATGGTTATTTTCACTTTGTAGACAAATTAAAGCACAGAAAAGAAAAACACGATACATTAGAGCATGACATAATTTGACCTGAGGTGGCGCTGCACCGTGAGAGAGCCTGAACGTCAACCGGAAGAAGACGAGAATAAACTCCGTATAAACAACATGGCGTCTCCCTGTGAGGTTTTTTGTTTTGTTTTGTTTTTTAAATGAACTTTATTTAGAACAATAACAATGACAATCTCAAAGAGACAAGCGACATATTAAATCAATCAGAACAGAATCACATCTCCTGTACACCACAATGAAATCGACAATAACTGAAAGTAAACATACATACATACACACACACACACACACACACACACACATACACATACATATATATACATATATATACATATATATGCATATACACATGCATACATACACATCCATATTCACACATCTACATAATAATAATATAAAAAGATGAATAACCAATACAAAAATAAATAACAATAAAAAAAAGAATGAAAAACAAGGAACAGAAATAAAGAAGACAAGGGGGATCATAAAATCTCTAAAAGTGAGGTTCCATAAACAAGACACATAACTTAAATAAGGGGCTAAGAAAAATCAAACTCTTCTAAAAATCTATGCAATTTGATTGCTTGGGGCTTATTTATTAGCTTAAGAGATTTATGGAACAGGGAGAATTTTGTCCTACCTGGATATAAGGTGTTAACCAAATACCTCCTCAAAAATGGATTATTGCATTTTCCATTAACCAAGTCAAGACCATCTAGTTTAACTTTATGTAAATTTGTAGTCTGTATATTTGAAAAATTGTTCTTTATTGTATTTACAAGGACTGTTGGGATATTCTGTGAAACCTTTTTATAGAGCTCGAACGAGCAACTCATGTCATATTTCTCATTAAGCCTGTTTAATTCAAGTATATCTCCATTTTCATCCATTATATGTGTCACAGACCAAATTTGTTTTGTCATCCATTCGTCCACAAACATAGATTTCCCCCGATTCAATATCACCCTATTATTCCACAATGGAACATTGTGGGGACTAAAGTTATGTTTAAACATTAATTTACAATTTAACAAAACTTGTTGATGAAATTTGGAAAGTTTTATGGGTAGTTTAGAAATGTCAAAATCACATACTAAAAGGATCCCCCCAACTTTGTTGAAAGTAAGAGATGGCATCAAGAACCACATCTCATTATCATTTTTCAAGAAAGATCGTAGCCAATTAATCTTTAAAATGCCATTCATTATTTCAAAATCGATTGCTTTTAAACCCCCCTCTTCATAATCTTTTATCAAGTCCCTGTTACTAATATAATGATGTTTATTTTTCCATATGAAATTAAAATTCGCCTTATTTATGTCTTTTATAATTCTTGGTGGGATGGCTAGGGAATAAGCTGGATAGATTAATCTGGACAAAGATTCAACCTTGGTCAACATTATCCTGCCGAACAACGTTAAATCTCTCTGTAGTCAATGGTTTAGAGGGTTTTTTTGCATTTGTCAATTGTATTCTGAATATTCTTTTCGTCTCCCTGTGAGGTGTCATGCCGAGCAGATGTCAGAGTTGAGTTCAAGCAAAGTTGACTCTTTCGGTGATTACAGTTTGTCCGGGCGGGCTGTGCGTCTTATTTCATCCGCAGACACGTCGTTGGATGAGGAACAGCTCATGTTGGCATCAGTGGCAGTCAGGATGGCAGCATCTTCCAGAGGGAAGGTCAGGTCGCTGGTCTCTCTGAGCAGGACGCTGTCCACCAACAAGCCCGGTTCCACGGCTGGAGATTACCCTTCTCCGGCTGAAGTTCCCGCTTCTCCCCCGAACAGCGAGCCAGCCGCGGCGCCTCAGCGGAGACCCAAAAAAGACCCCAGCGGCTGCTCCGTGCTCCTCTTCCCCGGTCAGGGCAGCCAGTTTGTGGGCATGGGCAGAGGACTTTTAAAATACCCCAACGTTAAAGAAATGTTCACCGTAGCCCAGAAGATCCTGGGTTACGACCTGCTGTCTCTGTGTCTGGAGGGCCCCGAGGACGAGCTGCAGAAAACGGTTCACTGTCAGCCGGCGGTGTTTGTCACCTCCCTGGCTGCTGTGGAGAGACTCAACCAAGAAAACCCCAAAGTAAGTGCCAGATAAATGTCTGGAAAAAGGACAATAACTGCAGGTCCTGCCTTCTTAAATGTGGCCATTTTATCTTTTTTTTTTTTTTTTAAATACTGCTACAGTAATATTAATTTATATTTAAAATGTGCGCACATTATGTATGAAGGTGTGGATGAATGATGCTTGTTGTAAGAAAGCATTTTGAGTGCCCAGTAGAAGAGCATCTTTCAAATGCAAAGTTTCTCATTTCAACTTTAATTACTGCCCCTTGATTAAGGCGGTAGAGTAAATAAGGCTTCCAACAGTGGTTATTTCTTATTATCACATCTTGTTTTTATTGTTTTTATCAGTAGATTGTTGTTTCACTCCCACCAAAAACATCACCGTAAATAATCTTCTGATTCTGAATGACCATTTAAAAAAATAAACAAATTGTTCTGAGTTAATTTCAGTTACGGATGTATCAGTGACATAAATGATATATCGGTCATAATCGGGAGGCTGTTACATTTTTATTTTTTTATTTTTTTTTGACTTGTTTCCTGCTGTACACAGGCCATTGAGATGTGTGTCGCTGCTGCAGGTTTCAGTGTCGGAGAATTTGCTGCTCTTGTCTTTTCTGGGGCGATGAACTTTGCAGAAGGTAGAAAGATTTCTTTTTTGGGTTTTTTTGTGCACTTGTAAAAGGTGTTTTAATCACAACTTTGGTTAATATTCTGTATTTACTCCTCATGCATCTTCTAGCTTTGTATGCAGTGAAGGTGCGAGCGGAGACTATGCAGAAGGCCTCAGAACTGGTTCCCAGTGGGATGCTGTCAGTCACTGGTAGACCTCAGGCTCAGTATAATTATGCCTGTCTGCAGTAGGGCTGCCACGATTAGTCGACTAGTCACGATTACGTCGACTATCAAAATCGTCGACGACTGATTTAATAGTCGACGCGTCATTTGAAGCTTTGTAAGATCACAAAAGACGCAGGAATAAGTAGTAGGATTTAAGAGTGTAATAACGGACTGAAACAGAAGATGGCAGCACTGCATATACAAGGATGCCAGCCGTTAAACCCAGAAGAAGAAGAAGAAGAAGAAGAAGCGGTGTCCCAGAATTCATAGCGCGGCCTAGCTCAGTTTCCAACAATGGCGGCAGCTAGTTAGTTTTAATATTACTCTTATTATTCTTTCTGGGTCACAAAATAAACGTTTAACATATTTTCAGGCGAGAATGTAGCTGTGTAAACCTCAAATATCTGCTCAGTTTATCAAGACACCACATATTTTCAAAAGCGCTCCGATGTTTTCGGAGACGTCTGTTACCCACTAGCTCGATAGCTAGCCGGGGCAAGGCTCACTAGAGCCGTGAGAACACCGGACTCCCGGCAGATCGTTTTCAAACACACCGCTGTCTTTCGCTGCTCAGGTTAAACATGATATATAAGTCACTTAGATAACTTAAAAATGTTATTGTTTGGCTTATTTTAGTATTTTATTTGTTCCTGAGTAAATCTGTTTTGCTGAGATTAAAGTTATAGTTTTTACACAGCTGAATAAACGTCAAGCAGACAGCTGATTATCAGAAGTGTGAGATGCTCGAGAATATTCTCCAGTGTCCTGTTATATTTTAGATAGCAAGGAGTTTATTAAACTTCACCGAAACAATCTGCAAATTTCATTAAAATTTAATAAACTATCATCTTGTCTTTATTTTTAGTTAGCACATACCTTAAACACTTAAAGCTGTAAGCTAATGATAGTTATATAAGAGCAGATGCTGCTGGTGCAATAAGCTGAACGTTTTACATCCAATGGATGATGAATCAGAATCAGAATCAGAATACTTTATTGATCCCTGGGGGAAATTATTTTTTGTTACAGTGCTCCATTTTAAACCAACATTAAGACAAGACAGACAATACACTAACTAAGAATAGTACAATATATACATATATATACATATGTAACCCATGGTTATTTTATTGCCAATTGTATTCTGTTTTTATTCTAATTTGAAGTGTTACTGTTTTGTTAAATGCTGAGTTTTCCCCATGTACCGTGAATGCACCATAGCGCGTGCGTGGTGACTTTTTTTCACTGCATCCGCCTGCACGGAGCTAGATGCGCAAAGCTGTGTGGATATTCAGTCCTGTAACGTGTTGCGCTACGGAATTAATGTTTTCTATGAAGAATATCCTGGTGAGTCTCACAGTTGCAGTTTCAGTTGTGATTCATAGTCCAGTTTCTGAGCATAAAACCAGTCAGGATACTATGCTTGTCGGAAATGTGATGTTTGTCTTAGAACCTGCTAACGATTGTTTAGCTGTGTTAGCCTGTGGAGAGTATGCTAGCGTACCCACATGTGCTCCCTGGGCTAATGCGCTTACATGTGAAGTTTTAGCTAACACACCACGGAGACACTTTTCATGCTTCATGATTTGCAGTGAAATGTATTTTTGTTGTTGATAAATTGTTATTGGCCAATAAGAACTGTATAGATGTGTGATGTGTGAGGAACAAAAGGGATAACACTAGAGAAACACATGTTTTATTTTACAAGTGAGTGATTGCACTGCACGTTGTGTGCAGGCTGGTTTTTTGTTTACGTGGTAGAAATCTGCTGCAAGGACCGAGCGGTGCCATCTAAGGACTGGATGCCACTGGAGGTGCCTAGAAAGGACGTTCTCAATCTGAAGGCCACCTGTTTCCTTGGAGGGTGGTAGGATACAACGATTTGCAATTTTTTTTGGATTAACGTTTTTTTCTGAGATCTCAGGACACTTTATGTTGTTACTTTTTTCTTTTTTTTGGGTCAGATCTGATTCCACTTAACATCAAAAAGCAAACCAGTGACTAAAGACAATTAACACTTACTAAGAACACTGAATACTAAGTGCACTGAACTGAAAAGGACAGCCTACCTAATATATTTATGGACACTTTAAGTGATATGTTGTACATTGTTGACATTTACATGTTTGAAATGGTCTAAATGTTTTGTTCATGTCTATGTTTTGGAGCATTTAAATGTTGAATACACTCAAATCACTTTTCTCCCTTTAAGTTGTTGTCAGTGTCTCATTCTGAGTGGAGGGATATTCCTTCTTTAAGTTGAGTTACCACTGCCAGTCTCCTTACGATCCTAACTGAACCCAACAAGAGTAGATTCCCAAATATAGTTTTTTTCCTTGACTTTGTATGACAGATTACTGTGGATTTGACTGATTTTGGACTACTCAGTTAAAAAGGGTGACAACTAGTGGCGAGCCAGCCAGGAGATTGGCATAGTGGTTTTACCTCCAACTCATATGACACACTGAGTGATACTTTTATTTTCGAAAATGGCACTTGACCTTTGTGAACGCTTTAGAGTTGATAGCCAGAAAACCCTGCTTATTACAGGTATTGAAAGACATCGTAGTGAACATGATATAACTAATGTTTTTGAAGTCAATGGTAAGATCTCTAACATTGTCAGGGTCCCTGATGAGCCACATCAGCCCGAAGGCAGAACACTTATAGTGTATGAGTCTGAACAGGCTATCTTAAAGATAGACCCTTCCACCTTAGGGGAAGTTGTCAGCCCTGTAGACCCTACAGTGAAATGGGTTTCCAAAACCATCAGAGATATCACCCAAGAAGAAATGGGCAAGGAAGTGGCCCGTAGATACCTGAAGGAACTTGAGTTTATGGGGGGCAGTGGGAGGGCAGGCTTCCTCAGTATTTTCCAAGGCGAGTTGCAGGCCAGCCCTACCCCCCAGACTGAGACACAGTCACCCGTTGACCATAACGTTAATACGACAGCTGACATCATTCCCAATACTGATTCAAGTGAACCCGTAGAACCCACAAGTGCTTTCAGCCCACATACTGACACTTTTGCTGGTCCAGTACATGTAGACGAGAGCATCTACAACCCTTCGCATATTCAGAAAGTAGTGGTTGAACATGTTATTCGTAATGAGCCAAGTCACGCACCCCTTGCTCACGCTAAGATACGTACCTTCTCAGGCCGACTTCCACGGCCCAACGGTGAAGTCGACTATGAGACATGGCGTACCCAAGTCGATCTTCTACTCAGTGACCCTTTTCTGACTGATGCCCTCAAGGTGAGGAAGATACTTGAGAGCTTACTTAGCCCTGCATCTGAAATTGTAAAGCCTCTGGGGGTCACTGCGACACCAAGCACTTATGTCACTCAGCTTGATTCAGCTTTTGGAGTTGTTGAGGACGGTGAAGAGCTTTACACTGCCTTTCTTGGCTCGAATCAAAACAGCGGAGAAAACCCATCTGCCTTCTTGAACCGTCTTCACAGCCTTCTCACACGAGTCATTTCTAGAGGGGGAGCCCCTCCTACAAATGTAAATGAACTGCTTCTTAAGCAATTCATTAGAGGTTGCTGGGACCAAAGCTTGATAATAAGTCTCCAGCTTGAAGCAAAAAAGAGCTTTCCACCCTCATTTTCGGAGCTTCTCCTCATGTTGAGGACTGAGGAAGAGCGTCGTTTCGCCAAGTTGGACCGCATGAAGAAACATTTGGGTGCAACAAAAGCTGCTGCACATGCACACTCGGTTTTTAGTATGCCCACCCTTGGCCAAGCGCCACTTGCGACTCCTACTCCAACCGACAGTGAAGCTGTGAAACTCGAACAAAAAGTCAATGAACTCACAAAGCAAGTTGAACAGTTAACTTTAACTCAAAGGCCAAGGAGCACCACCCCAAGTACTGAACCTCTTGTAAGCACTAAATCCAAATCTGTGAACCCAAAACCAAATGAAACTGCCAAGCTTGAAAGTCAAATAGCCGAGTTGACCAAACAAGTCCAAATGCTTGTCCAAAGCCAAAGACATTCAACCAAACCTGAGAAATATGAGCCCAAAAATTCTCTAGCTGTCAACACCAGAAACTCACAGACATTTGCTAAAGTCCCTGGCACACCTAGGGCATGGTTTTGCTTTAAGTGTGGGGAAGACAATCATATCGCAGTAAGCTGCACAAATGACGCTAATCCCACACTTGTCCGAGAAAAGCATGCAGAGTTGAGAAAGAAACAGGCTGATTTTGCTGCACGACAGGCCACAGCCCCGTTTGCTTTAAACTAGTGGCAGCTCCTGTCGTGGGACACCCAGGAGCTGAAACCCTTGATTCCCCCAGTCCCGAGACATTAGCTTATGGTCCTGAAGTGCAAATCACAGAACCCATTCATCCCATAGACAGCCTAGATCCTAACTTCCTCTTCCCTCAAGGTCTCATAGGCCCACGCTGTGCAGCCTCAGTACTTGTTGACGGGGTACCCTGTGAATCCATAATGGACTCAGGCTCACAGGTTACGACCATTTCTGAGTCTTTTCACAAGATGCACCTTTCCCACCTTCCCATCCAGCCAATACATTCTCTTCTTGAAATTGAAGGAGCAGGAGGGCAAAACGTGCCATACTTGGGATATGTTCAGACTTGCATTACATTTCCCGAAAATATTGCAGGCAAAGAACAACAATTAGCTGTTTTGGCCCTTGTTGTTCCTGAGTGTCACTTTAACAGTAGAATTCCGCTGTTGATAGGGACAAATGTGCTTTTACGGGTTTATGGACAGTTAGTACATCAAGATGGTCCCAAGTTCATTCGTAAGCTACACTCTAAGCAGTTTGCAACGATCCTTCAACATGTTGCCCAAGTACAAAGAAATGATACTCATTCCTGCCCTGTCATGTTGCATAGCAAAGGGGCAGTGACAATCCCTGCAAGACACAAACAATGCCTAATGGGAAATGTGAGGTTAAGAAAGAACAACCGGAACACAAGTTTTGTCCTTGAGCCGCATGAGCAATACAAGTTACCAGGTGGATTGCTTCTTGAATCGGCTTTAGTAGACATTCCTTTTAATTCCAGCAGTAAAGTGCCTGTCATTGTACACAATGTTAGTGAACATGCTGTTACGTTGCAGTCAAATAGCATTGTCGCTCAAGCTTGTGCAGCTCAACACGTTTCCCCACTAGCATCGAGTCAAACTCGGAATCCTCCAAGTCAAAATGAACCAGACAGTGACAACCTCACATTCAACCTTGATGATTCTCCCATCCCAGAGCAATGGAAAGAGCGAATTCTGGGAAAACTGAGATCCATCCCTGAAGTTTTTGCTCTCGATGACATGTCCCATGGCCACACCACAGCTGTGAAGCACCAAATCAAATTGAACAATGAAACGCCTTTCAAAGAGCGGCCAAGGCCCATACACCCAAGTGACAGAGAAGCTGTCAAACAACATCTAAGAGAATTACTGGATGCGGGCATCATTCGAGAGTCACAAAGTCCTTTCGCCTCACCAATTGTATTGGTAAGGAAAAAGAATGGCTCGATAAGGCTATGCATAGATTACCGTAGACTAAATCTAAGAACTATTCGAGATGCATATGCCCTGCCAAATATTGAGGAGACATTCACAGCTCTGAGTGGAGCTAAATGGTTTTCGGTCATGGACCTTAAGTCCGGTTACTATCAGGTGGAGGTAGCCGAGGAGGACAAGCCTAAGACAGCTTTTGTGTGTCCTCTTGGCTTCTATGAATTTAATAGGATGCCACAGGGTGTTACAAATGCCCCAAGCACCTTCCAACGCCTGATGGAGAAGTGTGTGGGTGATCTCCACCTCACCGAAGTGCTTGTCTTTTTAGACGACCTGATTGTGTTCTCAGACACATTGGAAGAGCACGAATCCAGGCTAATGAAAGTTCTTAGTCGCTTGAGAGACTACGGTCTTAAATTATCCCCAGAAAAATGCCACTTCTTCAAAACATCTGTGAAGTATTTAGGGCATGTTGTGGATGCTCACGGAGTCCACACCGATCCTGAAAAGATCTCTGCTCTGAAATGTTGGCCGCGCCCATCCAATTTCAAAGAGCTTAAATGTTTTTTAGGCTTCGCTGGATACTATAGACGTTTCGTTGAAGGGTACTCCAAGATAGCCAAACCGTTGAATCGTCTCACTGCCGGCTACCGGCCACCGAAGAAGAGAGGCAAGATTTACAAGAGAGAACCACCCAGACTTTCTTACAGTCCCACTCAGCCTCTCGGGGAACAATGGACTCATGAGTGTGAAACCTCCTTCCGAACAATAATCGAAAAGCTGACTTCTGCACCAATTCTTGCTTTTGCCAACCCTCAACTCCCCTATGTATTGCACACGGATGCTTGTCGGGATGGGTTGGGAGCTGCGCTCTATCAGGAGCAAGAGGGGAGGCTGAGAGCAGTTGCTTACGCTAGCAGGGGGCTTTCTAAGAGTGAACAGAACTATCCCACACACAAACTTGAATTCTTAGCCCTCAAGTGGGCTGTGTGTGAAAAGTTCAATGACTACCTTTACGGTTCTAGCTTCACAGTCCTGACCGACAATAACCCGCTAACTTATGTTTTGACAACTGCAAAATTAGATGCGGCAGGACACAGGTGGCTGGCTGCCTTGTCTACTTACAATTTCAATATTAAGTACAGGGCAGGTCAAGCAAACAAAGATGCTGATGGGTTGTCACGGCGGCCCCAAGAGCCTCCTCATGAAGATGAGGCATTTGTCAAAGAAAAAGCTCGCATTGATGATATGAAAGAACGTCTCATTAACATGCAAAACAATCTTGACCATGAAACGTTTTCTGCCTTGTGTCAGCGTCACTCAGTGTCATGCCATTCAGAAACCCTCTCAGTTGTCGAGAGTCTTGCTATTGACCCCAGCTCAGTCACTGAGGCTTATGGAGAAGACATCTTACCCTCAATGACAGATGCTGATTGGTGCGCTGCACAAAAGGATGATCCTTCTCTCGCTCGTGTTATAGCCCTGTTGAGAAGAGGCTTGAAACCCAGCCCCAAAGAAGCAAATCTTGAATCGTCAGATGTTAAACTCCTTCTGAAACAATGGAACAAACTCGAGCTCAGTAATGGCGTGCTTTACAGGAAATTCAATGACAGAGATTCCCTTGTGTACCAGTTAGTACTGCCCCAAAAGTACCGCGACAGAGCCCTGAAAGGTGTACATGACGAGGTTGGTCACCTCGGGGTTGAGCGTGCCTTACATCTCGCTCGGGCAAGGTTCTACTGGCCACGAATGGCTCAGTCTATTGAAGAGAAGTGTAAGAAATGCTCACGTTGTCTCATGAGGAAGGCCCTTCCCCAAAAGGCTGCTCTACTACAGAATATCCAGGCAACTTACCCTCTTGAGCTAGTGTGCATTGATTACTTGTGTATTGAGCCCGATAGTCGAGACACCAGAAATGTGTTAGTATTGACGGACCATTTCACAAAATTTGCAGTTGCGGTCCCGACAAAAGATCAAAAGGCTAAGGCAATAGCCAGGGCTCTTTGGGATCACCTTATCATCCCCTATGGCATCCCTAGCCGTCTGCTTAGTGACCAAGGCAGAGATTTTGAATCTAAGCTTGTGAAAGAGCTCTGCACATTGATTGGGACAAGCAAAATTCGCACAACGCCCTATCATCCACGAGGAAACCCGGTGGAAAGGTACAATAGGACTCTCTTAGACATGTTAGGCACACTGGAGGACAAAGACAAGTATCATTGGAGAGACTTTGTTAGGCCATTAACACATGCCTACAACTGTACACGAAATGACACAACAGGGTACTGTCCATACGAACTTATGTTCGGCAGACAGCCGAGGTTGCCTATTGATCTTGTCCTTGGTACTCACCCGGGCAAAACCAGTCCAAAGTCTTACTCTGACTATGTTAAAGGTCTTCGCCAAAACCTCCAAGAGAGTTACACCCTTGCCAGCGAACACTCACAAAAGATGGATGAGAAGAATAAAATGAGGTTTGATAAAAAGATCAAAGCTGCAGAACTGTTTCCAGGTGACAGAGTTTTAGTAAGGAACGTGAATGTTAGAGGGAAGCACAAACTTGCTAACCGTTGGGAACAAAATATTCACATTGTTGTCAAACCGGAAAACGGAGACGGCCCCCAGCGTACATTGCACAGGGATTTGCTTCTCCCTTGCGGGTTCTTACCTGTTGAAGATCAGGTTGGATCGGACTCTCAAAATGGGAATCAAAGGAAAATGAGGACCAGGAGTAAACCAAACTGCACAAAAGGCAACGACAAGGATAATGGAGGAGAGTACAGTGATGAGATGAGTGATGAAGAGGAATTATGTTTTGGCATATGGAATCCACAAATCATCACAAAAGCCCCTTACATTCAAATTGAGTCAGCTCATCCTAAAGCCCAACAGCAATTGGACAGTCATCCCCCTGTATCATCCCCTGACACTGCTGTACCGGAAACGTCCTTACCTGATATTGGAAAACCTACCTTGACACAACCTGAAGTCTCTAACACAAGTCATGTGGACTATGTTCCTTCCGATGCGAGGTCTTCAGACCATGTTGTGATTGACATTCCCGAACCCAACTTGACACCTACCATGACTGATGCAGATCTCACTCCACCAGAGCCTGCAGTCATTAATGATGATGCTGTTAGTACTGATGCTGGTGCTACAGAACCAGTGAGGTTGAGGCGCTCTGACAGAGAAAGACGCCCACCTCAGAAATTCACTTATGATGAGTTAGGAGAGCCACTGACCTTGGCTATTAGCTCTTTTTTCCAAACCTTAGGCGTTGCATTCTCCAAAACTGTCATGTCACCTTTACCAGGCCCCAGTTGGTCTATGATGCATGAAGGGACTCATGCCGTTTAGAGGGGGAGAGTGTAACCCATGGTTATTTTATTGCCAATTGTATTCTGTTTTTATTCTAATTTGAAGTGTTACTGTTTTGTTAAATGCTGAGTTTTCCCCATGTACCGTGAATGCACCATAGCGCGTGCGTGGTGACTTTTTTTCACTGCATCCGCCTGCACGGAGCTAGATGCGCAAAGCTGTGTGGATATTCAGTCCTGTAACGTGTTGCGCTACGGAATTAATGTTTTCTATGAAGAATATCCTGGTGAGTCTCACAGTTGCAGTTTCAGTTGTGATTCATAGTCCAGTTTCTGAGCATAAAACCAGTCAGGATACTATGCTTGTCGGAAATGTGATGTTTGTCTTAGAACCTGCTAACGATTGTTTAGCTGTGTTAGCCTGTGGAGAGTATGCTAGCGTACCCACATGTGCTCCCTGGGCTAATGCGCTTACATGTGAAGTTTTAGCTAACACACCACGGAGACACTTTTCATGCTTCATGATTTGCAGTGAAATGTATTTTTGTTGTTGATAAATTGTTATTGGCCAATAAGAACTGTATAGATGTGTGATGTGTGAGGAACAAAAGGGATAACACTAGAGAAACACATGTTTTATTTTACAAGTGAGTGATTGCACTGCACGTTGTGTGCAGGCTGGTTTTTTGTTTACGTGGTAGAAATCTGCTGCAAGGACCGAGCGGTGCCATCTAAGGACTGGATGCCACTGGAGGTGCCTAGAAAGGACGTTCTCAATCTGAAGGCCACCTGTTTCCTTGGAGGGTGGTAGGATACAACGATTTGCAATTTTTTTTGGATTAACGTTTTTTTCTGAGATCTCAGGACACTTTATGTTGTTACTTTTTTCTTTTTTTTGGGTCAGATCTGATTCCACTTAACATCAAAAAGCAAACCAGTGACTAAAGACAATTAACACTTACTAAGAACACTGAATACTAAGTGCACTGAACTGAAAAGGACAGCCTACCTAATATATTTATGGACACTTTAAGTGATATGTTGTACATTGTTGACATTTACATGTTTGAAATGGTCTAAATGTTTTGTTCATGTCTATGTTTTGGAGCATTTAAATGTTGAATACACTCAAATCACTTTTCTCCCTTTAAGTTGTTGTCAGTGTCTCATTCTGAGTGGAGGGATATTCCTTCTTTAAGTTGAGTTACCACTGCCAGTCTCCTTACGATCCTAACTGAACCCAACAAGAGTAGATTCCCAAATATAGTTTTTTTCCTTGACTTTGTATGACAGATTACTGTGGATTTGACTGATTTTGGACTACTCAGTTAAAAAGGGTGACACATACATACATACATAAGTCACTTATAAATAAATAGTTGGAAAAGAAACATGTGTAGCTGTAGCAGCAAACAGTGTGTTAAGTGGATGCGTTGTACAGGGAGATGGCCACAGGCAGGAATGATTTCCTGTGTCGTTCAGTGGTGCTTTTCGGTAATCTCAGTCTCTCACTGAACGAGCTCCTGTGACTGACCAACATGTCATGGAGTGGGTGGGAGGTGTTATCCAACATTGTCTTTATCTTGGACAGCATCCGCCTCTCCGACACCACCTTGAGGGAGTCCAGCTCCATCCCCACAACATTGCTGGCCTTACGGATCAGTTTATTAAGTCTGTTGGCATCTGCGACCCTCAGCCTGCTCCCCCAGCATGCAACAGCATAGAGGATCGCACTGGCCACAACAGACTCATAGAAAATCCTCAGCATTTTCTGGCAGATGTTGAAGGACCTCAGTCGCCTCAAAAAATAGAGACGACTCTGGCCCTTCCTGTAAAGTGCTGTGGTGTTTTTAGCCCAGTCCAGTTTATTGTCAATGTGTACTCCAAGGTATTTATAGTCCTCCACAATGTCAACACTGACCCCCTGGATTGAAACAGGGGTCAAGTGTTTCCTGGTCTTCCTGAAGTCCACGATCAGTTCCTTGGTCTTTGCCACGTTGAGCTGCAGATGATTCTGCTCACACCACGTGACAAAGGAGTCGACCACAGCCCGGTACTCTGTCTCATCATCCCTGCTGATGCATCCAACCACCGCAGAGTCATCAGAAAACTTCTGAAGATGGCAGGTCTCTGTGCAGTGGCTGAAGTCTGTGGTGTAGAGGGTGAAGAGGAAGGGGGAGAGGACAGTCCCCTGTGGTGCCCCTGTGTTGCTAATCACCTTGTCAGACACACACTGTGGGAGACGTACATATTGTGGTCTTCCTGTCAGGTAATCAACAATCCAGGACACCAGAGAAGCATCCACCTGCATCGCTGCTAACTTATCACCCAGGAGGGTCGGCCTGATGGTGTTGAAAGCACTGGAAAAGTCAAAAAACATGACCCTCACAGTGCTCGCCGGCTGGTCCAGATGGGTGTAGACACGATTGAGCAGGTAGATGATGGCGTCCTCTGTTCCGAGACGAGGCTGATAAGCGAACTGAAGGGGATCCAGATGTGGTCTTACTATGGGTCGCAGCTGGTCCAGGATGAGCCTTTCCAGGGTCTTCATGATGTGGGAGGTCAGTGCCACGGGCCTGTAATCCTGGGGGCCACTGGGACGAGGCGTCTTTGGTACAGGGACGAGGCATGATGTCTTCCACATCACCGGGACCCTCTGCAGACTCAGACTCAGCATAAACAGTTTATGAAAGACTCCACACAGCTGGGGGGCACAGGTCTTGAGGACAAGGGGACTCACTCCGTCTGGTCCAGCAGACTTGCCTGAGTGAAGTCTCCTCATTTGCATCTCAACCTGGTATTGAGTGAAGGTGATGGGTGGGGGAGGGGTGTCAGGAATCTCACAGGAGGCAACATGTGAAGAGAGAGGCTGGCACAGTGGTGTGGTTCTGGATTCCAGGCTGACTGCAGGTGAGGTTGTGGGGGTAGGAGCAGACACTGTGGTGTCGAATCTATTGAAAAACAGATTCAACTCGTCGGCTCTATTCTCACCTCCCTCAGCTCCCCTGCTGTTGGTTGGCCTGAATCCAGTGATGGTCTTCATGCCCCTCCACACCTCTCTCATGCTGTTCTGCTGGAGTTTCCACTCCAGCTTCCTCCTGTAATTGTCCTTAGCCTCTCTGATCTTGTCCTTTAGTAACACCTGGATCTTCCTCACCTCCTCTTTGTTGCCCCCTCTGAAAGCCCTCTTCTTGTTGTTGAGGAGGGCTTTGATGTCCTTAGTCACCCACGGCTTGTTATTTGGGTAACAATGAACAGTCTGAGCTGGAACAATGGAGTCGGTGCAGAAAGTTATGTAGCCTGTGATACACTCAGTAAGCCCATTGATGTCCTCGGCGTGAGGCTCACAGAGTGTTTCCCAGTCGGTCACCTCGAAACAGCCCTGTAGTTCCGCTATTGCCTCCTCTGACCACCTCCTAACAGTCCTGGTGGTCACAGGTTCCCTCCTCACAATTGGCACATAGCGGGGGGTGAGGTGAATCAGGTTATGATCTGACCTACCAAGTGGGGGGAGGGAGGAGGAGCTGTATGCATCCTTGACGTTAGCATACAGTAAGTCTAAAGTTTTCTCTCCCCTGGTGGGACAGTCCACATATTGTTTGAATGTTGGTAGTGTATTGTCCAGTGATACATGGTTGAAGTCACCCGAGATCACAATAAAGGCACTCGGGTGCTGAGTCTGTAGCCGAGCTATGGCAGAGTGGATAGTCTGATTAGTCGACTAATCGCAAAAATAATCGGTGACTAGTCGACTATCAAAATAATCGTTTGTGGCAGCCCTAGTCTGCAGGCAAAAGAGCACTGCAAGAGTCTGGGGATGGAGAATCCTGTGTGCTCTGTGGCCAACTAGCTTTTTCCAGATGGCAGGGTTATTGCAGGGCACCAGCAGGTAATGCATTCATATATTCTTGCTGCTTTAATATACCGTGAATCTATTGTGTTCTCTTTTCTGTCTTCTCTCAACCATCAAAAAAGTTGTTAGAGCTGCTCTTGTCATTTCTGCTGTCTTCTTTGACTTCTCAGGCTCTGGATTTCCTCCAGGAAAACTCTCGGCGCCTAAAGTTCATGCGGACCAAAACTCTCCCAGTCAGTGGTGCGTTCCATACTGAGCTGATGGCATCGGCTACTGAACCTGTCAGAGAGGTGCTCCGGCAGGTGGAGGTCAGTCAGCCACTTTATCCAAAAGGGATTAACATATTTTCCGAAACATGTATTCAATTACTCTGTAAAGCTACACCAGTCCTCATTTTTAAAAGATAACCCATCCTATTCAGTCTGACTCGGAAAGTTAAATGGAAAGTATACCCAAGATTTTACATCTGGTATTCAGCCATTCAAACTGCCCTCCGTCTTCAGAGTGAGGGAAAGTCTTCCCTTCACCATGAACTCAAACTGAAGAGACGGATCCAGCGGGAAAACAGTCAGCGGGAACGCAGCCGGAGCGCCCGCAGCAGCTGCAGCAGCAGGGGCAGCCAATCTGATGACTCGACTATCCATGAGACAGAGAAGACAGAAAAAGAGAAAGACAAACAGGACTTAGAGATTGAAAACATTATCAAGGTAAGTGAGGGCTATAAGAATCTTTTTTTGTAATATTTATTTAATTACATCATGCACCAAACTATCCATGGTAGTGATTATTTAACTAAGTCATAGTGGCACTGGGCAGCTGCCAGTGCAGTTCATTTTGTCCATTTAAAAAGTACCATGTACACTCACTGGCCACATTTTTGTTAGATACACCTGTTGAGCTGCTCATTAGGTCAAATACCTAATCAGCCTATCACATGGCAGCAGCTCAGTGCATTTAGGCATGTATACATTAATAAGATGACCTGCTGAAGGTCAAATGGGATTTAAATGACTTTGAACATGCATTGTTGTTTGTGTCGGACAGGCTTGTCTGAGTATTTCAGAAACTGTACAACCATCTAACCGGTTTATAGAAAATGGTCTGAAATAGAGGAAATCTCCTGTGAGCAGCACTTCTCTGGGAAAAAAATCACTTGTTGGTGCCAAAGATCAAAAGCGGAATGAGCAGATTACTTACAGCTGTAAGGAAAGCAACATGAACTCAAATACCCACTTACTTCAACCAAGTTATCAAGAAGAGCACCGCTGAAAGCACAATACGTTGAACCTCGAAGCTGATGGCCTAGTGTCACCTGCTGGATAGAGGTGAAAACACAAACCAAACAATGGCTCTTTCATCTGTTTCACAGCATGCTCGGGAACTGGAAACTCGCCGAAGGGAGGCAGAGGAGAGAGAGCGGAGGAAGCAGAGGGAGGTGCAGATGGAACTGGAAAGACAGCTGAAAGAGGCTGAGATGGTAAAAAAAAAAGTTTTCCACTTGACACCAATTATGTACAGAGTCTTTTCTCCTTGACTTTGATCTTTGAGAACTGCAGCAAAATGTTGACTGTCATTATAAAATTCACATCTTTAATGATTTGGAAAAATGGTTATGACAGTCCAGGAAAAGGTGATTCAGGAATAGGTCAGTTTATACCGCTCTGTTGGTGCATCTGTTTATGTAACCCTCCAGCGGAGACGAGGAAGGGCTGGCTGGGCTCTCCAGAACCCCCAGCGGACAAGGCAGGTGGCAGCGTGGAAGCCGCGGAGTGCTGGATGGGCTCATCCGAGCTTCCAGCCGGAGCTGATGTAGCGCCAGAGGGTATCGGGACCCCTGGCTGAATGTTAAGCTGACCAGAAGACCAAACTGCTACAGGGGACCAAACTGATGGCTGTAGTAATGGTTGTGGTGACAGTGGAGTGGGCGGTGGAGTGGATGACTGAGTTAACGGTGACTGTGCTAATGGTTCAGCTAAGGAGTGCATTAATGACAGGACTACAGGTTGAATGACTGACTGAGCAGCAGCCTGAATGGCTGAGTGTCGTGATGGTTGTGGTGGAAGAGAAGCGGGTGATGGTGTGGATGATGGAGCTACGGGCGACTGAGTGGCAGACTGAACTGATGACTGAAGTGATGGTAGAGGTGAAAATTGAGCTTGTGGTGGGGTAGCTGACTGAGGTGCGGGGGACACAGGAGACAGAGCCAGCGGGGACACAGGAGGCAGAGCTACAGATTGAACTGAGGGAGACTGGGTAGCAAACTGAACTAGTGGTAGTAATGGCGGTTGGGGAGAAGGCTGGACTGTACACTGAGGAGAAGGCTGACTGACTGACTGAGGAGCATCCTGTGCAGCTGAGTGTAATGATGGTTGTGGGAGCGAATGTAGGACAGGTGGTGGTGTCGGGTCCCCTGAGCCTACAATGCGGATGAAAGGTGCAGGCACCTGCTGGACACCAGTCGCTCCCACCTGAGGAGCAGGTACAGGTGCAGAGATCGGCTGGGTCCTGGCGGGCCTCACCTCAGTGGTTGGCACAGATTTCGGCAGGGACTGGGCGGCTGCTGTCCCCACCCGAGGAGCTGATACGGGTGCAGGGACCAGCAGAGCCTCAGTCGACCCGGAAACCGGAACAGGGACCAGCTGGGCGCCAGCCCCCCTCACCTGGGGAACTGAGATAGGTGCAGGGGAGTGCTGGGCCGCAGCTATCCCTAGAACGCAAGGGGCCTGGGAGGCGGGCCTAGAAAGAACAGTCTGCAAGAGATCAATTCCCTGCCCTGAGTGAGCGGATGAGGAACAGCGCTCTGACTTCATAGCGTTAAGTGTGCTAAAGCTGTAGCTTACAGGCACTAATGCACCACCTTCAGTGTTTACAGACTCTAGAGAAATGTGATCAGCTGATGCACCAACAGTCTTAGAGCTTCTTTCTTCGGAGCTAACCATGCTTATACTGACAGAGGAGGGGTTAATAGCCGATGTAAACATAGGTCTGTGCACCGGAGAGGCAGATGAAACAAAGTCTTTTACCTCCGGCTCGCTGGAAGCAGTAAACCTAGGGAAAACAGTGGTGGGTGTAGAGCCCCCTGACTCAAGAACATTCGAATCAGTAAATACGTCAGAATGGACTTTCCCCTGGGGTGATGGCTCAGAAGTAACGAGCTGGGGTCGAGCTATCACAGGAACATTTACAGTCTTGGATTTTACTGCTTTAACATCTAAGGAGGCAGGTTTTAAAGCCCCAGTGGTGAGCTTAACTGCAAAACAATCATTCTCAGCAGACACACAGGTAAAGGGCACAGAAGCAGGTGTCTCTAACTCAGGAAATGCTGACTTCAAGTTTTCAGACCTAGGAAACACTAGCGAAGGATAATCTTTCTCAAATATGAGTCCAAACGTAGGAGAAACGGTCTCTGAGTTGACCCTCCGGGCAGTACAACGGTTCATAAGAAGTTCGGGTTTGGATTCAACATTTACAGATCGTGAGCCTTTAGAGCCTACGGCAAGAGTCACAGAGTTTGCATTCCTGCATTCAGAGTAGTGAGAACTAGCCTCAGAGTGAACAGAAAGAGTGTCTTTGTCACTCACCCCAGCCGGCTGCTCAGTAGTCCCGGAATCCGGCTGAGGAGAGGACCGGCGACGGCGTCTCCTCCTTGATGAGGGAACGGAGGTGACGGGGGAAACCGGTGATGATGCGGGGGTGACGGTCTCCTCTTCATCATCCGACCTCATCGCTGCTAGGAAAGCAGCGGGAGAGCGACGGTCAGAGCTGAGAGGGGATGGAGAAGGGCTCCGCGGCAGCAGCGCCAAAAAACCCTCTCGTTTTAGCAGCCGCTGTTGCGATACCGAGAGCCCCGTCTGCTGCTGCGATGCCGTCGCGGCGAGCTTAGTTCGCTGCTGCTGCGGCGGCTGACTGGCGGAGATCTCCGTCTGCAGTCGCTGTGGTGTGGAATCCCGGGAACAGACACTGTCTGCCAGCTCACGAGCTTGTAATGCCTCCTTGGCTCGGCTCAGTTCGTCAATAAAGCCCTCATAGCAGGTGAGCTGGTGAAGGAAAGGGTTTCCCTCGATTATTGCCTTTATGGCGTTAAGTCCGATGGAAATTGTCCGTGAGTCCGAGGCGCGGGTTATTCGTTGCACCAGACTCTGTACACGGAGAATATCTCCCTCACGGGCGGAGCCTGCTGGGTCCATTTCGTGGTTGCGTCGTTCTGTCGTGCGGCGGCTGTGTGAAGGCAAGAGAGGACCCAAATGCACGGCTCTAGACACACGGGAATGAACTCAAAGGCAGGTCTTTATTAACAGGAACATAAGAAGTCATACAAAACTATAAATACACAGAAGGTAATGAGGGAAGTGGGAGTTGTTACAGGATGCAAACATGTTTTATACTGCTTTGAAGTCTGGGACAGCATCATAAGAGGCATAACTGATCTCACCGTAGTCCCATGAAGACTCAAGATGAGTGTTTTCACGACTGCCATCTTGGTGTTTTGAAATCAGGCATGATGAATGAAGGGAAGAACTGTCTGTTAAGGTTCTCAGTCGTTCAGGTCATCGTAGTCTAAGGAGCTTGGAAAGAAAAGCATCTGGACTTCTTTAAGCTTCTTGAAGAGCGTTTCACCTCTCATTCAAGAAGCTTCTTCAGTTCTCTGAAGAAATTCTGAACTGAAGAAGCTTCTCAGATGAGAGGTGAAACATCTTCAAGAAACTTAAAGAAGTCCAGATGCTTTTCTTTCCACGCTCCTTAGACTGTAGTTAAACTTCACACACTGGACTTGTCAGTCACACATCCTTCGCCAGTAGGCATTCCCAGAATGATCTTTCCCCTTCTGACGCTTAGAATGACCAAATATGTGCAAAATGGACAATTCAACATGCCACCATGTCAGTCTTTTATTAAATATGACATGAAACAAATGACTGAGCCATTAAATTTGTCACAAAGGTGTTCACCTAATTCCAGGCAAATGGAATAGACTTCTATGGGACCATAAGTCTTTTTGCACTTTGACATTTGTTTTACTTTTCAGATCTGTAACCTATAACTTTTATACTGTATGTGTTTTGATCATAGGAGTCTACAGGGACTTACTTACTTTTAGCACGTTTAGCAGTTGATGTTGGCTTCTTTTTTCAGTACTGGAGCTTCCTGCTCATTGAAGACTTTTCTAAAAGGAAATGCTTAATCCAAAATGGCGTTTTAAGGGCTTGGATTAATGTCAATTTCAGCAAATATTCTTTCTTATGTTAAAAGAACATGGATCTCTGTCAGTGATAACTTCTGACTTTATAACTCAAATTTTAAGAGAGAGCTTCACTGCTAAGCTCTCATCTGTGTGGGTGTCACGGTTCGCTTGAGGACTCACATGCAGGACTCAGAGGCACAGTCAGTATTTATTACAGTTCCACCAGGTGTATATACAAACAGTGCAGGGGATAGTGCTATATACAAAGCGGTGACAGGGAAAAGGCTCCGGGGAAATCCAGGTAGGGAAAAGACACTTGCTCCTCTTCTGACTCTCTCTCCAAACACTCACACAAAAAGGGAATCCGCTCGGGGAATGCAGAGTCGGGTCCAGGGGATCTATGTACAGAAGGAAACACACGTTAGAGGTTTTGCCCAGGGAAGCAAATGAGAACTTGCTGAGAGCCGGGCTGCACTGACGCGAGTCACACACAACGATCCAGCGATGAGTAGAAGCCACTCCCTGGCTTAAATGCTGGCTGCACTGATGAGGCCCAGGTGTTTCCTCCTCAGAGGGGCGTGGGCCGAGGGCGTGAACCCACCATGAGTATATCTGTATCTATATAGATATATATGTGTATTCGTAACCTTTTTTCATCATCTAGTTTCCTGTGCCAGATCTTCTACTGATCCACTGAGGCAGACATGTAAAAAAACATGAACTAAAGCATATTTCTGTATATAAACAGGACCTTAAATCTTTATCAACAGCTACTTTAGAGGAAATTCTTCAATAAACTGCAACCAAAGGCTCAACTCAGAGGACAAAACCCAACCTGTTATAAATAGTGTGACAGCAAACTTTCTCTTGTGTAAAGTTACAAATAGGAGTAATTATCCACAGGAGCTTTTATACATAATGAAGTTATAATTCGTCCTGTAGAAATTGTACATTTAAGCTATATAGTTCCCTCTGTGATAACTCTGCCTCTTATTAACTTTTATGCTTTTACAACCCACTATGAGCAAACACTCAGCAACAGTGGGAAGGAAAAACTCCCTTCTTGAAGGAAAAAACCTCTGGTAGAACCAGGAAATCTGTCTAAACTAGTTGGGGGTTAGAGCAACAGATGCAAGTCTTCAGATCATTTGCAGTGTGACTGTCTTTGTGCACACTTTAACCTGATTCAGTTTTCTTATTTGTCAAAATGCACCATGGGTAAAAAAAACAAAACAAAATAGTAATGAAGGAGAATCTTCAGCAAAGATGAATTAAACAAGTTTTATTTTGATCAAATTTTACTTTAAGTAAAACACATCTTTATTTGATGACTTTAATGTCATCAAATAAAGACAGTTTTGATGGAGCTCCTGACCCAGCCCAAGCTCTCTATGAAGACGAGGAAAAACTCCCCAGGGGGCCAGATCGATGGGAAGAAACCTCGGGAAAGCCCATTCAAAGAGAGATCCCCTTTCCTGGGATGGCTGGGGGGGTTACAGGAACTCCAAAAAAGCTAAATTTTTATTTATTTATTTTTTAAGATTGACCCACTCTATCTATTCCTGTCCAACAGAAAAAAGAAAGGAAGTTACTACAATGTATCACACTTACATGATAAGGTGTGAATTGTGTGTTTGTGTGTGTTATCTTAGCCAGGGGTGAAGCTGGAGCTCCTCCAGTGTTGGGCGCTTCTCCGGGACTATAGCTAAACATGCGTCCAAGAAATTCCGGCATTCTTGAAAGAAAGAAAAGATCAAAAAGATGAAGATGATAGTTCTAGTGATCCAAGGCATCAGTGAATGTGGAAGTGTGAAGTTTTCTTACCTGTGGACAGACACTTTTTGATGCTCAGTTGCTTTGTGAGGAACCTCGCGGTACTAAAGTATCGTGCATGAAGCGCTTCATACAACACCACTCCCATTTGCCACACCGTGGTGGGTCCACACCTGTAGCAGCTCCTAATGTACCACTCGGGAGGGATGTGAAGAGGAGTGCCTAACAAACAGACACAATTGCAATTTCTTCTAAAACAAAAGACACAAATTGTTACATCTGTGAAAAGCAGGAGCAGAATATGTTACCATAGAAGATGCGATACAGAGATCGCTGTTTAACAAAGCAGCTCAGTCCAAAGTCAATGATGCGAACTCGAGGCACATCTGAGCCGGTCTCAATCAGAATGTTTTGTCCCTTGATGTCCCGATGAAAGATGTGTTTCTCCTCAAGTTCCTTTACAGCATCAACTAGTTGCTTCAGAATGACCTGGAAAAGATGAAAAACACAATAATGAGTTAATGCTTTTCTGCCTTGATTGAATGCTGTACAGTCTAAGGCTCTCCCAGTCAACCTACCTTGGCCTTGTCCTCTGGTAAAGCTCTTCCATTTTCTGCTTTGTATTTTTGCAGGTCCACAGCAGGGACAGGTCTCTCCAGCACCAGGATCAGCTCTTTGCCAAAGTCGAACCACTCCAGCAAGGACACAGGTGCTGATATTCCCACTGACCCTTCTGCTTCACCTGCAAGTTTAAGCATAATGGCCACTTCCACCGAGAGCATCTTCCCATTTTCATCCTGAAATATTACAACAAAGTGGATGATGAGGAACGCCGCATTCAATCCAGTAATGTAAAACTAATTCAAGTGTTGGACGCTTACCGCCACTTTGCAGTAGACTTTATTTTTGGGAATGTGTTTGATGGCAACCTAGAAGACACAGAGCATTGGTGAGCATTTCCTCAGTATGACATAATGAAAGGTGGAAACACAGCAGACGTCTCAGTTTACGATATTATCCATTATCTGCGTTACTGCCTGTCTTACTACCATCATCTGAACACTTACTGGAAAACGATCTTCTATCCGGTAGCCAGAAAACACTGCTCCGCAGCCTCCTTCTCCGAGCTGGTGCTCCTCCACATATCTGGCTTGGAATTCACCTGAACAGACAAAACAGCAAATCTTGTTTTATTACAGCTGTGACACAAATTACTCTCCTCTGTAGCCTAAATGTTCCTTCTGCCCTTCCCCTGAATATAAAACCCAAGCTGCTTGCTACTTACGTTTTTGGTCTGCTACTGATTTTTTGTCCTGGTCCACATTCCTTTTTTTTTTCTTGGGTGACTCTCTGTTGTCTCCCGTGGCCTTTCTTTTGCCATTTTTTGTGCACTCCTGTTTGTTGTTCAAGTCTGGAGATGTGGAAAACACCAAAAGCACATCAGCTCACTGGATGATAGACACAAACACTAAACACCAATATCTTAAACCTAGCAACCACACTTAATCTACCCCCTTATTCAACTAATTAGCCTACCTTTACCAGAGTCCAACGAGGAGGATGCTTGCTCCTTGTCACCGCTCGTATGGTCGAGAAGTTTAGCCTTCTTTGCTTTCTTTGTTGTGCCCTCTTCATCTTGCACAACCTTGCGCTTCACTCCTTTGACCACATCTGAGCTGGTGGAAGGACCAGCCTGCTCAGCGACCCTCCTCCTTTTTATTGGGGTCTTCTTTTCAGGACTGGCCTTTCTTTTAGCAGTCCTGCTCTTACAATCTATAAACGACGACAACAACACAGTGGTGAAAAAGAGTCCCCGACATCAGGACTGGAAGCAGTTTGATGGCAAAGAATTTGAAATTGCTTTTGCTTAAATGATCACAAGTTTATTCTTGGGATTAAAAAAACTGACCAGTGCGAATTGATACTAGGTTTACTAAGTCTTAGATCTTGATGACACTTGTTGGTCTGTTTTTACTGTTGAGTCCAAGAATAAACTTATTACATTATTTTACCAAAAGACCGGTAACCTTCCTTTGATTAGACATCTTGTATTAAAGCTATTTTCAATCAAACATATGATTCAATTGCTTCAAAAATGATTCACACAGTGTCAACATTTCTAGGATTTGGATTTTACCAGGTTCTTATTTTATTATTTTACTTACCTTGATCTCCTGAATCTTTCTTATCGGCCGGAGTGGTAATTTTTCTTGTTTCCTTTTTCATTGTAATTTCGGAGACCCTTTAAAATCGAAAATGTAAACCGTAATGAGCTAAGATTGAGTTAATACTTCTTCAAATGTGCACCTTTCAAATGCTTGACTTTTCTAACTGAATTCTGTAAGTGAGCTTTATAAGTAAACTCTGGAAACTATGGCAACACAACATAGAATCTTGCCTTTCAGTGACTTCACTGACTGCCAGTAGTTCAAAGTAGTTTACAGAAAAACACTGGCAGACAAAGCCATAATATTTCATATAATTCAATCATTTCATATCAATTAAACAGTTTCTTTCATTATCTTTCATCATTTGTATAAAGACCTCATCTATGGATGACAGTATGAAGATTTGTGGTTGACCACACACTAATAAACACAGTGTCAGCTACATTGTCATCTGATTTAAAGTATTTATTATGTACATTTAACTGTCATGGTACTGAGTCTGTGACCCAGTGTTTTGTGTTTGTTCATTTATATTCATTGATTATTCTTATGTATGTTTTTGGTTCTCTTTATTTTTTTCTTCTTGTGTTATATTCTTAGGCTTTAGGTTTCTGTTACTTTGCCTTGCCCCTGTGTCCCACGTGGCCCATTGTTTTCCTCTGTTTGCTGTTGGGTTGTCTGTGTATCATCCATGACAATTAAATTAAATAGCAAATGCAACTACAATTTCAATGAGATTCATTCCTGGCATTCTACTGCGGTGGCTGAAAGTAGACACCAAGCATTATCACTGTAACTGATGTAAATATTGGACTTGGAGGGGATTCATCTGATAGACTGATGCAAACATTACTGTAGCGACTTCCACAGTCGCTAGAGGCCAGGGATGGAGCCTGCCTATTTGCCTGACACGCTGTCAACTTTACGCAATAATGCAAGAGGTGGAATTGTTTGCTTGTTTATTAAAGTGCTTTGAGAGTTTACAGAGTAATGTCATCAGCTCCTGATTCAGACTCTTAAAACATCACAGGCTCTAATGTAACAAAGCGAAACATGTTGTGCAGCGCAGCGGTCAACAAAAACTACGGCTACCCAGCCCTCCTCTCTGTCAAAAATACGGAGTGGAAACTACAGATATTTGTTTAAAAATGTAGGGAGTAAAAATTAAGTACAGCAAGGAAGTTTTTTTTTACTTTTTTACTTCCTACCTGTGGAGCCAATTAAGCTAAATTTAAGAAGCGCATGTCTGTGTATACTTAAAAGCTCTTATGGTTATTTTCACTTTGTAGACAAATTAAAGCACAGAAAAGAAAAACACGATACATTAGAGCATGACATAATTTGACCTGAGGTGGCGCTGCACCGTGAGAGAGCCTGAACGTCAACCGGAAGAAGACGAGAATAAACTCCGTATAAACAACATGGCGTCTCCCTGTGAGGTTTTTTGTTTTGTTTTGTTTTTTAAATGAACTTTATTTAGAACAATAACAATGACAATCTCAAAGAGACAAGCGACATATTAAATCAATCAGAACAGAATCACATCTCCTGTACACCACAATGAAATCGACAATAACTGAAAGTAAACATACATACATACACACACACACACACACACACACACATACACATACATATATATACATATATATACATATATATGCATATACACATGCATACATACACATCCATATTCACACATCTACATAATAATAATATAAAAAGATGAATAACCAATACAAAAATAAATAACAATAAAAAAAAGAATGAAAAACAAGGAACAGAAATAAAGAAGACAAGGGGGATCATAAAATCTCTAAAAGTGAGGTTCCATAAACAAGACACATAACTTAAATAAGGGGCTAAGAAAAATCAAACTCTTCTAAAAATCTATGCAATTTGATTGCTTGGGGCTTATTTATTAGCTTAAGAGATTTATGGAACAGGGAGAATTTTGTCCTACCTGGATATAAGGTGTTAACCAAATACCTCCTCAAAAATGGATTATTGCATTTTCCATTAACCAAGTCAAGACCATCTAGTTTAACTTTATGTAAATTTGTAGTCTGTATATTTGAAAAATTGTTCTTTATTGTATTTACAAGGACTGTTGGGATATTCTGTGAAACCTTTTTATAGAGCTCGAACGAGCAACTCATGTCATATTTCTCATTAAGCCTGTTTAATTCAAGTATATCTCCATTTTCATCCATTATATGTGTCACAGACCAAATTTGTTTTGTCATCCATTCGTCCACAAACATAGATTTCCCCCGATTCAATATCACCCTATTATTCCACAATGGAACATTGTGGGGACTAAAGTTATGTATAAACATTAATTTACAATTTAACAAAACTTGTTGATGAAATTTGGAAAGTTTTATGGGTAGTTTAGAAATGTCAAAATCACATACTAAAAGGATCCCCCCAACTTTGTTGAAAATAAGAGATGGCATCAAGAACCACATCTCATTATCATTTTTCAAGAAAGATCGTAGCCAATTAATCTTTAAAATGCCATTCATTATTTCAAAATCGATTGCTTTTAAACCCCCCTCTTCATAATCTTTTATCAAGTCCCTGTTACTAATATAATGATGTTTATTTTTCCATATGAAATTAAAATTCGCCTTATTTATGTCTTTTATAATTCTTGGTGGGATGGCTAGGGAATAAGCTGGATAGATTAAACTGGACAAAGATTCAACCTTGGTCAACATTATCCTGCCGAACAACGTTAAATCTCTCTGTAGTCAATGGTTTAGAGGGTTTTTTTGCATTTGTCAATTGTATTCTGAATATTCTTTTCGTCTCCCTGTGAGGTGTCATGCCGAGCAGATGTCAGAGTTGAGTTCAAGCAAAGTTGACTCTTTCGGTGATTACAGTTTGTCCGGGCGGGCTGTGCGTCTTATTTCATCCGCAGACACGTCGTTGGATGAGGAACAGCTCATGTTGGCATCAGTGGCAGTCAGGATGGCAGCATCTTCCAGAGGGAAGGTCAGGTCGCTGGTCTCTCTGAGCAGGACGCTGTCCACCAACAAGCCCGGTTCCACGGCTGGAGATTACCCTTCTCCGGCTGAAGTTCCCGCTTCTCCCCCGAACAGCGAGCCAGCCGCGGCGCCTCAGCGGAGACCCAAAAAAGACCCCAGCGGCTGCTCCGTGCTCCTCTTCCCCGGTCAGGGCAGCCAGTTTGTGGGCATGGGCAGAGGACTTTTAAAATACCCCAACGTTAAAGAAATGTTCACCGTAGCCCAGAAGATCCTGGGTTACGACCTGCTGTCTCTGTGTCTGGAGGGCCCCGAGGACGAGCTGCAGAAAACGGTTCACTGTCAGCCGGCGGTGTTTGTCACCTCCCTGGCTGCTGTGGAGAGACTCAACCAAGAAAACCCCAAAGTAAGTGCCAGATAAATGTCTGGAAAAAGGACAATAACTGCAGGTCCTGCCTTCTTAAATGTGGCCATTTTATCTTTTTTTTTTTTTTAAATACTGCTACAGTAATATTAATTTATATTTAAAATGTGCGCACATTATGTATGAAGGTGTGGATGAATGATGCTTGTTGTAAGAAAGCATTTTGAGTGCCCAGTAGAAGAGCATCTTTCAAATGCAGAGTTTCTCATTTCAACTTTAATTACTGCACCTGATTAAGGCGGTAGAGTAAATAAGGCTTCCAACAGTGGTTATTTCTTATTATCACATCTTGTTTTTATTGTTTTTATCAGTAGATTGTTGTTTCACTCCCACCAAAAACATCACCGTAAATAATCTTCTGATTCTGAATGACCATTTAAAAAAATAAACAAATTGTTCTGAGTTAATTTCAGTTACGGATGTATCAGTGACATAAATGATATATCGGTCATAATCGGGAGGCTGTTACATTTTTATTTTTTTATTTTTTTTTTACTTGTTTCCTGCTGTACACAGGCCATTGAGATGTGTGTCGCTGCTGCAGGTTTCAGTGTCGGAGAATTTGCTGCTCTTGTCTTTTCTGGGGCGATGAACTTTGCAGAAGGTAGAAAGATTTCTTTTTTGGGTTTTTTTGTGCACTTGTAAAAGGTGTTTTAATCACAACTTTGGTTAATATTCTGTATTTACTCCTTATGCATCTTCTAGCTTTGTATGCAGTGAAGGTGCAAGCGGAGACTATGCAGAAGGCCTCAGAACTGGTTCCCAGTGGGATGCTGTCAGTCACTGGTAGACCTCAGGCTCAGTATAATTATGCCTGTCTGCAGTAGGGCTGCCACGATTAGTCGACTAGTCACGATTACGTCGACTATCAAAATCGTCGACGACTGATTTAATAGTCGAGGCGGCGTTTGAAGCTTTGTAAGATCACAAAAGACGCAGGAATAAGTAGTAGGATTTAAGAGTGTAATAACGGACTGAAACAGAAGATGGCAGCACTGCATATACAAGGATGCGGGCTGCCGTTAAACCCCGAAGAAGAAGAAGAAGAAGAAGAAGAAGAAGCGGTGTCCCAGAATTCATAGCGCGGCCTAGCTCAGTTTCCAACAATGGCGGCAGCTAGTTAGTTTTAATATTACTCTTATTATTCTTTCTGGGTCACAAAATAAACGTTTAACATATTTTCAGGCGAGAATGTAGCTGTGTAAACCTCAAATATCTGCTCAGTTTATCAAGACACCACATATTTTCAAAAGCGCTCCAATGTTTTCGGAGACGTTTGTTACCCACTAGCTCGATAGCTAGCAAGGCTCACTAGAGCCGTGAGAACACCGGACTCCCGGCAGATCGTTTTCAAACACACCGCTGTCTTTCGCTGCTCAGGTTAAACATGATATATAAGTCACTTAGATAACTTAAAAATGTTATTGTTTGGCTTATTTTAGTATTTTATTTGTTCCTGAGTAAATCTGTTTTGCTGAGATTAAAGTTATAGTTTTTACACAGCTGAATAAACGTCAAGCAGACAGCTGATTATCAGAAGTGTGAGATGCTCGAGAATATTCTCCGGTGTCCTGTTATATTTTAGATAGCAAGGAGTTTATTAAACTTCACCGAAACAATCTGCAAATTTCATTAAAATTTAATAAACTATCATCTTGTCTTTATTTTTAGTTAGCACATACCTTAAACACTTAAAGCTGTAAGCTAATGATAGTTATATAAGAGCAGATGCTGCTGGTGCAATAAGCTGAACGTTTTACATCCAATGGATGATGAATCAGAATCAGAATCAGAATACTTTATTGATCCCTGGGGGAAATTATTTTTTGTTACAGTGCTCCATTTTAAACCAACATTAAGACAAGACAGACAATACGCTAACTAAGAATAGTACAATATATACATATATATACATACATACATACATAAGTCACTTATAAATAAATAGTTGGAAAAGAAACATGTGTAGCTGTAGCAGCAAACAGTGTGTTAAGTGGATGCGTTGTACAGGGAGATGGCCACAGGCAGGAATGATTTCCTGTGTCGTTCAGTGGTGCTTTTCGGTAATCTCAGTCTCTCACTGAACGAGCTCCTGTGACTGACCAACATGTCATGGAGTGGGTGGGAGGTGTTATCCAACATTGTCTTTATCTTGGACAGCATCCGCCTCTCCGACACCACCTTGAGGGAGTCCAGCTCCATCCCCACAACATTGCTGGCCTTACGGATCAGTTTATTAAGTCTGTTGGCATCTGCGACCCTCAGCCTGCTCCCCCAGCATGCAACAGCATAGAGGATCGCACTGGCCACAACAGACTCATAGAAAATCCTCAGCATTTTCTGGCAGATGTTGAAGGACCTCAGTCGCCTCAAAAAATAGAGACGACTCTGGCCCTTCCTGTAAAGTGCTGTGGTGTTTTTAGCCCAGTCCAGTTTATTGTCAATGTGTACTCCAAGGTATTTATAGTCCTCCACAATGTCAACACTGACCCCCTGGATTGAAACAGGGGTCAAGTGTTTCCTGGTCTTCCTGAAGTCCACGATCAGTTCCTTGGTCTTTGCCACGTTGAGCTGCAGATGATTCTGCTCACACCACGTGACAAAGGAGTCGACCACAGCCCGGTACTCTGTCTCATCATCCCTGCTGATGCATCCAACCACCGCAGAGTCATCAGAAAACTTCTGAAGATGGCAGGTCTCTGTGCAGTGGCTGAAGTCTGTGGTGTAGAGGGTGAAGAGGAAGGGGGAGAGGACAGTCCCCTGTGGTGCCCCTGTGTTGCTAATCACCTTGTCAGACACACACTGTGGGAGACGTACATATTGTGGTCTTCCTGTCAGGTAATCAACAATCCAGGACACCAGAGAAGCATCCACCTGCATCGCTGCTAACTTATCACCCAGGAGGGTCGGCCTGATGGTGTTGAAAGCACTGGAAAAGTCAAAAAACATGACCCTCACAGTGCTCGCCGGCTGGTCCAGATGGGTGTAGACACGATTGAGCAGGTAGATGATGGCGTCCTCTGTTCCGAGACGAGGCTGATAAGCGAACTGAAGGGGATCCAGATGTGGTCTTACTATGGGTCGCAGCTGGTCCAGGATGAGCCTTTCCAGGGTCTTCATGATGTGGGAGGTCAGTGCCACGGGCCTGTAATCCTGGGGGCCACTGGGACGAGGCGTCTTTGGTACAGGGACGAGGCATGATGTCTTCCACATCACCGGGACCCTCTGCAGACTCAGACTCAGCATAAACAGTTTATGAAAGACTCCACACAGCTGGGGGGCACAGGTCTTGAAGACAAGGGGACTCACTCCGTCTGGTCCAGCAGACTTGCCTGAGTGAAGTCTCCTCATTTGCATCTCAACCTGGTATTGAGTGAAGGTGATGGGTGGGGGAGGGGTGTCAGGAATCTCACAGGAGGCAACATGTGAAGAGAGAGGCTGGCACAGTGGTGTGGTTCTGGATTCCAGGCTGACTGCAGGTGAGGTTGTGGGGGTAGGAGCAGACACTGTGGTGTCGAATCTATTGAAAAACAGATTCAACTCGTCGGCTCTATTCTCACCTCCCTCAGCTCCCCTGCTGTTGGTTGGCCTGAATCCAGTGATGGTCTTCATGCCCCTCCACACCTCTCTCATGCTGTTCTGCTGGAGTTTCCACTCCAGCTTCCTCCTGTAATTGTCCTTAGCCTCTCTGATCTTGTCCTTTAGTAACACCTGGATCTTCCTCACCTCCTCTTTGTTGCCCCCTCTGAAAGCCCTCTTCTTGTTGTTGAGGAGGGCTTTGATGTCCTTAGTCACCCACGGCTTGTTATTTGGGTAACAATGAACAGTCTGAGCTGGAACAATGGAGTCGGTGCAGAAAGTTATGTAGCCTGTGATACACTCAGTAAGCCCATTGATGTCCTCGGCGTGAGGCTCACAGAGTGTTTCCCAGTCGGTCACCTCGAAACAGCCCTGTAGTTCCGCTATTGCCTCCTCTGACCACCTCCTAACAGTCCTGGTGGTCACAGGTTCCCTCCTCACAATTGGCACATAGCGGGGGGTGAGGTGAATCAGGTTATGATCTGACCTACCAAGTGGGGGGAGGGAGGAGGAGCTGTATGCATCCTTGACGTTAGCATACAGTAAGTCTAAAGTTTTCTCTCCCCTGGTGGGACAGTCCACATATTGTTTGAATGTTGGTAGTGTATTGTCCAGTGATACATGGTTGAAGTCACCCGAGATCACAATAAAGGCACTCGGGTGCTGAGTCTGTAGCCGAGCTATGGCAGAGTGGATAGTCTGATTAGTCGACTAATCGCAAAAATAATCGGTGACTAGTCGACTATCAAAATAATCGTTTGTGGCAGCCCTAGTCTGCAGGCAAAAGAGCACTGCAAGAGTCTGGGGATGGAGAATCCTGTGTGCTCTGTGGCCAACTAGCTTTTTCCAGATGGCAGGGTTATTGCAGGGCACCAGCAGGTAATGCATTCATATATTCTTGCTGCTTTAATATACCGTGAATCTATTGTGTTCTCTTTTCTGTCTTCTCTCAACCATCAAAAAAGTTGTTAGAGCTGCTCTTGTCATTTCTGCTGTCTTCTTTGACTTCTCAGGCTCTGGATTTCCTCCAGGAAAACTCTCGGCGCCTAAAGTTCATGCGGACCAAAACTCTCCCAGTCAGTGGTGCGTTCCATACTGAGCTGATGGCATCGGCTACTGAACCTCTCAGAGAGGTGCTCCGGCAGGTGGAGGTCAGTCAGCCACTTTATCCAAAAGGGATTAACATATTTTCCGAAACATGTATTCAATTACTCTGTAAAGCTACACCAGTCCTCATTTTTAAAAGATAACCCATCCTATTCAGTCTGACTCGGAAAGTTAAATGGAAAGTATACCCAAGATTTTACATCTGGTATTCAGCCATTCAAACTGCCCTCCGTCTTCAGAGTGAGGGAAAGTCTTCCCTTCACCATGAACTCAAACTGAAGAGACGGATCCAGCGGGAAAACAGTCAGCGGGAACGCAGCCGGAGCGCCCGCAGCAGCTGCAGCAGCAGGGGCAGCCAATCTGATGACTCGACTATCCATGAGACAGAGAAGACAGAAAAAGAGAAAGACAAACAGGACTTAGAGATTGAAAACATTATCAAGGTAAGTGAGGGCTATAAGAATCTTTTTTTGTAATATTTATTTAATTACATCATGCACCAAACTATCCATGGTAGTGATTATTTAACTAAGTCATAGTGGCACTGGGCAGCTGCCAGTGCAGTTCATTTTGTCCATTTAAAAAGTACCATGTACACTCACTGGCCACATTTTTGTTAGATACACCTGTTGAGCTGCGCATTAGGTCAAATACCTAATCAGCCTATCACATGGCAGCAGCTCAGTGCATTTAGGCATGTATACATTAATAAGATGACCTGCTGAAGGTCAAATGGGATTTAAATGACTTTGAACACGCATTGTTGTTTGTGTCGGACAGGCTTGTCTGAGTATTTCAGAAACTGTACAACCATCTAACCGGTTTATAGAAAATGGTCTGAAATAGAGGAAATCTCCTGTGAGCAGCACTTCTCTGGGAAAAAAATCACTTGTTGGTGCCAAAGATCAAAAGCGGAATGAGCAGATTACTTACAGCTGTAAGGAAAGCAACATGAACTCAAATACCCACTTACTTCAACCAAGTTATCAAGAAGAGCACCGCTGAAAGCACAATACGTTGAACCTCGAAGCTGATGGCCTAGTGTCACCTGCTGGATAGAGGTGAAAACACAAACCAAACAATGGCTCTTTCATCTGTTTCACAGCATGCTCGGGAACTGGAAACTCGCCGAAGGGAGGCAGAGGAGAGAGAGCGGAGGAAGCAGAGGGAGGTGCAGATGGAACTGGAAAGACAGCTGAAAGAGGCTGAGATGGTAAAAAAAAAAAGTTTTCCACTTGACACCAATTATGTACAGAGTCTTTTCTCCTTGACTTTGATCTTTGAGAACTGCAGCAAAATGTTGACTGTCATTATAAAATTCACATCTTTAATGATTTGGAAAAATGGTTATGACAGTCCAGGAAAAGGTGATTCAGGAATAGGTCAGTTTATACCGCTCTGTTGGTGCATCTGTTTATGTAGCTGTGTGTGTGTGCATAGATAAAAGACAGCATGCAGGCTGAGATGCAGGTGAAGGAAAAGGAGGCTGAACAACAGAAGAAGAGGATCAGGGAGCTGGAGCTGACACAGCAGCAGCTGGAAGTTGCCCTTAATATGGAGATCCAGGCTCGGCTGGAGGAGGAGAGGGCCAGACTGGAGCTTGAGCGGTAACAATGGATTTCTAACTCTTATTATGGCCCTTTATTATTTTATTTGTGATAGAGATCTGAGATATCCATGAGAAGTATTAACTGTCATGCGGCGGCTGTGTGAAGGCAAGAGAGGACCCAATTGCACGGCTCTAGACACACGGGAATGAACTCAAAGGCAGGTCTTTATTAACAGGAACATAAGAAGTCATACAAAACTATACTGGGAGAAACTAAAGCTGAGGCGCTGGGAAGACACGGGAAATGCACACAACCTAGAAGGATGACGCAACACAGAACAAAGGGACACTCTGACATAAATACACAGAAGGTAATGAGGGAAGTGGGAACACACGGGGAACACAGCTGAAGACAATTACTCATGACCGAGCAGGGAGGACACGAAACTGAAAATACTGACACCAAGATGTGGACCTTAAACACAACACAGTACACAGAGATGAGCACAGAGAGAGAGGCAGAGAACAAGGATGAATACGAGGGGATGAGGAGAACACAGAACACAACGGACGGGAACACGGTACCAGAACAAACACCACAATAAAAGCATGGACACAGGGGGAATCCAACTACCAAACCAAACAATCCAATGGACATAAGGAACAAAATACAAAACCACAGGAAAACTGAGAACACTGGGTCAAAATGACCCAGGACCATGACAATACCCCCCCTCAAGGGCTGACTCCAGACAGCCCTTGCGGACGGCAACGGCGGCAGAACAGATCCGGAGGCCGGCCGTGTGGAAGGCGGCGGCTACAGAGCGGGACCGGAGGCCGGGCCCCTCGAACCCTCCAGCGGAGACGAGGAAGGGCTGGCTGGGCTCTCCAGAACCCCCAGCGGACAAGGCAGGTGGCAGCGTGGAAGCCGCGGAGTGCTGGATGGGCTCATCCGAGCTTCCAGCCGGAGCTGATGTAGCGCCAGAGGGTATCGGGACCCCTGGCTGAATGTTAAGCTGACCAGAAGACCAAACTGCTACAGGGGACCAAACTGATGGCTGTAGTAATGGTTGTGGTGACAGTGGAGTGGGCGGTGGAGTGGATGACTGAGTTAACGGTGACTGTGCTAATGGTTCAGCTAAGGAGTGCATTAATGACAGGACTACAGGTTGAATGACTGACTGAGCAGCAGCCTGAATGGCTGAGTGTCGTGATGGTTGTGGTGGAAGAGAAGCGGGTGATGGTGTGGATGATGGAGCTACGGGCGACTGAGTGGCAGACTGAACTGATGACTGAAGTGATGGTAGAGGTGAAAATTGAGCTTGTGGTGGGGTAGCTGACTGAGGTGCGGGGGACACAGGAGACAGAGCCAGCGGGGACACAGGAGGCAGAGCTACAGATTGAACTGAGGGAGACTGGGTAGCAAACTGAACTAGTGGTAGTAATGGCGGTTGGGGAGAAGGCTGGACTGTACACTGAGGAGAAGGCTGACTGACTGACTGAGGAGCATCCTGTGCAGCTGAGTGTAATGATGGTTGTGGGAGCGAATGTAGGACAGGTGGTGGTGTCGGGTCCCCTGAGCCTACAATGCGGATGAAAGGTGCAGGCACCTGCTGGACACCAGTCGCTCCCACCTGAGGAGCAGGTACAGGTGCAGAGATCGGCTGGGTCCTGGCGGGCCTCACCTCAGTGGTTGGCACAGATTTCGGCAGGGACTGGGCGGCTGCTGTCCCCACCCGAGGAGCTGATACGGGTGCAGGGACCAGCAGAGCCTCAGTCGACCCGGAAACCGGAACAGGGACCAGCTGGGCGCCAGCCCCCCTCACCTGGGGAACTGAGATAGGTGCAGGGGAGTGCTGGGCCGCAGCTATCCCTAGAACGCAAGGGGCCTGGGAGGCGGGCCTAGAAAGAACAGTCTGCAAGAGATCAATTCCCTGCCCTGAGTGAGCGGATGAGGAACAGCGCTCTGACTTCATAGCGTTAAGTGTGCTAAAGCTGTAGCTTACAGGCACTAATGCACCACCTTCAGTGTTTACAGACTCTAGAGAAATGTGATCAGCTGATGCACCAACAGTCTTAGAGCTTCTTTCTTCGGAGCTAACCATGCTTATACTGACAGAGGAGGGGTTAATAGCCGATGTAAACATAGGTCTGTGCACCGGAGAGGCAGATGAAACAAAGTCTTTTACCTCCGGCTCGCTGGAAGCAGTAAACCTAGGGAAAACAGTGGTGGGTGTAGAGCCCCCTGACTCAAGAACATTCGAATCAGTAAATACGTCAGAATGGACTTTCCCCTGGGGTGATGGCTCAGAAGTAACGAGCTGGGGTCGAGCTATCACAGGAACATTTACAGTCTTGGATTTTACTGCTTTAACATCTAAGGAGGCAGGTTTTAAAGCCCCAGTGGTGAGCTTAACTGCAAAACAATCATTCTCAGCAGACACACAGGTAAAGGGCACAGAAGCAGGTGTCTCTAACTCAGGAAATGCTGACTTCAAGTTTTCAGACCTAGGAAACACTAGCGAAGGATAATCTTTCTCAAATATGAGTCCAAACGTAGGAGAAACGGTCTCTGAGTTGACCCTCCGGGCAGTACAACGGTTCATAAGAAGTTCGGGTTCGGATTCAACATTTACAGATCGTGAGCCTTTAGAGCCTACGGCAAGAGTCACAGAGTTTGCATTCCTGCATTCAGAGTAGTGAGAACTAGCCTCAGAGTGAACAGAAAGAGTGTCTTTGTCACTCACCCCAGCCGGCTGCTCAGTAGTCCCGGAATCCGGCTGAGGAGAGGACCGGCGACGGCGTCTCCTCCTTGATGAGGGAACGGAGGTGACGGGGGAAACCGGTGATGATGCGGGGGTGACGGTCTCCTCTTCATCATCCGACCTCATCGCTGCTAGGAAAGCAGCGGGAGAGCGACGGTCAGAGCTGAGAGGGGATGGAGAAGGGCTCCGCGGCAGCAGCGCCAAAAAACCCTCTCGTTTTAGCAGCCGCTGTTGCGATACCGAGAGCCCCGTCTGCTGCTGCGATGCCGTCGCGGCGAGTTTAGTTCGCTGCTGCTGCGGCGGCTGACTGGCGGAGATCTCCGTCTGCAGTCGCTGTGGTGTGGAATCCCGGGAACAGACACTGTCTGCCAGCTCACGAGCTTGTAATGCCTCCTTGGCTCGGCTCAGTTCGTCAATAAAGCCCTCATAGCAGGTGAGCTGGTGAAGGAAAGGGTTTCCCTCGATTATTGCCTTTATGGCGTTAAGTCCGATGGAAATTGTCCGTGAGTCCGAGGCGCGGGTTATTCGTTGCACCAGACTCTGTACACGGAGAATATCTCCCTCACGGGCGGAGCCTGCTGGGTCCATTTCGTGGTTGCGTCGTTCTGTCGTGCGGCGGCTGTGTGAAGGCAAGAGAGGACCCAAATGCACGGCTCTAGACACACGGGAATGAACTCAAAGGCAGGTCTTTATTAACAGGAACATAAGAAGTCATACAAAACTATAAATACACAGAAGGTAATGAGGGAAGTGGGAGTTGTTACAGGATGCAAACATGTTTTATACTGCTTTGAAGTCTGGGACAGCATCATAAGAGGCATAACTGATCTCACCGTAGTCCCATGAAGACTCAAGATGAGTGTTTTCACGACTGCCATCTTGGTGTTTTGAAATCAGGCATGATGAATGAAGGGAAGAACTGTCTGTTAAGGTTCTCAGTCGTTCAGGTCATCGTAGTCTAAGGAGCTTGGAAAGAAAAGCATCTGGACTTCTTTAAGCTTCTTGAAGAGCGTTTCACCTCTCATTCAAGAAGCTTCTTCAGTTCTCTGAAGAAATTCTGAACTGAAGAAGCTTCTCAGATGAGAGGTGAAACATCTTCAAGAAACTTAAAGAAGTCCAGATGCTTTTCTTTCCACGCTCCTTAGACTGTAGTTAAACTTCACACACTGGACTTGTCAGTCACACATCCTTCGCCAGTAGGCATTCCCAGAATGATCTTTCCCCTTCTGACGCTTAGAATGACCAAATATGTGCAAAATGGACAATTCAACATGCCACCATGTCAGTCTTTTATTAAATATGACATGAAACAAATGACTGAGCCATTAAATTTGTCACAAAGGTGTTCACCTAATTCCAGGCAAATGGAATAGACTTCTATGGGACCATAAGTCTTTTTGCACTTTGACATTTGTTTTACTTTTCAGATCTGTAACCTATAACTTTTATACTGTATGTGTTTTGATCATAGGAGTCTACAGGGACTTACTTACTTTTAGCACGTTTAGCAGTTGATGTTGGCTTCTTTTTTCAGTACTGGAGCTTCCTGCTCATTGAAGACTTTTCTAAAAGGAAATGCTTAATCCAAAATGGCGTTTTAAGGGCTTGGATTAATGTCAATTTCAGCAAATATTCTTTCTTATGTTAAAAGAACATGGATCTCTGTCAGTGATAACTTCTGACTTTATAACTCAAATTTTAAGAGAGAGCTTCACTGCTAAGCTCTCATCTGTGTGGGTGTCACGGTTCGCTTGAGGACTCACATGCAGGACTCAGAGGCACAGTCAGTATTTATTACAGTTCCACCAGGTGTATATACAAACAGTGCAGGGGATAGTGCTATATACAAAGCGGTGACAGGGAAAAGGCTCCGGGGAAATCCAGGTAGGGAAAAGACACTTGCTCCTCTTCTGACTCTCTCTCCAAACACTCACACAAAAAGGGAATCCGCTCGGGGAATGCAGAGTCGGGTCCAGGGGATCTATGTACAGAAGGAAACACACGTTAGAGGTTTTGCACAGGGAAGCAAATGAGAACTTGCTGAGAGCCGGGCTGCACTGACGCGAGTCACACACAACGATCCAGCGATGAGTAGAAGCCACTCCCTGGCTTAAATGCTGGCTGCACTGATGAGGCCCAGGTGTTTCCTCCTCAGAGGGGCGTGGGCCGAGGGCGTGAACCCACCATGAGTATATCTGTATCTATATAGATATATATGTGTATTCGTAACCTTTTTTCATCATCTAGTTTCCTGTGCCAGATCTTCTACTGATCCACTGAGGCAGACATGTAAAAAAACATGAACTAAAGCATATTTCTGTATATAAACAGGACCTTAAATCTTTATCAACAGCTACTTTAGAGGAAACTCTTCAATAAACTGCAACCAAAGGCTCAACTCAGAGGACAAAACCCAACCTGTTATAAATAGTGTGACAGCAAACTTTCTCTTGTGTAAAGTTACAAATAGGAGTAATTATCCACAGGAGCTTTTATACATAATGAAGTTATAATTCGTCCTGTAGAAATTGTACATTTAAGCTATATAGTTCCCTCTGTGATAACTCTGCTATGAATGCCTCTTATTAACTTTTATGCTTTTACAACCCACTATGAGCAAACACTCAGCAACAGTGGGAAGGAAAAACTCCCTTCTTGAAGGAAAAAACCTCTGGTAGAACCAGGAAATCTGTCTAAACTAGTTGGGGGTTAGAGCAACAGATGCAAGTCTTCAGATCATTTGCAGTGTGACTGTCTTTGTGCACACTTTAACCTGATTCAGTTTTCTTATTTGTCAAAATGCACCATGGGTAAAAAAAACAAAACAAAATAGTAATGAAGGAGAATCTTCAGCAAAGATGAATTAAACAAGTTTTATTTTGATCAAATTTTACTTTAAGTAAAACACATCTTTATTTGATGACTTTAATGTCATCAAATAAAGACAGTTTTGATGGAGCTCCTGACCCAGCCCAAGCTCTCTATGAAGACGAGGAAAAACTCCCCAGGGGGCCAGATCGATGGGAAGAAACCTCGGGAAAGCCCATTCAAAGAGAGATCCCCTTTCCTGGGATGGCTGGGGGGGTTACAGGAACTCCAAAAAAGCTAAATTTTTATTTATTTATTTTTTAAGATTGACCCACTCTATCTATTCCTGTCCAACAGAAAAAAGAAAGGAAGTTACTACAATGTATCACACTTACATGATAAGGTGTGAATTGTGTGTTTGTGTGTGTTATCTTAGCCAGGGGTGAAGCTGGAGCTCCTCCAGTGTTGGGCGCTTCTCCGGGACTATAGCTAAACATGCGTCCAAGAAATTCCGGCATTCTTGAAAGAAAGAAAAGATCAAAAAGATGAAGATGATAGTTCTAGTGATCCAAGGCATCAGTGAATGTGGAAGTGTGAAGTTTTCTTACCTGTGGACAGACGCTTTTTGATGCTCAGTTGCTTTGTGAGGAACCTCGCGGTACTAAAGTATCGTGCATGAAGCGCTTCATACAACACCACTCCCATTTGCCACACCGTGGTGGGTCCACACCTGTAGCAGCTCCTAATGTACCACTCGGGAGGGATGTGAAGAGGAGTGCCTAACAAACAGACACAATTGCAATTTCTTCTAAAACAAAAGACACAAATTGTTACATCTGTGAAAAGCAGGAGCAGAATATGTTACCATAGAAGATGCGATACAGAGATCGCTGTTTAACAAAGCAGCTCAGTCCAAAGTCAATGATGCGAACTCGAGGCACATCTGAGCCGGTCTCAATCAGAATGTTTTGTCCCTTGATGTCCCGATGAAAGATGTGTTTCTCCTCAAGTTCCTTTACAGCATCAACTAGTTGCTTCAGAATGACCTGGAAAAGATGAAAAACACAATAATGAGTTAATGCTTTTCTGCCTTGATTGAATGCTGTACAGTCTAAGGCTCTCCCAGTCAACCTACCTTGGCCTTGTCCTCTGGTAAAGCTCTTCCATTTTCTGCTTTGTATTTTTGCAGGTCCACAGCAGGGACAGGTCTCTCCAGCACCAGGATCAGCTCTTTGCCAAAGTCGAACCACTCCAGCAAGGACACAGGTGCTGATATTCCCACTGACCCTTCTGCTTCACCTGCAAGTTTAAGCATAATGGCCACTTCCACCGAGAGCATCTTCCCATTTTCATCCTGAAATATTACAACAAAGTGGATGATGAGGAACGCCGCATTCAATCCAGTAATGTAAAACTAATTCAAGTGTTGGACGCTTACCGCCACTTTGCAGTAGACTTTATTTTTGGGAATGTGTTTGATGGCAACCTAGAAGACACAGAGCATTGGTGAGCATTTCCTCAGTATGACATAATGAAAGGTGGAAACACAGCAGACGTCTCAGTTTACGATATTATCCATTATCTGCGTTACTGCCTGTCTTACTACCATCATCTGAACACTTACTGGAAAACGATCTTCTATCCGGTAGCCAGAAAACACTGCTCCGCAGCCTCCTTCTCCGAGCTGGTGCTCCTCCACATATCTGGCTTGGAATTCACCTGAACAGACAAAACAGCAAATCTTGTTTTATTACAGCTGTGACACAAATTACTCTCCTCTGTAGCCTAAATGTTCCTTCTGCCCTTCCCCTGAATATAAAACCCAAGCTGCTTGCTACTTACGTTTTTGGTCTGCTACTGATTTTTTGCCCTGGTCCACATTCCTTTTTTTTTTCTTGGGTGACTCTCTGTTGTCTCCCGTGGCCTTTCTTTTGCCATTTTTTGTGCACTCCTGTTTGTTGTTCAAGTCTGGAGATGTGGAAAACACCAAAAGCACATCAGCTCACTGGATGATAGACACAAACACTAAACACCAATATCTTAAACCTAGCAACCACACTTAATCTACCCCCTTATTCAACTAATTAGCCTACCTTTACCAGAGTCCAACGAGGAGGATGCTTGCTCCTTGTCACCGCTCGTATGGTCGAGAAGTTTAGCCTTCTTTGCTTTCTTTGTTGTGCCCTCTTCATCTTGCACAACCTTGCGCTTCACTCCTTTGACCACATCTGAGCTGGTGGAAGGACCAGCCTGCTCAGCGACCCTCCTCCTTTTTATTGGGGTCTTCTTTTCAGGACTGGCCTTTCTTTTAGCAGTCCTGCTCTTACAATCTATAAACGACGACAACAACACAGTGGTGAAAAAGAGTCCCCGACATCAGGACTGGAAGCAGTTTGATGGCAAAGAATTTGAAATTGCTTTTGCTTAAATGATCACAAGTTTATTCTTGGGATTAAAAAAACTGACCAGTGCGAATTGATACTAGGTTTACTAAGTCTTAGATCTTGATGACACTTGTTGGTCTGTTTTTACTGTTGAGTCCAAGAATAAACTTATTACATTATTTTACCAAAAGACCGGTAACCTTCCTTTGATTAGACATCTTGTATTAAAGCTATTTTCAATCAAACATATGATTCAATTGCTTCAAAAATGATTCACACAGTGTCAACATTTCTAGGATTTGGATTTTACCAGGTTCTTATTTTATTATTTTACTTACCTTGATCTCCTGAATCTTTCTTATCGGCCGGAGTGGTAATTTTTCTTGTTTCCTTTTTCATTGTAATTTCGGAGACCCTTTAAAATCGAAAATGTAAACCGTAATGAGTTAATATTGAGTTAATACTTCTTCAAATGTGCACCTTTCAAATGCTTGACTTTTCTAACTGAATTCTGTAAGTGAGCTTTATAAGTAAACTCTGGAAACTACGGCAACACAACATAGAATCTTGCCTTTCAGTGACTTCACTGACTGCCAGTAGTTCAAAGTAGTTTACAGAAAAACACTGGCAGACAAAGCCATAATATTTCATATAATTCAATCATTTCATATCAATTAAACAGTTTCTTTCATTATCTTTCATCATTTGTATAAAGACCTCATCTATGGATGACAGTATGAAGATTTGTGGTTGACCACACACTAATAAACACAGTGTCAGCTACATTGTCATCTGATTTAAAGTATTTATTATGTACATTTAACTGTCATGGTACTGAGTCTGTGACCCAGTGTTTTGTGTTTGTTCATTTATATTCATTGATTATTCTTATGTATGTTTTTGGTTCTCTTTATTGTTTTCTTCTTGTGTTATATTCTTAGGCTTTAGGTTTCTGTTACTTTGCCTTGCCCCTGTGTCCCACGTGGCCCATTGTTTTCCTCTGTTTGCTGTTGGGTTGTCTGTGTATCATCCATGACAATTAAATTAAATAGCAAATGCAACTACAATTTCAATGAGATTCATTCCTGGCATTCTACTGCGGTGGCTGAAAGTAGACACCAAGCATTATCACTGTAACTGATGTAAATATTGGACTTGGAGGGGATTCATCTGATAGACTGATGCAAACATTACTGTAGCGACTTCCACAGTCGCTAGAGGCCAGGGATGGAGCCTGCCTATTTGCCTGACACGCTGTCAACTTTACGCAATAATGCAAGAGGTGGAATTGTTTGCTTGTTTATTAAAGTGCTTTGAGAGTTTACAGAGTAATGTCATCAGCTCCTGATTCAGACTCTTAAAACATCACAGGCTCTAATGTAACAAAGCGAAACATGTTGTGCAGCGCAGCGGTCAACAAAAACTACGGCTACCCAGCCCTCCTCTCTGTCAAAAATACGGAGTGGAAACTACAGATATTTGTTTAAAAATGTAGGGAGTAAAAATTAAGTACAGCAAGGAAGTTTTTTTTTACTTTTTTACTTCCTACCTGTGGAGCCAATTAAGCTAAATTTAAGAAGCGCATGTCTGTGTATACTTAAAAGCTCTTATGGTTATTTTCACTTTGTAGACAAATTAAAGCACAGAAAAGAAAAACACGATACATTAGAGCATGACATAATTTGACCTGAGGTGGCGCTGCACCGTGAGAGAGCCTGAACGTCAACCGGAAGAAGACGAGAATAAACTCCGTATAAACAACATGGCGTCTCCCTGTGAGGTTTTTTGTTTTGTTTTGTTTTTTAAATGAACTTTATTTAGAACAATAACAATGACAATCTCAAAGAGACAAGCGACATATTAAATCAATCAGAACAGAATCACATCTCCTGTACACCACAATGAAATCGACAATAACTGAAAGTAAACATACATACACACACACACACACACACACACATACATATATATATACATATATATACATATATATGCATATACACATGCATACATACACATCCATATTCACACATCTACATAATAATAATATAAAAAGATGAATAACCAATACAAAAATAAATAACAATAAAAAAAAAGAATGAAAAACAAGGAACAGAAATAAAGAAGACAAGGGGGATCATAAAATCTCTAAAAGTGAGGTTCCATAAACAAGACACATAACTTAAATAAGGGGCTAAGAAAAATCAAACTCTTCTGAAAATCTATGCAATTTGATTGCTTGGGGCTTATTTATTAGCTTAAGAGATTTATGGAACAGGGAGAATTTTGTCCTACCTGGATATAAGGTGTTAACCAAATACCTCCTCAAAAATGGATTATTGCATTTTCCATTAACCAAGTCAAGACCATCTAGTTTAACTTTATGTAAATTTGTAGTCTGTATATTTGAAAAATTGTTCTTTATTGTATTTACAAGGACTGTTGGGATATTCTGTGAAACCTTTTTATAGAGCTCGAACGAGCAACTCATGTCATATTTCTCATTAAGCCTGTTTAATTCAAGTATATCTCCATTTTCATCCATTATATGTGTCACAGACCAAATTTGTTTTGTCATCCATTCGTCCACAAACATAGATTTCCCCCGATTCAATATCACCCTATTATTCCACAATGGAACATTGTGGGGACTAAAGTTATGTTTAAACATTAATTTACAATTTAACAAAACTTGTTGATGAAATTTGGAAAGTTTTATGGGTAGTTTAGAAATGTCAAAATCACATACTAAAAGGATCCCCCCAACTTTGTTGAAAATAAGAGATGGCATCAAGAACCACATCTCATTATCATTTTTCAAGAAAGATCGTAGCCAATTAATCTTTAAAATGCCATTCATTATTTCAAAATCGATTGCTTTTAAACCCCCCTCTTCATAATCTTTTATCAAGTCCCTGTTACTAATATAATGATGTTTATTTTTCCATATGAAATTAAAATTCGCCTTATTTATGTCTTTTATAATTCTTGGTGGGATGGCTAGGGAATAAGCTGGATAGATTAATCTGGACAAAGATTCAACCTTGGTCAACATTATCCTGCCGAACAACGTTAAATCTCTCTGTAGTCAATGGTTTAGAGGGTTTTTTTGCATTTGTCAATTGTATTCTGAATATTCTTTTCGTCTCCCTGTGAGGTGTCATGCCGAGCAGATGTCAGAGTTGAGTTCAAGCAAAGTTGACTCTTTCGGTGATTACAGTTTGTCCGGGCGGGCTGTGCGTCTTATTTCATCCGCAGACACGTTGTTGGATGAGGAACAGCTCATGTTGGCATCAGTGGCAGTCAGGATGGCAGCATCTTCCAGAGGGAAGGTCAGGTCGCTGGTCTCTCTGAGCAGGACGCTGTCCACCAACAAGCCCGGTTCCACGGCTGGAGATTACCCTTCTCCGGCTGAAGTTCCCGCTTCTCCCCCGAACAGCGAGCCAGCCGCGGCGCCTCAGCGGAGACCCAAAAAAGACCCCAGCGGCTGCTCCGTGCTCCTCTTCCCCGGTCAGGGCAGCCAGTTTGTGGGCATGGGCAGAGGACTTTTAAAATACCCCAACGTTAAAGAAATGTTCACCGTAGCCCAGAAGATCCTGGGTTACGACCTGCTGTCTCTGTGTCTGGAGGGCCCCGAGGACGAGCTGCAGAAAACGGTTCACTGTCAGCCGGCGGTGTTTGTCACCTCCCTGGCTGCTGTGGAGAGACTCAACCAAGAAAACCCCAAAGTAAGTGCCAGATAAATGTCTGGAAAAAGGACAATAACTGCAGGTCCTGCCTTCTTAAATGTGGCCATTTTATCTTTTTTTTTTTTTTTTAAATACTGCTACAGTAATATTAATTTATATTTAAAATGTGCGCACATTATGTATGAAGGTGTGGATGAATGATGCTTGTTGTAAGAAAGCATTTTGAGTGCCCAGTAGAAGAGCATCTTTCAAATGCAAAGTTTCTCATTTCAACTTTAATTACTGCCCCTTGATTAAGGCGGTAGAGTAAATAAGGCTTCCAACAGTGGTTATTTCTTATTATCACATCTTGTTTTTATTGTTTTTATCAGTAGATTGTTGTTTCACTCCCACCAAAAACATCACCGTAAATAATCTTCTGATTCTGAATGACCATTTAAAAAAATAAACAAATTGTTCTGAGTTAATTTCAGTTACGGATGTATCAGTGACATAAATGATATATCGGTCATAATCGGGAGGCTGTTACATTTTTATTTTTTTATTTTTTTTTTTACTTGTTTCCTGCTGTACACAGGCCATTGAGATGTGTGTCGCTGCTGCAGGTTTCAGTGTCGGAGAATTTGCTGCTCTTGTCTTTTCTGGGGCGATGAACTTTGCAGAAGGTAGAAAGATTTCTTTTTTGGGTTTTTTTGTGCACTTGTAAAAGGTGTTTTAATCACAACTTTGGTTAATATTCTGTATTTACTCCTTATGCATCTTCTAGCTTTGTATGCAGTGAAGGTGCGAGCGGAGACTATGCAGAAGGCCTCAGAACTGGTTCCCAGTGGGATGCTGTCAGTCACTGGTAGACCTCAGGCTCAGTATAATTATGCCTGTCTGCAGTAGGGCTGCCACGATTAGTCGACTAGTCACGATTACGTCGACTATCAAAATCGTCGACGACTGATTTAATAGTCGAGGCGGCGTTTGAAGCTTTGTAAGATCACAAAAGACGCAGGAATAAGTAGTAGGATTTAAGAGTGTAATAACGGACTGAAACAGAAGATGGCAGCACTGCATATACAAGGATGCCAGCCGTTAAACCCCGAAGAAGAAGAAGAAGAAGAAGAAGCGGTGTCCCAGAATTCATAGCGCGGCCTAGCTCAGTTTCCAACAATGGCGGCAGCTAGTTAGTTTTAATATTACTCTTATTATTCTTTCTGGGTCACAAAATAAACGTTTAACATATTTTCAGGCGAGAATGTAGCTGTGTAAACCTCAAATATCGGCTCAGTTTATCAAGACACCACATATTTTCAAAAGCGCTCCGATGTTTTCGGAGACGTCTGTTACCCACTAGCTCGATAGCTAGCCGGGGCAAGGCTCACTAGAGCCGTGAGAACACCGGACTCCCGGCAGATCGTTTTCAAACACACCGCTGTCTTTCGCTGCTCAGGTTAAACATGATATATAAGTCACTTAGATAACTTAAAAATGTTATTGTTTGGCTTATTTTAGTATTTTATTTGTTCCTGAGTAAATCTGTTTTGCTGAGATTAAAGTTATAGTTTTTACACAGCTGAATAAACGTCAAGCAGACAGCTGATTATCAGAAGTGTGAGATGCTCGAGAATATTCTCCGGTGTCCTGTTATATTTTAGATAGCAAGGAGTTTATTAAACTTCACCGAAACAATCTGCAAATTTCATTAAAATTTAATAAACTATCATCTTGTCTTTATTTTTAGTTAGCACATACCTTAAACACTTAAAGCTGTAAGCTAATGATAGTTATATAAGAGCAGATGCTGCTGGTGCAATAAGCTGAACGTTTTACATCCAATGGATGATGAATCAGAATCAGAATCAGAATCAGAATACTTTATTGATCCCTGGGGGAAATTATTATTTTTTTTGTTACAGTGCTCCATTTTAAACCAACATTAAGACAAGACAGACAATACGCTAACTAAGAATAGTACAATATATACATATATATACATACATACATACATAAGTCACTTATAAATAAATAGTTGGAAAAGAAACATGTGTAGCTGTAGCAGCAAACAGTGTGTTAAGTGGATGCGTTGTACAGGGAGATGGCCACAGGCAGGAATGATTTCCTGTGTCGTTCAGTGGTGCTTTTCGGTAATCTCAGTCTCTCACTGAACGAGCTCCTGTGACTGACCAACATGTCATGGAGTGGGTGGGAGGTGTTATCCAACATTGTCTTTATCTTGGACAGCATCCGCCTCTCCGACACCACCTTGAGGGAGTCCAGCTCCATCCCCACAACATTGCTGGCCTTACGGATCAGTTTATTAAGTCTGTTGGCATCTGCGACCCTCAGCCTGCTCCCCCAGCATGCAACAGCATAGAGGATCGCACTGGCCACAACAGACTCATAGAAAATCCTCAGCATTTTCTGGCAGATGTTGAAGGACCTCAGTCGCCTCAAAAAATAGAGACGACTCTGGCCCTTCCTGTAAAGTGCTGTGGTGTTTTTAGCCCAGTCCAGTTTATTGTCAATGTGTACTCCAAGGTATTTATAGTCCTCCACAATGTCAACACTGACCCCCTGGATTGAAACAGGGGTCAAGTGTTTCCTGGTCTTCCTGAAGTCCACGATCAGTTCCTTGGTCTTTGCCACGTTGAGCTGCAGATGATTCTGCTCACACCACGTGACAAAGGAGTCGACCACAGCCCGGTACTCTGTCTCATCATCCCTGCTGATGCATCCAACCACCGCAGAGTCATCAGAAAACTTCTGAAGATGGCAGGTCTCTGTGCAGTGGCTGAAGTCTGTGGTGTAGAGGGTGAAGAGGAAGGGGGAGAGGACAGTCCCCTGTGGTGCCCCTGTGTTGCTAATCACCTTGTCAGACACACACTGTGGGAGACGTACATATTGTGGTCTTCCTGTCAGGTAATCAACAATCCAGGACACCAGAGAAGCATCCACCTGCATCGCTGCTAACTTATCACCCAGGAGGGTCGGCCTGATGGTGTTGAAAGCACTGGAAAAGTCAAAAAACATGACCCTCACAGTGCTCGCCGGCTGGTCCAGATGGGTGTAGACACGATTGAGCAGGTAGATGATGGCGTCCTCTGTTCCGAGACGAGGCTGATAAGCGAACTGAAGGGGATCCAGATGTGGTCTTACTATGGGTCGCAGCTGGTCCAGGATGAGCCTTTCCAGGGTCTTCATGATGTGGGAGGTCAACGGGCCTGTAATCCTGGGGGCCACTGGGACGAGGCGTCTTTGGTACAGGGACGAGGCATGATGTCTTCCACATCACCGGGACCCTCTGCAGACTCAGACTCAGCATAAACAGTTTATGAAAGACTCCACACAGCTGGGGGGCACAGGTCTTGAGGACAAGGGGACTCACTCCGTCTGGTCCAGCAGACTTGCCTGAGTGAAGTCTCCTCATTTGCATCTCAACCTGGTATTGAGTGAAGGTGATGGGTGGGGGAGGGGTGTCAGGAATCTCACAGGAGGCAACATGTGAAGAGAGAGGCTGGCACAGTGGTGTGGTTCTGGATTCCAGGCTGACTGCAGGTGAGGTTGTGGGGGTGGGAGCAGACACTGTGGTGTCGAATCTATTGAAAAACAGATTCAACTCGTCGGCTCTATTCTCACCTCCCTCAGCTCCCCTGCTGTTGGTTGGCCTGAATCCAGTGATGGTCTTCATGCCCCTCCACACCTCTCTCATGCTGTTCTGCTGGAGTTTCCACTCCAGCTTCCTCCTGTAATTGTCCTTAGCCTCTCTGATCTTGTCCTTTAGTAACACCTGGATCTTCCTCACCTCCTCTTTGTTGCCCCCTCTGAAAGCCCTCTTCTTGTTGTTGAGGAGGGCTTTGATGTCCTTAGTCACCCACGGCTTGTTATTTGGGTAACAATGAACAGTCTGAGCTGGAACAATGGAGTCGGTGCAGAAAGTTATGTAGCCTGTGATACACTCAGTAAGCCCATTGATGTCCTCGGCGTGAGGCTCACAGAGTGTTTCCCAGTCGGTCACCTCGAAACAGCCCTGTAGTTCCGCTATTGCCTCCTCTGACCACCTCCTAACAGTCCTGGTGGTCACAGGTTCCCTCCTCACAATTGGCACATAGCGGGGGGTGAGGTGAATCAGGTTATGAGCTGACCTACCAAGTGGGGGGAGGGAGGAGGAGCTGTATGCATCCTTGACGTTAGCATACAGTAAGTCTAAAGTTTTCTCTCCCCTGGTGGGACAGTCCACATATTGTTTGAATGTTGGTAGTGTATTGTCCAGTGATACATGGTTGAAGTCACCCGAGATCACAATAAAGGCACTCGGGTGCTGAGTCTGTAGCCGAGCTATGGCAGAGTGGATAGTCTGATTAGTCGACTAATCGCAAAAATAATCGGTGACTAGTCGACTATCAAAATAATCGTTTGTGGCAGCCCTAGTCTGCAGGCAAAAGAGCACTGCAAGAGTCTGGGGATGGAGAATCCTGTGTGCTCTGTGGCCAACTAGCTTTTTCCAGATGGCAGGGTTATTGCAGGGCACCAGCAGGTAATGCATTCATATATTCTTGCTGCTTTAATATACCGTGAATCTATTGTGTTCTCTTTTCTGTCTTCTCTCAACCATCAAAAAAGTTGTTAGAGCTGCTCTTGTCATTTCTGCTGTCTTCTTTGACTTCTCAGGCTCTGGATTTCCTCCAGGAAAACTCTCGGCGCCTAAAGTTCATGCGGACCAAAACTCTCCCAGTCAGTGGTGCGTTCCATACTGAGCTGATGGCATCGGCTACTGAACCTCTCAGAGAGGTGCTCCGGCAGGTGGAGGTCAGTCAGCCACTTTATCCAAAAGGGATTAACATATTTTCCGAAACATGTATTCAATTACTCTGTAAAGCTACACCAGTCCTCATTTTTAAAAGATAACCCATCCTATTCAGTCTGACTCGGAAAGTTAAATGGAAAGTATACCCAAGATTTTACATCTGGTATTCAGCCATTCAAACTGCCCTCCGTCTTCAGAGTGAGGGAAAGTCTTCCCTTCACCATGAACTCAAACTGAAGAGACGGATCCAGCGGGAAAACAGTCAGCGGGAACGCAGCCGGAGCGCCCGCAGCAGCTGCAGCAGCAGGGGCAGCCAATCTGATGACTCGACTATCCATGAGACAGAGAAGACAGAAAAAGAGAAAGACAAACAGGACTTAGAGATTGAAAACATTATCAAGGTAAGTGAGGGCTATAAGAATCTTTTTTTGTAATATTTATTTAATTACATCATGCACCAAACTATCCATGGTAGTGATTATTTAACTAAGTCATAGTGGCACTGGGCAGCTGCCAGTGCAGTTCATTTTGTCCATTTGAAAAGTACCATGTACACTCACTGGCCACATTTTTGTTAGATACACCTGTTGAGCTGCTCATTAGGTCAAATACCTAATCAGCCTATCACATGGCAGCAGCTCAGTGCATTTAGGCATGTATACATTAATAAGATGACCTGCTGAAGGTCAAATGGGATTTAAATGACTTTGAACATGCATTGTTGTTTGTGTCGGACAGGCTTGTCTGAGTATTTCAGAAACTGTACAACCATCTAACCGGTTTATAGAAAATGGTCTGAAATAGAGGAAATCTCCTGTGAGCAGCACTTCTCTGGGAAAAAAATCACTTGTTGGTGCCAAAGATCAAAAGCGGAATGAGCAGATTACTTACAGCTGTAAGGAAAGCAACATGAACTCAAATACCCACTTACTTCAACCAAGTTATCAAGAAGAGCACCGCTGAAAGCACAATACGTTGAACCTCGAAGCTGATGGCCTAGTGTCACCTGCTGGATAGAGGTGAAAACACAAACCAAACAATGGCTCTTTCATCTGTTTCACAGCATGCTCGGGAACTGGAAACTCGCCGAAGGGAGGCAGAGGAGAGAGAGCGGAGGAAGCAGAGGGAGGTGCAGATGGAACTGGAAAGACAGCTGAAAGAGGCTGAGATGGTAAAAAAAAAAGTTTTCCACTTGACACCAATTATGTACAGAGTCTTTTCTCCTTGACTTTGATCTTTGAGAACTGCAGCAAAATGTTGACTGTCATTATAAAATTCACACCTAGTCTTTAATGATTTGGAAAAATGGTTATGACAGTCCAGGAAAAGGTGATTCAGGAATAGGTCAGTTTATACCGCTCTGTTGGTGCATCTGTTTATGTAGCTGTGTGTGTGTGCATAGATAAAAGACAGCATGCAGGCTGAGATGCAGGTGAAGGAAAAGGAGGCTGAACAACAGAAGAAGAGGATCAGGGAGCTGGAGCTGACACAGCAGCAGCTGGAAGTTGCCCTTAATATGGAGATCCAGGCTCGGCTGGAGGAGGAGAGGGCCAGACTGGAGCTTGAGCGGTAACAATGGATTTCTAACTCTTATTATGGCCCTTTATTATTTTATTTGTGATGGAGATCTGAGATATCCATGAGAAGTATTAACTGTCATGCGGCGGCTGTGTGAAGGCAAGAGAGGACCCAATTGCACGGCTCTAGACACACGGGAATGAACTCAAAGGCAGGTCTTTATTAACAGGAACATAAGAAGTCATACAAAACTATACTGGGAGAAACTAAAGCTGAGGCGCTGGGAAGACACGGGAAATGCACACAACCTAGAAGGATGACGCAACACAGAACAAAGGGACACTCTGACATAAATACACAGAAGGTAATGAGGGAAGTGGGAACACACGGGGAACACAGCTGAAGACAATTACTCATGACCGAGCAGGGAGGACACGAAACTGAAAATACTGACACCAAGATGTGGACCTTAAACACAACACAGTACACAGAGATGAGCACAGAGAGAGAGGCAGAGAACAAGGATGAATACGAGGGGATGAGGAGAACACAGAACACAACGGACGGGAACACGGTACCAGAACAAACACCACAATAAAAGCATGGACACAGGGGGAATCCAACTACCAAACCAAACAATCCAATGGACATAAGGAACAAAATACAAAACCACAGGAAAACTGAGAACACTGGGTCAAAATGACCCAGGACCATGACAATACCCCCCCTCAATGGCTGACTCCAGACAGCCCTTGCGGACGGCAACGGCGGCAGAACAGATCCGGAGGCCGGCCGTGTGGAAGGCGGCGGCTACAGAGCGGGACCGGAGGCCGGGCCCCTCGAACCCTCCAGCGGAGACGAGGAAGGGCTGGCTGGGCTCTCCAGAACCCCCAGCGGACAAGGCAGGTGGCAGCGTGGAAGCCGCGGAGTGCTGGATGGGCTCATCCGAGCTTCCAGCCGGAGCTGATGTAGCGCCAGAGGGTATCGGGACCCCTGGCTGAATGTTAAGCTGACCAGAAGACCAAACTGCTACAGGGGACCAAACTGATGGCTGTAGTAATGGTTGTGGTGACAGTGGAGTGGGCGGTGGAGTGGATGACTGAGTTAACGGTGACTGTGCTAATGGTTCAGCTAAGGAGTGCATTAATGACAGGACTACAGGTTGAATGACTGACTGAGCAGCAGCCTGAATGGCTGAGTGTCGTGATGGTTGTGGTGGAAGAGAAGCGGGTGATGGTGTGGATGATGGAGCTACGGGCGACTGAGTGGCAGACTGAACTGATGACTGAAGTGATGGTAGAGGTGAAAATTGAGCTTGTGGTGGGGTAGCTGACTGAGGTGCGGGGGACACAGGAGACAGAGCCAGCGGGGACACAGGAGGCAGAGCTACAGATTGAACTGAGGGAGACTGGGTAGCAAACTGAACTAGTGGTAGTAATGGCGGTTGGGGAGAAGGCTGGACTGTACACTGAGGAGAAGGCTGACTGACTGACTGAGGAGCATCCTGTGCAGCTGAGTGTAATGATGGTTGTGGGAGCGAATGTAGGACAGGTGGTGGTGTCGGGTCCCCTGAGCCTACAATGCGGATGAAAGGTGCAGGCACCTGCTGGACACCAGTCGCTCCCACCTGAGGAGCAGGTACAGGTGCAGAGATCGGCTGGGTCCTGGCGGGCCTCACCTCAGTGGTTGGCACAGATTTCGGCAGGGACTGGGCGGCTGCTGTCCCCACCCGAGGAGCTGATACGGGTGCAGGGACCAGCAGAGCCTCAGTCGACCCGGAAACCGGAACAGGGACCAGCTGGGCGCCAGCCCCCCTCACCTGGGGAACTGAGATAGGTGCAGGGGAGTGCTGGGCCGCAGCTATCCCTAGAACGCAAGGGGCCTGGGAGGCGGGCCTAGAAAGAACAGTCTGCAAGAGATCAATTCCCTGCCCTGAGTGAGCGGATGAGGAACAGCGCTCTGACTTCATAGCGTTAAGTGTGCTAAAGCTGTAGCTTACAGGCACTAATGCACCACCTTCAGTGTTTACAGACTCTAGAGAAATGTGATCAGCTGATGCACCAACAGTCTTAGAGCTTCTTTCTTCGGAGCTAACCATGCTTATACTGACAGAGGAGGGGTTAATAGCCGATGTAAACATAGGTCTGTGCACCGGAGAGGCAGATGAAACAAAGTCTTTTACCTCCGGCTCGCTGGAAGCAGTAAACCTAGGGAAAACAGTGGTGGGTGTAGAGCCCCCTGACTCAAGAACATTCGAATCAGTAAATACGTCAGAATGGACTTTCCCCTGGGGTGATGGCTCAGAAGTAACGAGCTGGGGTCGAGCTATCACAGGAACATTTACAGTCTTGGATTTTACTGCTTTAACATCTAAGGAGGCAGGTTTTAAAGCCCCAGTGGTGAGCTTAACTGCAAAACAATCATTCTCAGCAGACACACAGGTAAAGGGCACAGAAGCAGGTGTCTCTAACTCAGGAAATGCTGACTTCAAGTTTTCAGACCTAGGAAACACTAGCGAAGGATAATCTTTCTCAAATATGAGTCCAAACGTAGGAGAAACGGTCTCTGAGTTGACCCTCCGGGCAGTACAACGGTTCATAAGAAGTTCGGGTTCGGATTCAACATTTACAGATCGTGAGCCTTTAGAGCCTACGGCAAGAGTCACAGAGTTTGCATTCCTGCATTCAGAGTAGTGAGAACTAGCCTCGGAGTGAACAGAAAGAGTGTCTTTGTCACTCACCCCAGCCGGCTGCTCAGTAGTCCCGGAATCCGGCTGAGGAGAGGACCGGCGACGGCGTCTCCTCCTTGATGAGGGAATGGAGGTGACGGGGGAAACCGGTGATGATGCGGGGGTGACGGTCTCCTCTTCATCATCCGACCTCATCGCTGCTAGGAAAGCAGCGGGAGAGCGACGGTCAGAGCTGAGAGGGGATGGAGAAGGGCTCCGCGGCAGCAGCGCCAAAAAACCCTCTCGTTTTAGCAGCCGCTGTTGCGATACCGAGAGCCCCGTCTGCTGCTGCGATGCCGTCGCGGCGAGCTTAGTTCGCTGCTGCTGCGGCGGCTGACTGGCGGAGATCTCCGTCTGCAGTCGCTGTGGTGTGGAATCCCGGGAACAGACACTGTCTGCCAGCTCACGAGCTTGTAATGCCTCCTTGGCTCGGCTCAGTTCATCAATAAAGCCCTCATAGCAGGTGAGCTGGTGAAGGAAAGGGTTTCCCTCGATTATTGCCTTTATGGCGTTAAGTCCGACGGAAATTGTCCGTGAGTCCGAGGCGCGGGTTATTCGTTGCACCAGACTCTGTACACGGAGAATATCTCCCTCACGGGCGGAGCCTGCTGGGTCCATTTCGTGGTTGCGTCGTTCTGTCGTGCGGCGGCTGTGTGAAGGCAAGAGAGGACCCAAATGCACGGCTCTAGACACACGGGAATGAACTCAAAGGCAGGTCTTTATTAACAGGAACATAAGAAGTCATACAAAACTATAAATACACAGAAGGTAATGAGGGAAGTGGGAGTTGTTACAGGATGCAAACATGTTTTATACTGTTTTGAAGTCTGGGACAGCATCATAAGAGGCATAACTGATCTCACCGTAGTCCCATGAAGACTCAAGATGAGTGTTTTCACGACTGCCATCTTGGTGTTTTGAAATCAGGCATGATGAATGAAGGGAAGAACTGTCTGTTAAGGTTCTCAGTCGTTCAGGTCATCGTAGTCTAAGGAGCTTGGAAAGAAAAGCATCTGGACTTCTTTAAGCTTCTTGAAGAGCGTTTCACCTCTCATTCAAGAAGCTTCTTCAGTTCTCTGAAGAAATTCTGAACTGAAGAAGCTTCTCAGATGAGAGGTGAAACATCTTCAAGAAACTTAAAGAAGTCCAGATGCTTTTCTTTCCACGCTCCTTAGACTGTAGTTAAACTTCACACACTGGACTTGTCAGTCACACATCCTTCGCCAGTAGGCATTCCCAGAATGATCTTTCCCCTTCTGACGCTTAGAATGACCAAATATGTGCAAAATGGACAATTCAACATGCCACCATGTCAGTCTTTTATTAAATATGACATGAAACAAATGACTGAGCCATTAAATTTGTCACAAAGGTGTTCACCTAATTCCAGGCAAATGGAATAGACTTCTATGGGACCATAAGTCTTTTTGCACTTTGACATTTGTTTTACTTTTCAGATCTGTAACCTATAACTTTTATACTGTATGTGTTTTGATCATAGGAGTCTACAGGGACTTACTTACTTTTAGCACGTTTAGCAGTTGATGTTGGCTTCTTTTTTCAGTACTGGAGCTTCCTGCTCATTGAAGACTTTTCTAAAAGGAAATGCTTAATCCAAAATGGCGTTTTAAGGGCTTGGATTAATGTCAATTTCAGCAAATATTCTTTCTTATGTTAAAAGAACATGGATCTCTGTCAGTGATAACTTCTGACTTTATAACTCAAATTTTAAGAGAGAGCTTCACTGCTAAGCTCTCATCTGTGTGGGTGTCACGGTTCGCTTGAGGACTCACATGCAGGACTCAGAGGCACAGTCAGTATTTATTACAGTTCCACCAGGTGTATATACAAACAGTGCAGGGGATAGTGCTATATACAAAGCGGTGACAGGGAAAAGGCTCCGGGGAAATCCAGGTAGGGAAAAGACACTTGCTCCTCTTCTGACTCTCTCTCCAAACACTCACACAAAAAGGGAATCCGCTCGGGGAATGCAGAGTCGGGTCCAGGGGATCTATGTACAGAAGGAAACACACATTAGAGGTTTTGCACAGGGAAGCAAATGAGAACTTGCTGAGAGCCGGGCTGCACTGACGCGAGTCACACACAACGATCCAGCGATGAGTAGAAGCCACTCCCTGGCTTAAATGCTGGCTGCACTGATGAGGCCCAGGTGTTTCCTCCTCAGAGGGGCGTGGGCCGAGGGCGTGAACCCACCATGAGTATATCTGTATCTATATAGATATATATGTGTATTCGTAACCTTTTTTCATCATCTAGTTTCCTGTGCCAGATCTTCTACTGATCCACTGAGGCAGACATGTAAAAAAACATGAACTAAAGCATATTTCTGTATATAAACAGGACCTTAAATCTTTATCAACAGCTACTTTAGAGGAAACTCTTCAATAAACTGCAACCAAAGGCTCAACTCAGAGGACAAAACCCAACCTGTTATAAATAGTGTGACAGCAAACTTTCTCTTGTGTAAAGTTACAAATAGGAGTAATTATCCACAGGAGCTTTTATACATAATGAAGTTATAATTCGTCCTGTAGAAATTGTACATTTAAGCTATATAGTTCCCTCTGTGATAACTCTGCTATGAATGCCTCTTATTAACTTTTATGCTTTTACAACCCACTATGAGCAAACACTCAGCAACAGTGGGAAGGAAAAACTCCCTTCTTGAAGGAAAAAACCTCTGGTAGAACCAGGAAATCTGTCTAAACTAGTTGGGGGTTAGAGCAACAGATGCAAGTCTTCAGATCATTTGCAGTGTGACTGTCTTTGTGCACACTTTAACCTGATTCAGTTTTCTTATTTGTCAAAATGCACCATGGGTAAAAAAAAACAAAACAAAATAGTAATGAAGGAGAATCTTCAGCAAAGATGAATTAAACAAGTTTTATTTTGATCAAATTTTACTTTAAGTAAAACACATCTTTATTTGATGACTTTAATGTCATCAAATAAAGACAGTTTTGATGGAGCTCCTGACCCAGCCCAAGCTCTCTATGAAGACGAGGAAAAACTCCCCAGGGGGCCAGATCGATGGGAAGAAACCTCGGGAAAGCCCATTCAAAGAGAGATCCCCTTTCCTGGGATGGCTGGGGGGGTTACAGGAACTCCGAAAAAGCTAAATTTTTATTTATTTATTTTTTAAGATTGACCCACTCTATCTATTCCTGTCCAACAGAAAAAAGAAAGGAAGTTACTACAATGTATCACACTTACATGATAAGGTGTGAATTGTGTGTTTGTGTGTGTTATCTTAGCCAGGGGTGAAGCTGGAGCTCCTCCAGTGTTGGGCGCTTCTCCGGGACTATAGCTAAACATGCGTCCAAGAAATTCCGGCATTCTTGAAAGAAAGAAAAGATCAAAAAGATGAAGATGATAGTTCTAGTGATCCAAGGCATCAGTGAATGTGGAAGTGTGAAGTTTTCTTACCTGTGGACAGACGCTTTTTGATGCTCAGTTGCTTTGTGAGGAACCTCGCGGTACTAAAGTATCGTGCATGAAGCGCTTCATACAACACCACTCCCATTTGCCACACCGTGGTGGGTCCACACCTGTAGCAGCTCCTAATGTACCACTCGGGAGGGATGTGAAGAGGAGTGCCTAACAAACAGACACAATTGCAATTTCTTCTAAAACAAAAGACACAAATTGTTACATCTGTGAAAAGCAGGAGCAGAATATGTTACCATAGAAGATGCGATACAGAGATCGCTGTTTAACAAAGCAGCTCAGTCCAAAGTCAATGATGCGAACTCGAGGCACATCTGAGCCGGTCTCAATCAGAATGTTTTGTCCCTTGATGTCCCGATGAAAGATGTGTTTCTCCTCAAGTTCCTTTACAGCATCAACTAGTTGCTTCAGAATGACCTGGAAAAGATGAAAAACACAATAATGAGTTAATGCTTTTCTGCCTTGATTGAATGCTGTACAGTCTAAGGCTCTCCCAGTCAACCTACCTTGGCCTTGTCCTCTGGTAAAGCTCTTCCATTTTCTGCTTTGTATTTTTGCAGGTCCACAGCAGGGACAGGTCTCTCCAGCACCAGGATCAGCTCTTTGCCAAAGTCGAACCACTCCAGCAAGGACACAGGTGCTGATATTCCCACTGACCCTTCTGCTTCACCTGCAAGTTTAAGCATAATGGCCACTTCCACCGAGAGCATCTTCCCATTTTCATCCTGAAATATTACAACAAAGTGGATGATGAGGAACGCCGCATTCAATCCAGTAATGTAAAACTAATTCAAGTGTTGGACGCTTACCGCCACTTTGCAGTAGACTTTATTTTTGGGAATGTGTTTGATGGCAACCTAGAAGACACAGAGCATTGGTGAGCATTTCCTCAGTATGACATAATGAAAGGTGGAAACACAGCAGACGTCTCAGTTTACGATATTATCCATTATCTGCGTTACTGCCTGTCTTACTACCATCATCTGAACACTTACTGGAAAACGATCTTCTATCCGGTAGCCAGAAAACACTGCTCCGCAGCCTCCTTCTCCGAGCTGGTGCTCCTCCACATATCTGGCTTGGAATTCACCTGAACAGACAAAACAGCAAATCTTGTTTTATTACAGCTGTGACACAAATTACTCTCCTCTGTAGCCTAAATGTTCCTTCTGCCCTTCCCCTGAATATAAAACCCAAGCTGCTTGCTACTTACGTTTTTGGTCTGCTACTGATTTTTTGCCCTGGTCCACATTCCTTTTTTTTTTCTTGGGTGACTCTCTGTTGTCTCCCGTGGCCTTTCTTTTGCCATTTTTTGTGCACTCCTGTTTGTTGTTCAAGTCTGGAGATGTGGAAAACACCAAAAGCACATCAGCTCACTGGATGATAGACACAAACACTAAACACCAATATCTTAAACCTAGCAACCACACTTAATCTACCCCCTTATTCAACTAATTAGCCTACCTTTACCAGAGTCCAACGAGGAGGATGCTTGCTCCTTGTCACCGCTCGTATGGTCGAGAAGTTTAGCCTTCTTTGCTTTCTTTGTTGTGCCCTCTTCATCTTGCACAACCTTGCGCTTCACTCCTTTGACCACATCTGAGCTGGTGGAAGGACCAGCCTGCTCAGCGACCCTCCTCCTTTTTATTGGGGTCTTCTTTTCAGGACTGGCCTTTCTTTTAGCAGTCCTGCTCTTACAATCTATAAACGACGACAACAACACAGTGGTGAAAAAGAGTCCCCGACATCAGGACTGGAAGCAGTTTGATGGCAAAGAATTTGAAATTGCTTTTGCTTAAATGATCACAAGTTTATTCTTGGGATTAAAAAAACTGACCAGTGCGAATTGATACTAGGTTTACTAAGTCTTAGATCTTGATGACACTTGTTGGTCTGTTTTTACTGTTGAGTCCAAGAATAAACTTATTACATTATTTTACCAAAAGACCGGTAACCTTCCTTTGATTAGACATCTTGTATTAAAGCTATTTTCAATCAAACATATGATTCAATTGCTTCAAAAATGATTCACACAGTGTCAACATTTCTAGGATTTGGATTTTACCAGGTTCTTATTTTATTATTTTACTTACCTTGATCTCCTGAATCTTTCTTATCGGCCGGAGTGGTAATTTTTCTTGTTTCCTTTTTCATTGTAATTTCGGAGACCCTTTAAAATCGAAAATGTAAACCGTAATGAGTTAATATTGAGTTAATACTTCTTCAAATGTGCACCTTTCAAATGCTTGACTTTTCTAACTGAATTCTGTAAGTGAGCTTTATAAGTAAACTCTGGAAACTACGGCAACACAACATAGAATCTTGCCTTTCAGTGACTTCACTGACTGCCAGTAGTTCAAAGTAGTTTACAGAAAAACACTCTGGCAGACAAAGCCATAATATTTCATATAATTCAATCATTTCATATCAATTAAACAGTTTCTTTCATTATCTTTCATCATTTGTATAAAGACCTCATCTATGGATGACAGTATGAAGATTTGTGGTTGACCACACACTAATAAACACAGTGTCAGCTACATTGTCATCTGATTTAAAGTATTTATTATGTACATTTAACTGTCATGGTACTGAGTCTGTGACCCAGTGTTTTGTGTTTGTTCATTTATATTCATTGATTATTCTTATGTATGTTTTTGGTTCTCTTTATTGTTTTCTTCTTGTGTTATATTCTTAGGCTTTAGGTTTCTGTTACTTTGCCTTGCCCCTGTGTCCCACGTGGCCCATTGTTTTCCTCTGTTTGCTGTTGGGTTGTCTGTGTATCATCCATGACAATTAAATTAAATAGCAAATGCAACTACAATTTCAATGAGATTCATTCCTGGCATTCTACTGCGGTGGCTGAAAATAGACACCAAGCATTATCACTGTAACTGATGTAAATATTGGACTTGGAGGGGATTCATCTGATAGACTGATGCAAACATTACTGTAGCGACTTCCACAGTCGCTAGAGGCCAGGGATGGAGCCTGCCTATTTGCCTGACACGCTGTCAACTTTACGCAATAATGCAAGAGGTGGAATTGTTTGCTTGTTTATTAAAGTGCTTTGAGAGTTTACAGAGTAATGTCATCAGCTCCTGATTCAGACTCTTAAAACATCACAGGCTCTAATGTAACAAAGCGAAACATGTTGTGCAGCGCAGCGGTCAACAAAAACTACGGCTACCCAGCCCTCCTCTCTGTCAAAAATACGGAGTGGAAACTACAGATATTTGTTTAAAAATGTAGGGAGTAAAAATTAAGTACAGCAAGGAAGTTTTTTTTAACTTTTTTACTTCCTACCTGTGGAGCCAATTAAGCTAAATTTAAGAAGCGCATGTCTGTGTATACTTAAAAGCTCTTATGGTTATTTTCACTTTGTAGACAAATTAAAGCACAGAAAAGAAAAACACGATACATTAGAGCATGACATAATTTGACCTGAGGTGGCGCTGCACCGTGAGAGAGCCTGAACGTCAACCGGAAGAAGACGAGAATAAACTCCGTATAAACAACATGGCGTCTCCCTGTGAGGTTTTTTGTTTTGTTTTGTTTTTTAAATGAACTTTATTTAGAACAATAACAATGACAATCTCAAAGAGACAAGCGACATATTAAATCAATCAGAACAGAATCACATCTCCTGTACACCACAATGAAATCGACAATAACTGAAAGTAAACATACATACACACACACACACACACACACACATATATACACATACACATACATATATATACATATATATACATATATATGCATATACACATGCATACATACACATCCATATTCACACATCTACATAATAATAATATAAAAAGATGAATAACCAATACAAAAATAAATAACAATAAAAAAAAGAATGAAAAACAAGGAACAGAAATAAAGAAGACAAGGGGGATCATAAAATCTCTAAAAGTGAGGTTCCATAAACAAGACACATAACTTAAATAAGGGGCTAAGAAAAATCAAACTCTTCTAAAAATCTATGCAATTTGATTGCTTGGGGCTTATTTATTAGCTTAAGAGATTTATGGAACAGGGAGAATTTTGTCCTACCTGGATATAAGGTGTTAACCAAATACCTCCTCAAAAATGGATTATTGCATTTTCCATTAACCAAGTCAAGACCATCTAGTTTAACTTTATGTAAATTTGTAGTCTGTATATTTGAAAAATTGTTCTTTATTGTATTTACAAGGACTGTTGGGATATTCTGTGAAACCTTTTTATAGAGCTCGAACGAGCAACTCATGTCATATTTCTCATTAAGCCTGTTTAATTCAAGTATATCTCCATTTTCATCCATTATATGTGTCACAGACCAAATTTGTTTTGTCATCCATTCGTCCACAAACATAGATTTCCCCCGATTCAATATCACCCTATTATTCCACAATGGAACATTGTGGGGACTAAAGTTATGTTTAAACATTAATTTACAATTTAACAAAACTTGTTGATGAAATTTGGAAAGTTTTATGGGTAGTTTAGAAATGTCAAAATCACATACTAAAAGGATCCCCCCAACTTTGTTGAAAATAAGAGATGGCATCAAGAACCACATCTCATTATCATTTTTCAAGAAAGATCGTAGCCAATTAATCTTTAAAATGCCATTCATTATTTCAAAATCGATTGCTTTTAAACCCCCCTCTTCATAATCTTTTATCAAGTCCCTGTTACTAATATAATGATGTTTATTTTTCCATATGAAATTAAAATTCGCCTTATTTATGTCTTTTATAATTCTTGGTGGGATGGCTAGGGAATAAGCTGGATAGATTAAACTGGACAAAGATTCAACCTTGGTCAACATTATCCTGCCGAACAACGTTAAATCTCTCTGTAGTCAATGGTTTAGAGGGTTTTTTTGCATTTGTCAATTGTATTCTGAATATTCTTTTCGTCTCCCTGTGAGGTGTCATGCCGAGCAGATGTCAGAGTTGAGTTCAAGCAAAGTTGACTCTTTCGGTGATTACAGTTTGTCCGGGCGGGCTGTGCGTCTTATTTCATCCGCAGACACGTCGTTGGATGAGGAACAGCTCATGTTGGCATCAGTGGCAGTCAGGATGGCAGCATCTTCCAGAGGGAAGGTCAGGTCGCTGGTCTCTCTGAGCAGGACGCTGTCCACCAACAAGCCCGGTTCCACGGCTGGAGATTACCCTTCTCCGGCTGAAGTTCCCGCTTCTCCCCCGAACAGCGAGCCAGCCGCGGCGCCTCAGCGGAGACCCAAAAAAGACCCCAGCGGCTGCTCCGTGCTCCTCTTCCCCGGTCAGGGCAGCCAGTTTGTGGGCATGGGCAGAGGACTTTTAAAATACCCCAACGTTAAAGAAATGTTCACCGTAGCCCAGAAGATCCTGGGTTACGACCTGCTGTCTCTGTGTCTGGAGGGCCCCGAGGACGAGCTGCAGAAAACGGTTCACTGTCAGCCGGCGGTGTTTGTCACCTCCCTGGCTGCTGTGGAGAGACTCAACCAAGAAAACCCCAAAGTAAGTGCCAGATAAATGTCTGGAAAAAGGACAATAACTGCAGGTCCTGCCTTCTTAAATGTGGCCATTTTATCTTTTTTTTTTTTTTTTAAATACTGCTACAGTAATATTAATTTATATTTAAAATGTGCGCACATTATGTATGAAGGTGTGGATGAATGATGCTTGTTGTAAGAAAGCATTTTGAGTGCCCAGTAGAAGAGCATCTTTCAAATGCAAAGTTTCTCATTTCAACTTTAATTACTGCACCTGATTAAGGCGGTAGAGTAAATAAGGCTTCCAACAGTGGTTATTTCTTATTATCACATCTTGTTTTTATTGTTTTTATCAGTAGATTGTTGTTTCACTCCCACCAAAAACATCACCGTAAATAATCTTCTGATTCTGAATGACCATTTAAAAAAATAAACAAATTGTTCTGAGTTAATTTCAGTTACGGATGTATCAGTGACATAAATGATATATCGGTCATAATCGGGAGGCTGTTACATTTTTATTTTTTTATTTTTTTTTTACTTGTTTCCTGCTGTACACAGGCCATTGAGATGTGTGTCGCTGCTGCAGGTTTCAGTGTCGGAGAATTTGCTGCTCTTGTCTTTTCTGGGGCGATGAACTTTGCAGAAGGTAGAAAGATTTCTTTTTTGGGTTTTTTTGTGCACTTGTAAAAGGTGTTTTAATCACAACTTTGGTTAATATTCTGTATTTACTCCTTATGCATCTTCTAGCTTTGTATGCAGTGAAGGTGCGAGCGGAGACTATGCAGAAGGCCTCAGAACTGGTTCCCAGTGGGATGCTGTCAGTCACTGGTAGACCTCAGGCTCAGTATAATTATGCCTGTCTGCAGTAGGGCTGCCACGATTAGTCGACTAGTCACGATTACGTCGACTATCAAAATCGTCGACGACTGATTTAATAGTCGAGGCGGCGTTTGAAGCTTTGTAAGATCACAAAAGACGCAGGAATAAGTAGTAGGATTTAAGAGTGTAATAACGGACTGAAACAGAAGATGGCAGCACTGCATATACAAGGATGCCAGCCGTTAAACCCCGAAGAAGAAGAAGAAGAAGAAGAAGCGGTGTCCCAGAATTCATAGCGCGGCCTAGCTCAGTTTCCAACAATGGCGGCAGCTAGTTAGTTTTAATATTACTCTTATTATTCTTTCTGGGTCACAAAACAAACGTTTAACATATTTTCAGGCGAGAATGTAGCTGTGTAAACCTCAAATATCTGCTCAGTTTATCAAGACACCACATATTTTCAAAAGCGCTCCGATGTTTTCGGAGACGTCTGTTACCCACTAGCTCGATAGCTAGCCGGGGCAAGGCTCACTAGAGCCGTGAGAACACCGGACTCCCGGCAGATCGTTTTCAAACACACCGCTGTCTTTCGCTGCTCAGGTTAAACATGATATATAAGTCACTTAGATAACTTAAAAATGTTATTGTTTGGCTTATTTTAGTATTTTATTTGTTCCTGAGTAAATCTGTTTTGCTGAGATTAAAGTTATAGTTTTTACACAGCTGAATAAACGTCAAGCAGACAGCTGATTATCAGAAGTGTGAGATGCTCGAGAATATTCTCCGGTGTCCTGTTATATTTTAGATAGCAAGGAGTTTATTAAACTTCACCGAAACAATCTGCAAATTTCATTAAAATTTAATAAACTATCATCTTGTCTTTATTTTTAGTTAGCACATACCTTAAACACTTAAAGCTGTAAGCTAATGATAGTTATATAAGAGCAGATGCTGCTGGTGCAATAAGCTGAACGTTTTACATCCAATGGATGATGAATCAGAATCAGAATCAGAATCAGAATACTTTATTGATCCCTGGGGAAATTAGTTTTTGTTACAGTGCTCCATTTTAAACCAACATTAAGACAACACAGACAATACGCTAACTAAGAATAGTACAATATATACATATATATACATACATACATACATAAGTCACTTATAAATAAATAGTTGGAAAAGAAACATGTGTAGCTGTAGCAGCAAACAGTGTGTTAAGTGGATGCGTTGTACAGGGAGATGGCCACAGGCAGGAATGATTTCCTGTGTCGTTCAGTGGTGCTTTTCGGTAATCTCAGTCTCTCACTGAACGAGCTCCTGTGACTGACCAACATGTCATGGAGTGGGTGGGAGGTGTTATCCAACATTGTCTTTATCTTGGACAGCATCCGCCTCTCCGACACCACCTTGAGGGAGTCCAGCTCCATCCCCACAACATTGCTGGCCTTACGGATCAGTTTATTAAGTCTGTTGGCATCTGCGACCCTCAGCCTGCTCCCCCAGCATGCAACAGCATAGAGGATCGCACTGGCCACAACAGACTCATAGAAAATCCTCAGCATTTTCTGGCAGATGTTGAAGGACCTCAGTCGCCTCAAAAAATAGAGACGACTCTGGCCCTTCCTGTAAAGTGCTGTGGTGTTTTTAGCCCAGTCCAGTTTGTTGTCAATGTGTACTCCAAGGTATTTATAGTCCTCCACAATGTCAACACTGACCCCCTGGATTGAAACAGGGGTCAAGTGTTTCCTGGTCTTCCTGAAGTCCACGATCAGTTCCTTGGTCTTTGCCACGTTGAGCTGCAGATGATTCTGCTCACACCACGTGACAAAGGAGTCGACCACAGCCCGGTACTCTGTCTCATCATCCCTGCTGATGCATCCAACCACCGCAGAGTCATCAGAAAACTTCTGAAGATGGCAGGTCTCTGTGCAGTGGCTGAAGTCTGTGGTGTAGAGGGTGAAGAGGAAGGGGGAGAGGACAGTCCCCTGTGGTGCCCCTGTGTTGCTAATCACCTTGTCAGACACACACTGTGGGAGACGTACATATTGTGGTCTTCCTGTCAGGTAATCAACAATCCAGGACACCAGAGAAGCATCCACCTGCATCGCTGCTAACTTATCACCCAGGAGGGTCGGCCTGATGGTGTTGAAAGCACTGGAAAAGTCAAAAAACATGACCCTCACAGTGCTCGCCGGCTGGTCCAGATGGGTGTAGACACGATTGAGCAGGTAGATGATGGCGTCCTCTGTTCCGAGACGAGGCTGATAAGCGAACTGAAGGGGATCCAGATGTGGTCTTACTATGGGTCGCAGCTGGTCCAGGATGAGCCTTTCCAGGGTCTTCATGATGTGGGAGGTCAGTGCCACGGGCCTGTAATCCTGGGGGCCACTGGGACGAGGCGTCTTTGGTACAGGGACGAGGCATGATGTCTTCCACATCACCGGGACCCTCTGCAGACTCAGACTCAGCATAAACAGTTTATGAAAGACTCCACACAGCTGGGGGGCACAGGTCTTGAGGACAAGGGGACTCACTCCGTCTGGTCCAGCAGACTTGCCTGAGTGAAGTCTCCTCATTTGCATCTCAACCTGGTATTGAGTGAAGGTGATGGGTGGGGGAGGGGTGTCAGGAATCTCACAGGAGGCAACATGTGAAGAGAGAGGCTGGCACAGTGGTGTGGTTCTGGATTCCAGGCTGACTGCAGGTGAGGTTGTGGGGGTGGGAGCAGACACTGTGGTGTCGAATCTATTGAAAAACAGATTCAACTCGTCGGCTCTATTCTCACCTCCCTCAGCTCCCCTGCTGTTGGTTGGCCTGAATCCAGTGATGGTCTTCATGCCCCTCCACACCTCTCTCATGCTGTTCTGCTGGAGTTTCCACTCCAGCTTCCTCCTGTAATTGTCCTTAGCCTCTCTGATCTTGTCCTTTAGTAACACCTGGATCTTCCTCACCTCCTCTTTGTTGCCCCCTCTGAAAGCCCTCTTCTTGTTGTTGAGGAGGGCTTTGATGTCCTTAGTCACCCACGGCTTGTTATTTGGGTAACAATGAACAGTCTGAGCTGGAACAATGGAGTCGGTGCAGAAAGTTATGTAGCCTGTGATACACTCAGTAAGCCCATTGATGTCCTCGGCGTGAGGCTCACAGAGTGTTTCCCAGTCGGTCACCTCGAAACAGCCCAGTAGTTCCGCTATTGCCTCCTCTGACCACCTCCTAACAGTCCTGGTGGTCACAGGTTCCCTCCTCACAATTGGCACATAGCGGGGGGTGAGGTGAATCAGGTTATGATCTGACCTACCAAGTGGGGGGAGGGAGGAGGAGCTGTATGCATCCTTGACGTTAGCATACAGTAAGTCTAAAGTTTTCTCTCCCCTGGTGGGACAGTCCACATATTGTTTGAATGTTGGTAGTGTATTGTCCAGTGATACATGGTTGAAGTCACCCGAGATCACAATAAAGGCACTCGGGTGCTGAGTCTGTAGCCGAGCTATGGCAGAGTGGATAGTCTGATTAGTCGACTAATCGCAAAAATAATCGGTGACTAGTCGACTATCAAAATAATCGTTTGTGGCAGCCCTAGTCTGCAGGCAAAAGAGCACTGCAAGAGTCTGGGGATGGAGAATCCTGTGTGCTCTGTGGCCAACTAGCTTTTTCCAGATGGCAGGGTTATTGCAGGGCACCAGCAGGTAATGCATTCATATATTCTTGCTGCTTTAATATACCGTGAATCTATTGTGTTCTCTTTTCTGTCTTCTCTCAACCATCAAAAAAGTTGTTAGAGCTGCTCTTGTCATTTCTGCTGTCTTCTTTGACTTCTCAGGCTCTGGATTTCCTCCAGGAAAACTCTCGGCGCCTAAAGTTCATGCGGACCAAAACTCTCCCAGTCAGTGGTGCGTTCCATACTGAGCTGATGGCATCGGCTACTGAACCTCTCAGAGAGGTGCTCCGGCAGGTGGAGGTCAGTCAGCCACTTTATCCAAAAGGGATTAACATATTTTCCGAAACATGTATTCAATTACTCTGTAAAGCTACACCAGTCCTCATTTTTAAAAGATAACCCATCCTATTCAGTCTGACTCGGAAAGTTAAATGGAAAGTATACCCAAGATTTTACATCTGGTATTCAGCCATTCAAACTGCCCTCCGTCTTCAGAGTGAGGGAAAGTCTTCCCTTCACCATGAACTCAAACTGAAGAGACGGATCCAGCGGGAAAACAGTCAGCGGGAACGCAGCCGGAGCGCCCGCAGCAGCTGCAGCAGCAGGGGCAGCCAATCTGATGACTCGACTATCCATGAGACAGAGAAGACAGAAAAAGAGAAAGACAAACAGGACTTAGAGATTGAAAACATTATCAAGGTAAGTGAGGGCTATAAGAATCTTTTTTTGTAATATTTATTTAATTACATCATGCACCAAACTATCCATGGTAGTGATTATTTAACTAAGTCATAGTGGCACTGGGCAGCTGCCAGTGCAGTTCATTTTGTCCATTTAAAAAGTACCATGTACACTCACTGGCCACATTTTTGTTAGATACACCTGTTGAGCTGCTCATTAGGTCAAATACCTAATCAGCCTATCACATGGCAGCAGCTCAGTGCATTTAGGCATGTATACATTAATAAGATGACCTGCTGAAGGTCAAATGGGATTTAAATGACTTTGAACATGCATTGTTGTTTGTGTCGGACAGGCTTGTCTGAGTATTTCAGAAACTGTACAACCATCTAACCGGTTTATAGAAAATGGTCTGAAATAGAGGAAATCTCCTGTGAGCAGCACTTCTCTGGGAAAAAAATCACTTGTTGGTGCCAAAGATCAAAAGCGGAATGAGCAGATTACTTACAGCTGTAAGGAAAGCAACATGAACTCAAATACCCACTTACTTCAACCAAGTTATCAAGAAGAGCACCGCTGAAAGCACAATACGTTGAACCTCGAAGCTGATGGCCTAGTGTCACCTGCTGGATAGAGGTGAAAACACAAACCAAACAATGGCTCTTTCATCTGTTTCACAGCATGCTCGGGAACTGGAAACTCGCCGAAGGGAGGCAGAGGAGAGAGAGCGGAGGAAGCAGAGGGAGGTGCAGATGGAACTGGAAAGACAGCTGAAAGAGGCTGAGATGGTAAAAAAAAAAGTTTTCCACTTGACACCAATTATGTACAGAGTCTTTTCTCCTTGACTTTGATCTTTGAGAACTGCAGCAAAATGTTGACTGTCATTATAAAATTCACATCTTTAATGATTTGGAAAAATGGTTATGACAGTCCAGGAAAAGGTGATTCAGGAATAGGTCAGTTTATACCGCTCTGTTGGTGCATCTGTTTATGTAGCTGTGTGTGTGTGCATAGATAAAAGACAGCATGCAGGCTGAGATGCAGGTGAAGGAAAAGGAGGCTGAACAACAGAAGAAGAGGATCAGGGAGCTGGAGCTGACACAGCAGCAGCTGGAAGTTGCCCTTAATATGGAGATCCAGGCTCAGCTGGAGGAGGAGAGGGCCAGACTGGAGCTTGAGCGGTAACAATGGATTTCTAACTCTTATTATGGCCCTTTATTATTTTATTTGTGATGGAGATCTGAGATATCCATGAGAAGTATTAACTGTCATGCGGCGGCTGTGTGAAGGCAAGAGAGGACCCAATTGCACGGCTCTAGACACACGGGAATGAACTCAAAGGCAGGTCTTTATTAACAGGAACATAAGAAGTCATACAAAACTATACTGGGAGAAACTAAAGCTGAGGCGCTGGGAAGACACGGGAAATGCACACAACCTAGAAGGATGACGCAACACAGAACAAAGGGACACTCTGACATAAATACACAGAAGGTAATGAGGGAAGTGGGAACACACGGGGAACACAGCTGAAGACAATTACTCATGACCGAGCAGGGAGGACACGAAACTGAAAATACTGACACCAAGATGTGGACCTTAAACACAACACAGTACACAGAGATGAGCACAGAGAGAGAGGCAGAGAACAAGGATGAATACGAGGGGATGAGGAGAACACAGAACACAACGGACGGGAACACGGTACCAGAACAAACACCACAATAAAAGCATGGACACAGGGGGAATCCAACTACCAAACCAAACAATCCAATGGACATAAGGAACAAAATACAAAACCACAGGAAAACTGAGAACACTGGGTCAAAATGACCCAGGACCATGACAATACCCCCCCTCAAGGGCTGACTCCAGACAGCCCTTGCGGACGGCAACGGCGGCAGAACAGATCCGGAGGCCGGCCGTGTGGAAGGCGGCGGCTACAGAGCGGGACCGGAGGCCGGGCCCCTCGAACCCTCCAGCGGAGACGAGGAAGGGCTGGCTGGGCTCTCCAGAACCCCCAGCGGACAAGGCAGGTGGCAGCGTGGAAGCCGCGGAGTGCTGGATGGGCTCATCCGAGCTTCCAGCCGGAGCTGATGTAGCGCCAGAGGGTATCGGGACCCCTGGCTGAATGTTAAGCTGACCAGAAGACCAAACTGCTACAGGGGACCAAACTGATGGCTGTAGTAATGGTTGTGGTGACAGTGGAGTGGGCGGTGGAGTGGATGACTGAGTTAACGGTGACTGTGCTAATGGTTCAGCTAAGGAGTGCATTAATGACAGGACTACAGGTTGAATGACTGACTGAGCAGCAGCCTGAATGGCTGAGTGTCGTGATGGTTGTGGTGGAAGAGAAGCGGGTGATGGTGTGGATGATGGAGCTACGGGCGACTGAGTGGCAGACTGAACTGATGACTGAAGTGATGGTAGAGGTGAAAATTGAGCTTGTGGTGGGGTAGCTGACTGAGGTGCGGGGGACACAGGAGACAGAGCCAGCGGGGACACAGGAGGCAGAGCTACAGATTGAACTGAGGGAGACTGGGTAGCAAACTGAACTAGTGGTAGTAATGGCGGTTGGGGAGAAGGCTGGACTGTACACTGAGGAGAAGGCTGACTGACTGACTGAGGAGCATCCTGTGCAGCTGAGTGTAATGATGGTTGTGGGAGCGAATGTTGGACAGGTGGTGGTGTCGGGTCCCCTGAGCCTACAATGCGGATGAAAGGTGCAGGCACCTGCTGGACACCAGTCGCTCCCACCTGAGGAGCAGGTACAGGTGCAGAGATCGGCTGGGTCCTGGCGGGCCTCACCTCAGTGGTTGGCACAGATTTCGGCAGGGACTGGGCGGCTGCTGTCCCCACCCGAGGAGCTGATACGGGTGCAGGGACCAGCAGAGCCTCAGTCGACCCGGAAACCGGAACAGGGACCAGCTGGGCGCCAGCCCCCCTCACCTGGGGAACTGAGATAGGTGCAGGGGAGTGCTGGGCCGCAGCTATCCCTAGAACGCAAGGGGCCTGGGAGGCGGGCCTAGAAAGAACAGTCTGCAAGAGATCAATTCCCTGCCCTGAGTGAGCGGATGAGGAACAGCGCTCTGACTTCATAGCGTTAAGTGTGCTAAAGCTGTAGCTTACAGGCACTAATGCACCACCTTCAGTGTTTACAGACTCTAGAGAAATGTGATCAGCTGATGCACCAACAGTCTTAGAGCTTCTTTCTTCAGAGCTAACCATGCTTATACTGACAGAGGAGGGGTTAATAGCCGATGTAAACATAGGTCTGTGCACCGGAGAGGCAGATGAAACAAAGTCTTTTACCTCCGGCTCGCTGGAAGCAGTAAACCTAGGGAAAACAGTGGTGGGTGTAGAGCCCCCTGACTCAAGAACATTCGAATCAGTAAATACGTCAGAATGGACTTTCCCCTGGGGTGATGGCTCAGAAGTAACGAGCTGGGGTCGAGCTATCACAGGAACATTTACAGTCTTGGATTTTACTGCTTTAACATCTAAGGAGGCAGGTTTTAAAGCCCCAGTGGTGAGCTTAACTGCAAAACAATCATTCTCAGCAGACACACAGGTAAAGGGCACAGAAGCAGGTGTCTCTAACTCAGGAAATGCTGACTTCAAGTTTTCAGACCTAGGAAACACTAGCGAAGGATAATCTTTCTCAAATATGAGTCCAAACGTAGGAGAAACGGTCTCTGAGTTGACCCTCCGGGCAGTACAACGGTTCATAAGAAGTTCGGGTTCGGATTCAACATTTACAGATCGTGAGCCTTTAGAGCCTACGGCAAGAGTCACAGAGTTTGCATTCCTGCATTCAGAGTAGTGAGAACTAGCCTCAGAGTGAACAGAAAGAGTGTCTTTGTCACTCACCCCAGCCGGCTGCTCAGTAGTCCCGGAATCCGGCTGAGGAGAGGACCGGCGACGGCGTCTCCTCCTTGATGAGGGAACGGAGGTGACGGGGGAAACCGGTGATGATGCGGGGGTGACGGTCTCCTCTTCATCATCCGACCTCATCGCTGCTAGGAAAGCAGCGGGAGAGCGACGGTCAGAGCTGAGAGGGGATGGAGAAGGGCTCCGCGGCAGCAGCGCCAAAAAACCCTCTCGTTTTAGCAGCCGCTGTTGCGATACCGAGAGCCCCGTCTGCTGCTGCGATGCCGTCGCGGCGAGCTTAGTTCGCTGCTGCTGCGGCGGCTGACTGGCGGAGATCTCCGTCTGCAGTCGCTGTGGTGTGGAATCCCGGGAACAGACACTGTCTGCCAGCTCACGAGCTTGTAATGCCTCCTTGGCTCGGCTCAGTTCGTCAATAAAGCCCTCATAGCAGGTGAGCTGGTGAAGGAAAGGGTTTCCCTCGATTATTGCCTTTATGGCGTTAAGTCCGACGGAAATTGTCCGTGAGTCCGAGGCGCGGGTTATTCGTTGCACCAGACTCTGTACACGGAGAATATCTCCCTCACGGGCGGAGCCTGCTGGGTCCATTTCGTGGTTGCGTCGTTCTGTCGTGCGGCGGCTGTGTGAAGGCAAGAGAGGACCCAAATGCACGGCTCTAGACACACGGGAATGAACTCAAAGGCAGGTCTTTATTAACAGGAACATAAGAAGTCATACAAAACTATAAATACACAGAAGGTAATGAGGGAAGTGGGAGTTGTTACAGGATGCAAACATGTTTTATACTGCTTTGAAGTCTGGGACAGCATCATAAGAGGCATAACTGATCTCACCGTAGTCCCATGAAGACTCAAGATGAGTGTTTTCACGACTGCCATCTTGGTGTTTTGAAATCAGGCATGATGAATGAAGGGAAGAACTGTCTGTTAAGGTTCTCAGTCGTTCAGGTCATCGTAGTCTAAGGAGCTTGGAAAGAAAAGCATCTGGACTTCTTTAAGCTTCTTGAAGAGCGTTTCACCTCTCATTCAAGAAGCTTCTTCAGTTCTCTGAAGAAATTCTGAACTGAAGAAGCTTCTCAGATGAGAGGTGAAACATCTTCAAGAAACTTAAAGAAGTCCAGATGCTTTTCTTTCCACGCTCCTTAGACTGTAGTTAAACTTCACACACTGGACTTGTCAGTCACACATCCTTCGCCAGTAGGCATTCCCAGAATGATCTTTCCCCTTCTGACGCTTAGAATGACCAAATATGTGCAAAATGGACAATTCAACATGCCACCATGTCAGTCTTTTATTAAATATGACATGAAACAAATGACTGAGCCATTAAATTTGTCACAAAGGTGTTCACCTAATTCCAGGCAAATGGAATAGACTTCTATGGGACCATAAGTCTTTTTGCACTTTGACATTTGTTTTACTTTTCAGATCTGTAACCTATAACTTTTATACTGTATGTGTTTTGATCATAGGAGTCTACAGGGACTTACTTACTTTTAGCACGTTTAGCAGTTGATGTTGGCTTCTTTTTTCAGTACTGGAGCTTCCTGCTCATTGAAGACTTTTCTAAAAGGAAATGCTTAATCCAAAATGGCGTTTTAAGGGCTTGGATTAATGTCAATTTCAGCAAATATTCTTTCTTATGTTAAAAGAACATGGATCTCTGTCAGTGATAACTTCTGACTTTATAACTCAAATTTTAAGAGAGAGCTTCACTGCTAAGCTCTCATCTGTGTGGGTGTCACGGTTCGCTTGAGGACTCACATGCAGGACTCAGAGGCACAGTCAGTATTTATTACAGTTCCACCAGGTGTATATACAAACAGTGCAGGGGATAGTGCTATATACAAAGCGGTGACAGGGAAAAGGCTCCGGGGAAATCCAGGTAGGGAAAAGACACTTGCTCCTCTTCTGACTCTCTCTCCAAACACTCACACAAAAAGGGAATCCGCTCGGGGAATGCAGAGTCGGGTCCAGGGGATCTATGTACAGAAGGAAACACACGTTAGAGGTTTTGCACAGGGAAGCAAATGAGAACTTGCTGAGAGCCGGGCTGCACTGACGCGAGTCACACACAACGATCCAGCGATGAGTAGAAGCCACTCCCTGGCTTAAATGCTGGCTGCACTGATGAGGCCCAGGTGTTTCCTCCTCAGAGGGGCGTGGGCCGAGGGCGTGAACCCACCATGAGTATATCTGTATCTATATAGATATATATGTGTATTCGTAACCTTTTTTCATCATCTAGTTTCCTGTGCCAGATCTTCTACTGATCCACTGAGGCAGACATGTAAAAAAACATGAACTAAAGCATATTTCTGTATATAAACAGGACCTTAAATCTTTATCAACAGCTACTTTAGAGGAAACTCTTCAATAAACTGCAACCAAAGGCTCAACTCAGAGGACAAAACCCAACCTGTTATAAATAGTGTGACAGCAAACTTTCTCTTGTGTAAAGTTACAAATAGGAGTAATTATCCACAGGAGCTTTTATACATAATGAAGTTATAATTCGTCCTGTAGAAATTGTACATTTAAGCTATATAGTTCCCTCTGTGATAACTCTGCTATGAATGCCTCTTATTAACTTTTATGCTTTTACAACCCACTATGAGCAAACACTCAGCAACAGTGGGAAGGAAAAACTCCCTTCTTGAAGGAAAAAACCTCTGGTAGAACCAGGAAATCTGTCTAAACTAGTTGGGGGTTAGAGCAACAGATGCAAGTCTTCAGATCATTTGCAGTGTGACTGTCTTTGTGCACACTTTAACCTGATTCAGTTTTCTTATTTGTCAAAATGCACCATGGGTAAAAAAAACAAAACAAAATAGTAATGAAGGAGAATCTTCAGCAAAGATGAATTAAACAAGTTTTATTTTGATCAAATTTTACTTTAAGTAAAACACATCTTTATTTGATGACTTTAATGTCATCAAATAAAGACAGTTTTGATGGAGCTCCTGACCCAGCCCAAGCTCTCTATGAAGACGAGGAAAAACTCCCCAGGGGGCCAGATCGATGGGAAGAAACCTCGGGAAAGCCCATTCAAAGAGAGATCCCCTTTCCTGGGATGGCTGGGGGGGTTACAGGAACTCCAAAAAAGCTAAATTTTTATTTATTTATTTTTTAAGATTGACCCACTCTATCTATTCCTGTCCAACAGAAAAAAGAAAGGAAGTTACTACAATGTATCACACTTACATGATAAGGTGTGAATTGTGTGTTTGTGTGTGTTATCTTAGCCAGGGGTGAAGCTGGAGCTCCTCCAGTGTTGGGCGCTTCTCCGGGACTATAGCTAAACATGCGTCCAAGAAATTCCGGCATTCTTGAAAGAAAGAAAAGATCAAAAAGATGAAGATGATAGTTCTAGTGATCCAAGGCATCAGTGAATGTGGAAGTGTGAAGTTTTCTTACCTGTGGACAGACGCTTTTTGATGCTCAGTTGCTTTGTGAGGAACCTCGCGGTACTAAAGTATCGTGCATGAAGCGCTTCATACAACACCACTCCCATTTGCCACACCGTGGTGGGTCCACACCTGTAGCAGCTCCTAATGTACCACTCGGGAGGGATGTGAAGAGGAGTGCCTAACAAACAGACACAATTGCAATTTCTTCTAAAACAAAAGACACAAATTGTTACATCTGTGAAAAGCAGGAGCAGAATATGTTACCATAGAAGATGCGATACAGAGATCGCTGTTTAACAAAGCAGCTCAGTCCAAAGTCAATGATGCGAACTCGAGGCACATCTGAGCCGGTCTCAATCAGAATGTTTTGTCCCTTGATGTCCCGATGAAAGATGTGTTTCTCCTCAAGTTCCTTTACAGCATCAACTAGTTGCTTCAGAATGACCTGGAAAAGATGAAAAACACAATAATGAGTTAATGCTTTTCTGCCTTGATTGAATGCTGTACAGTCTAAGGCTCTCCCAGTCAACCTACCTTGGCCTTGTCCTCTGGTAAAGCTCTTCCATTTTCTGCTTTGTATTTTTGCAGGTCCACAGCAGGGACAGGTCTCTCCAGCACCAGGATCAGCTCTTTGCCAAAGTCGAACCACTCCAGCAAGGACACAGGTGCTGATATTCCCACTGACCCTTCTGCTTCACCTGCAAGTTTAAGCATAATGGCCACTTCCACCGAGAGCATCTTCCCATTTTCATCCTGAAATATTACAACAAAGTGGATGATGAGGAACGCCGCATTCAATCCAGTAATGTAAAACTAATTCAAGTGTTGGACGCTTACCGCCACTTTGCAGTAGACTTTGTTTTTGGGAATGTGTTTGATGGCAACCTAGAAGACACAGAGCATTGGTGAGCATTTCCTCAGTATGACATAATGAAAGGTGGAAACACAGCAGACGTCTCAGTTTACGATATTATCCATTATCTGCGTTACTGCCTGTCTTACTACCATCATCTGAACACTTACTGGAAAACGATCTTCTATCCGGTAGCCAGAAAACACTGCTCCGCAGCCTCCTTCTCCGAGCTGGTGCTCCTCCACATATCTGGCTTGGAATTCACCTGAACAGACAAAACAGCAAATCTTGTTTTATTACAGCTGTGACACAAATTACTCTCCTCTGTAGCCTAAATGTTCCTTCTGCCCTTCCCCTGAATATAAAACCCAAGCTGCTTGCTACTTACGTTTTTGGTCTGCTACTGATTTTTTGTCCTGGTCCACATTCCTTTTTTTTTTCTTGGGTGACTCTCTGTTGTCTCCCGTGGCCTTTCTTTTGCCATTTTTTGTGCACTCCTGTTTGTTGTTCAAGTCTGGAGATGTGGAAAACACCAAAAGCACATCAGCTCACTGGATGATAGACACAAACACTAAACACCAATATCTTAAACCTAGCAACCACACTTAATCTACCCCCTTATTCAACTAATTAGCCTACCTTTACCAGAGTCCAACGAGGAGGATGCTTGCTCCTTGTCACCGCTCGTATGGTCGAGAAGTTTAGCCTTCTTTGCTTTCTTTGTTGTGCCCTCTTCATCTTGCACAACCTTGCGCTTCACTCCTTTGACCACATCTGAGCTGGTGGAAGGACCAGCCTGCTCAGCGACCCTCCTCCTTTTTATTGGGGTCTTCTTTTCAGGACTGGCCTTTCTTTTAGCAGTCCTGCTCTTACAATCTATAAACGACGACAACAACACAGTGGTGAAAAAGAGTCCCCGACATCAGGACTGGAAGCAGTTTGATGGCAAAGAATTTGAAATTGCTTTTGCTTAAATGATCACAAGTTTATTCTTGAGATTAAAAAAACTGACCAGTGCGAATTGATACTAGGTTTACTAAGTCTTAGATCTTGATGACACTTGTTGGTCTGTTTTTACTGTTGAGTCCAAGAATAAACTTATTACATTATTTTACCAAAAGACCGGTAACCTTCCTTTGATTAGACATCTTGTATTAAAGCTATTTTCAATCAAACATATGATTCAATTGCTTCAAAAATGATTCACACAGTGTCAACATTTCTAGGATTTGGATTTTACCAGGTTCTTATTTTATTATTTTACTTACCTTGATCTCCTGAATCTTTCTTATCGGCCGGAGTGGTAATTTTTCTTGTTTCCTTTTTCATTGTAATTTCGGAGACCCTTTAAAATCGAAAATGTAAACCGTAATGAGTTAATATTGAGTTAATACTTCTTCAAATGTGCACCTTTCAAATGCTTGACTTTTCTAACTGAATTCTGTAAGTGAGCTTTATAAGTAAACTCTGGAAACTATGGCAACACAACATAGAATCTTGCCTTTCAGTGACTTCACTGACTGCCAGTAGTTCAAAGTAGTTTACAGAAAAACACTCTGGCAGACAAAGCCATAATATTTCATATAATTCAATCATTTCATATCAATTAAACAGTTTCTTTCATTATCTTTCATCATTTGTATAAAGACCTCATCTATGGATGACAGTATGAAGATTTGTGGTTGACCACACACTAATAAACACAGTGTCAGCTACATTGTCATCTGATTTAAAGTATTTATTATGTACATTTAACTGTCATGGTACTGAGTCTGTGACCCAGTGTTTTGTGTTTGTTCATTTATATTCATTGATTATTCTTATGTATGTTTTTGGTTCTCTTTATTGTTTTCTTCTTGTGTTATATTCTTAGGCTTTAGGTTTCTGTTACTTTGCCTTGCCCCTGTGTCCCACGTGGCCCATTGTTTTCCTCTGTTTGCTGTTGGGTTGTCTGTGTATCATCCATGACAATTAAATTAAATAGCAAATGCAACTACAATTTCAATGAGATTCATTCCTGGCATTCTACTGCGGTGGCTGAAAGTAGACACCAAGCATTATCACTGTAACTGATGTAAATATTGGACTTGGAGGGGATTCATCTGATAGACTGATGCAAACATTACTGTAGCGACTTCCACAGTCGCTAGAGGCCAGGGATGGAGCCTGCCTATTTGCCTGACACGCTGTCAACTTTACGCAATAATGCAAGAGGTGGAATTGTTTGCTTGTTTATTAAAGTGCTTTGAGAGTTTACAGAGTAATGTCATCAGCTCCTGATTCAGACTCTTAAAACATCACAGGCTCTAATGTAACAAAGCGAAACATGTTGTGCAGCGCAGCGGTCAACAAAAACTACGGCTACCCAGCCCTCCTCTCTGTCAAAAATACGGAGTGGAAACTACAGATATTTGTTTAAAAATGTAGGGAGTAAAAATTAAGTACAGCAAGGAAGTTTTTTTTTACTTTTTTACTTCCTACCTGTGGAGCCAATTAAGCTAAATTTAAGAAGCGCATGTCTGTGTATACTTAAAAGCTCTTATGGTTATTTTCACTTTGTAGACAAATTAAAGCACAGAAAAGAAAAACACGATACATTAGAGCATGACATAATTTGACCTGAGGTGGCGCTGCACCGTGAGAGAGCCTGAACGTCAACCGGAAGAAGACGAGAATAAACTCCGTATAAACAACATGGCGTCTCCCTGTGAGGTTTTTTGTTTTGTTTTGTTTTTAAATGAACTTTATTTAGAACAATAACAATGACAATCTCAAAGAGACAAGCGACATATTAAATCAATCAGAACAGAATCACATCTCCTGTACACCACAATGAAATCGACAATAACTGAAAGTAAACATACATACACACACACACACACACACACACACACACACACACACACACACATACACATACACATACATATATATACATATATATATATACATATATATGCATATACACATGCATACATACACATCCATATTCACACATCTACATAATAATAATATAAAAAGATGAATAACCAATACAAAAATAAATAACAATAAAAAAAAAGAATGAAAAACAAGGAACAGAAATAAAGAAGACAAGGGGGATCATAAAATCTCTAAAAGTGAGGTTCCATAAACAAGACACATAACTTAAATAAGGGGCTAAGAAAAATCAAACTCTTCTAAAAATCTATGCAATTTGATTGCTTGGGGCTTATTTATTAGCTTAAGAGATTTATGGAACAGGGAGAATTTTGTCCTACCTGGATATAAGGTGTTAACCAAATACCTCCTCAAAAATGGATTATTGCATTTTCCATTAACCAAGTCAAGACCATCTAGTTTAACTTTATGTAAATTTGTAGTCTGTATATTTGAAAAATTGTTCTTTATTGTATTTACAAGGACTGTTGGGATATTCTGTGAAACCTTTTTATAGAGCTCGAACGAGCAACTCATGTCATATTTCTCATTAAGCCTGTTTAATTCAAGTATATCTCCATTTTCATCCATTATATGTGTCACAGACCAAATTTGTTTTGTCATCCATTCGTCCACAAACATAGATTTCCCCCGATTCAATATCACCCTATTATTCCACAATGGAACATTGTGGGGACTAAAGTTATGTTTAAACATTAATTTACAATTTAACAAAACTTGTTGATGAAATTTGGAAAGTTTTATGGGTAGTTTAGAAATGTCAAAATCACATACTAAAAGGATCCCCCCAACTTTGTTGAAAATAAGAGATGGCATCAAGAACCACATCTCATTATCATTTTTCAAGAAAGATCGTAGCCAATTAATCTTTAAAATGCCATTCATTATTTCAAAATCGATTGCTTTTAAACCCCCCTCTTCATAATCTTTTATCAAGTCCCTGTTACTAATATAATGATGTTTATTTTTCCATATGAAATTAAAATTCGCCTTATTTATGTCTTTTATAATTCTTGGTGGGATGGCTAGGGAATAAGCTGGATAGATTAAACTGGACAAAGATTCAACCTTGGTCAACATTATCCTGCCGAACAACGTTAAATCTCTCTGTAGTCAATGGTTTAGAGGGTTTTTTTGCATTTGTCAATTGTATTCTGAATATTCTTTTCGTCTCCCTGTGAGGTGTCATGCCGAGCAGATGTCAGAGTTGAGTTCAAGCAAAGTTGACTCTTTCGGTGATTACAGTTTGTCCGGGCGGGCTGTGCGTCTTATTTCATCCGCAGACACGTCGTTGGATGAGGAACAGCTCATGTTGGCATCAGTGGCAGTCAGGATGGCAGCATCTTCCAGAGGGAAGGTCAGGTCGCTGGTCTCTCTGAGCAGGACGCTGTCCACCAACAAGCCCGGTTCCACGGCTGGAGATTACCCTTCTCCGGCTGAAGTTCCCGCTTCTCCCCCGAACAGCGAGCCAGCCGCGGCGCCTCAGCGGAGACCCAAAAAAGACCCCAGCGGCTGCTCCGTGCTCCTCTTCCCCGGTCAGGGCAGCCAGTTTGTGGGCATGGGCAGAGGACTTTTAAAATACCCCAACGTTAAAGAAATGTTCACCGTAGCCCAGAAGATCCTGGGTTACGACCTGCTGTCTCTGTGTCTGGAGGGCCCCGAGGACGAGCTGCAGAAAACGGTTCACTGTCAGCCGGCGGTGTTTGTCACCTCCCTGGCTGCTGTGGAGAGACTCAACCAAGAAAACCCCAAAGTAAGTGCCAGATAAATGTCTGGAAAAAGGACAATAACTGCAGGTCCTGCCTTCTTAAATGTGGCCATTTTATCTTTTTTTTTTTTTTTAAATACTGCTACAGTAATATTAATTTATATTTAAAATGTGCGCACATTATGTATGAAGGTGTGGATGAATGATGCTTGTTGTAAGAAAGCATTTTGAGTGCCCAGTAGAAGAGCATCTTTCAAATGCAAAGTTTCTCATTTCAACTTTAATTACTGCACCTGATTAAGGCGGTAGAGTAAATAAGGCTTCCAACAGTGGTTATTTCTTATTATCACATCTTGTTTTTATTGTTTTTATCAGTAGATTGTTGTTTCACTCCCACCAAAAACATCACCGTAAATAATCTTCTGATTCTGAATGACCATTTAAAAAAATAAACAAATTGTTCTGAGTTAATTTCAGTTACGGATGTATCAGTGACATAAATGATATATCGGTCATAATCGGGAGGCTGTTACATTTTTATTTTTTTATTTTTTTTTTACTTGTTTCCTGCTGTACACAGGCCATTGAGATGTGTGTCGCTGCTGCAGGTTTCAGTGTCGGAGAATTTGCTGCTCTTGTCTTTTCTGGGGCGATGAACTTTGCAGAAGGTAGAAAGATTTCTTTTTTGGGGTTTTTTGTGCACTTGTAAAAGGTGTTTTAATCACAACTTTGGTTAATATTCTGTATTTACTCCTTATGCATCTTCTAGCTTTGTATGCAGTGAAGGTGCGAGCGGAGACTATGCAGAAGGCCTCAGAACTGGTTCCCAGTGGGATGCTGTCAGTCACTGGTAGACCTCAGGCTCAGTATAATTATGCCTGTCTGCAGTAGGGCTGCCACGATTAGTCGACTAGTCACGATTACGTCGACTATCAAAATCGTCGACGACTGATTTAATAGTCGACGCGTCATTTGAAGCTTTGTAAGATCACAAAAGACGCAGGAATAAGTAGTAGGATTTAAGAGTGTAATAACGGACTGAAACAGAAGATGGCAGCACTGCATATACAAGGATGCCAGCCGTTAAACCCCGAAGAAGAAGAAGAAGCGGTGTCCCAGAATTCATAGCGCGGCCTAGCTCAGTTTCCAACAATGGCGGCAGCTAGTTAGTTTTAATATTACTCTTATTATTCTTTCTGGGTCACAAAATAAACGTTTAACATATTTTCAGGCGAGAATGTAGCTGTGTAAACCTCAAATATCTGCTCAGTTTATCAAGACACCACATATTTTCAAAAGCGCTCCGATGTTTTCGGAGACGTCTGTTACCCACTAGCTCGATAGCTAGCCGGGGCAAGGCTCACTAGAGCCGTGAGAACACCGGACTCCCGGCAGATCGTTTTCAAACACACCGCTGTCTTTCGCTGCTCAGGTTAAACATGATATATAAGTCACTTAGATAACTTAAAAATGTTATTGTTTGGCTTATTTTAGTATTTTATTTGTTCCTGAGTAAATCTGTTTTGCTGAGATTAAAGTTATAGTTTTTACACAGCTGAATAAACGTCAAGCAGACAGCTGATTATCAGAAGTGTGAGATGCTCGAGAATATTCTCCAGTGTCCTGTTATATTTTAGATAGCAAGGAGTTTATTAAACTTCACCGAAACAATCTGCAAATTTCATTAAAATTTAATAAACTATCATCTTGTCTTTATTTTTAGTTAGCACATACCTTAAACACTTAAAGCTGTAAGCTAATGATAGTTATATAAGAGCAGATGCTGCTGGTGCAATAAGCTGAACGTTTTACATCCAATGGATGATGAATCAGAATCAGAATCAGAATACTTTATTGATCCCTGGGGGAAATTATTTTTTGTTACAGTGCTCCATTTTAAACCAACATTAAGACAAGACAGACAATACACTAACTAAGAATAGTACAATATATACATATATATACATACATACATACATAAGTCACTTATAAATAAATAGTTGGAAAAGAAACATGTGTAGCTGTAGCAGCAAACAGTGTGTTAAGTGGATGCGTTGTACAGGGAGATGGCCACAGGCAGGAATGATTTCCTGTGTCGTTCAGTGGTGCTTTTCGGTAATCTCAGTCTCTCACTGAACGAGCTCCTGTGACTGACCAACATGTCATGGAGTGGGTGGGAGGTGTTATCCAACATTGTCTTTATCTTGGACAGCATCCGCCTCTCCGACACCACCTTGAGGGAGTCCAGCTCCATCCCCACAACATTGCTGGCCTTACGGATCAGTTTATTAAGTCTGTTGGCATCTGCGACCCTCAGCCTGCTCCCCCAGCATGCAACAGCATAGAGGATCGCACTGGCCACAACAGACTCATAGAAAATCCTCAGCATTTTCTGGCAGATGTTGAAGGACCTCAGTCGCCTCAAAAAATAGAGACGACTCTGGCCCTTCCTGTAAAGTGCTGTGGTGTTTTTAGCCCAGTCCAGTTTATTGTCAATGTGTACTCCAAGGTATTTATAGTCCTCCACAATGTCAACACTGACCCCCTGGATTGAAACAGGGGTCAAGTGTTTCCTGGTCTTCCTGAAGTCCACGATCAGTTCCTTGGTCTTTGCCACGTTGAGCTGCAGATGATTCTGCTCACACCACGTGACAAAGGAGTCGACCACAGCCCGGTACTCTGTCTCATCATCCCTGCTGATGCATCCAACCACCGCAGAGTCATCAGAAAACTTCTGAAGATGGCAGGTCTCTGTGCAGTGGCTGAAGTCTGTGGTGTAGAGGGTGAAGAGGAAGGGGGAGAGGACAGTCCCCTGTGGTGCCCCTGTGTTGCTAATCACCTTGTCAGACACACACTGTGGGAGACGTACATATTGTGGTCTTCCTGTCAGGTAATCAACAATCCAGGACACCAGAGAAGCATCCACCTGCATCGCTGCTAACTTATCACCCAGGAGGGTCGGCCTGATGGTGTTGAAAGCACTGGAAAAGTCAAAAAACATGACCCTCACAGTGCTCGCCGGCTGGTCCAGATGGGTGTAGACACGATTGAGCAGGTAGATGATGGCGTCCTCTGTTCCGAGACGAGGCTGATAAGCGAACTGAAGGGGATCCAGATGTGGTCTTACTATGGGTCGCAGCTGGTCCAGGATGAGCCTTTCCAGGGTCTTCATGATGTGGGAGGTCAGTGCCACGGGCCTGTAATCCTGGGGGCCACTGGGACGAGGCGTCTTTGGTACAGGGACGAGGCATGATGTCTTCCACATCACCGGGACCCTCTGCAGACTCAGACTCAGCATAAACAGTTTATGAAAGACTCCACACAGCTGGGGGGCACAGGTCTTGAGGACAAGGGGACTCACTCCGTCTGGTCCAGCAGACTTGCCTGAGTGAAGTCTCCTCATTTGCATCTCAACCTGGTATTGAGTGAAGGTGATGGGTGGGGGAGGGGTGTCAGGAATCTCACAGGAGGCAACATGTGAAGAGAGAGGCTGGCACAGTGGTGTGGTTCTGGATTCCAGGCTGACTGCAGGTGAGGTTGTGGGGGTAGGAGCAGACACTGTGGTGTCGAATCTATTGAAAAACAGATTCAACTCGTCGGCTCTATTCTCACCTCCCTCAGCTCCCCTGCTGTTGGTTGGCCTGAATCCAGTGATGGTCTTCATGCCCCTCCACACCTCTCTCATGCTGTTCTGCTGGAGTTTCCACTCCAGCTTCCTCCTGTAATTGTCCTTAGCCTCTCTGATCTTGTCCTTTAGTAACACCTGGATCTTCCTCACCTCCTCTTTGTTGCCCCCTCTGAAAGCCCTCTTCTTGTTGTTGAGGAGGGCTTTGATGTCCTTAGTCACCCACGGCTTGTTATTTGGGTAACAATGAACAGTCTGAGCTGGAACAATGGAGTCGGTGCAGAAAGTTATGTAGCCTGTGATACACTCAGTAAGCCCATTGATGTCCTCGGCGTGAGGCTCACAGAGTGTTTCCCAGTCGGTCACCTCGAAACAGCCCTGTAGTTCCGCTATTGCCTCCTCTGACCACCTCCTAACAGTCCTGGTGGTCACAGGTTCCCTCCTCACAATTGGCACATAGCGGGGGGTGAGGTGAATCAGGTTATGATCTGACCTACCAAGTGGGGGGAGGGAGGAGGAGCTGTATGCATCCTTGACGTTAGCATACAGTAAGTCTAAAGTTTTCTCTCCCCTGGTGGGACAGTCCACATATTGTTTGAATGTTGGTAGTGTATTGTCCAGTGATACATGGTTGAAGTCACCCGAGATCACAATAAAGGCACTCGGGTGCTGAGTCTGTAGCCGAGCTATGGCAGAGTGGATAGTCTGATTAGTCGACTAATCGCAAAAATAATCGGTGACTAGTCGACTATCAAAATAATCGTTTGTGGCAGCCCTAGTCTGCAGGCAAAAGAGCACTGCAAGAGTCTGGGGATGGAGAATCCTGTGTGCTCTGTGGCCAACTAGCTTTTTCCAGATGGCAGGGTTATTGCAGGGCACCAGCAGGTAATGCATTCATATATTCTTGCTGCTTTAATATACCGTGAATCTATTGTGTTCTCTTTTCTGTCTTTTCTCTCAACCATCAAAAAAGTTGTTAGAGCTGCTCTTGTCATTTCTGCTGTCTTCTTTGACTTCTCAGGCTCTGGATTTCCTCCAGGAAAACTCTCGGCGCCTAAAGTTCATGCGGACCAAAACTCTCCCAGTCAGTGGTGCGTTCCATACTGAGCTGATGGCATCGGCTACTGAACCTCTCAGAGAGGTGCTCCGGCAGGTGGAGGTCAGTCAGCCACTTTATCCAAAAGGGATTAACATATTTTCCGAAACATGTATTCAATTACTCTGTAAAGCTACACCAGTCCTCATTTTTAAAAGATAACCCATCCTATTCAGTCTGACTCGGAAAGTTAAATGGAAAGTATACCCAAGATTTTACATCTGGTATTCAGCCATTCAAACTGCCCTCCGTCTTCAGAGTGAGGGAAAGTCTTCCCTTCACCATGAACTCAAACTGAAGAGACGGATCCAGCGGGAAAACAGTCAGCGGGAACGCAGCCGGAGCGCCCGCAGCAGCTGCAGCAGCAGGGGCAGCCAATCTGATGACTCGACTATCCATGAGACAGAGAAGACAGAAAAAGAGAAAGACAAACAGGACTTAGAGATTGAAAACATTATCAAGGTAAGTGAGGGCTATAAGAATCTTTTTTTGTAATATTTATTTAATTACATCATGCACCAAACTATCCATGGTAGTGATTATTTAACTAAGTCATAGTGGCACTGGGCAGCTGCCAGTGCAGTTCATTTTGTCCATTTAAAAAGTACCATGTACACTCACTGGCCACATTTTTGTTAGATACACCTGTTGAGCTGCTCATTAGGTCAAATACCTAATCAGCCTATCACATGGCAGCAGCTCAGTGCATTTAGGCATGTATACATTAATAAGATGACCTGCTGAAGGTCAAATGGGATTTAAATGACTTTGAACATGCATTGTTGTTTGTGTCGGACAGGCTTGTCTGAGTATTTCAGAAACTGTACAACCATCTAACCGGTTTATAGAAAATGGTCTGAAATAGAGGAAATCTCCTGTGAGCAGCACTTCTCTGGGAAAAAAATCACTTGTTGGTGCCAAAGATCAAAAGCGGAATGAGCAGATTACTTACAGCTGTAAGGAAAGCAACATGAACTCAAATACCCACTTACTTCAACCAAGTTATCAAGAAGAGCACCGCTGAAAGCACAATACGTTGAACCTCGAAGCTGATGGCCTAGTGTCACCTGCTGGATAGAGGTGAAAACACAAACCAAACAATGGCTCTTTCATCTGTTTCACAGCATGCTCGGGAACTGGAAACTCGCCGAAGGGAGGCAGAGGAGAGAGAGCGGAGGAAGCAGAGGGAGGTGCAGATGGAACTGGAAAGACAGCTGAAAGAGGCTGAGATGGTAAAAAAAAAAGTTTTCCACTTGACACCAATTATGTACAGAGTCTTTTCTCCTTGACTTTGATCTTTGAGAACTGCAGCAAAATGTTGACTGTCATTATAAAATTCACATCTTTAATGATTTGGAAAAATGGTTATGACAGTCCAGGAAAAGGTGATTCAGGAATAGGTCAGTTTATACCGTTCTGTTGGTGCATCTGTTTATGTAGCTGTGTGTGTGTGCATAGATAAAAGACAGCATGCAGGCTGAGATGCAGGTGAAGGAAAAGGAGGCTGAACAACAGAAGAAGAGGATCAGGGAGCTGGAGCTGACACGGCAGCAGCTGGAAGTTGCCCTTAATATGGAGATCCAGGCTCGGCTGGAGGAGGAGAGGGCCAGACTGGAGCTTGAGCGGTAACAATGGATTTCTAACTCTTATTATGGCCCTTTATTATTTTATTTGTGATGGAGATCTGAGATATCCATGAGAAGTATTAACTGTCATGCGGCGGCTGTGTGAAGGCAAGAGAGGACCCAATTGCACGGCTCTAGACACACGGGAATGAACTCAAAGGCAGGTCTTTATTAACAGGAACATAAGAAGTCATACAAAACTATACTGGGAGAAACTAAAGCTGAGGCGCTGGGAAGACACGGGAAATGCACACAACCTAGAAGGATGACGCAACACAGAACAAAGGGACACTCTGACATAAATACACAGAAGGTAATGAGGGAAGTGGGAACACACGGGGAACACAGCTGAAGACAATTACTCATGACCGAGCAGGGAGGACACGAAACTGAAAATACTGACACCAAGATGTGGACCTTAAACACAACACAGTACACAGAGATGAGCACAGAGAGAGAGGCAGAGAACAAGGATGAATACGAGGGGATGAGGAGAACACAGAACACAACGGACGGGAACACGGTACCAGAACAAACACCACAATAAAAGCATGGACACAGGGGGAATCCAACTACCAAACCAAACAATCCAATGGACATAAGGAACAAAATACAAAACCACAGGAAAACTGAGAACACTGGGTCAAAATGACCCAGGACCATGACAATACCCCCCCTCAAGGGCTGACTCCAGACAGCCCTTGCGGACGGCAACGGCGGCAGAACAGATCCGGAGGCCGGCCGTGTGGAAGGCGGCGGCTACAGAGCGGGACCGGAGGCCGGGCCCCTCGAACCCTCCAGCGGAGACGAGGAAGGGCTGGCTGGGCTCTCCAGAACCCCCAGCGGACAAGGCAGGTGGCAGCGTGGAAGCCGCGGAGTGCTGGATGGGCTCATCCGAGCTTCCAGCCGGAGCTGATGTAGCGCCAGAGGGTATCGGGACCCCTGGCTGAATGTTAAGCTGACCAGAAGACCAAACTGCTACAGGGGACCAAACTGATGGCTGTAGTAATGGTTGTGGTGACAGTGGAGTGGGCGGTGGAGTGGATGACTGAGTTAACGGTGACTGTGCTAATGGTTCAGCTAAGGAGTGCATTAATGACAGGACTACAGGTTGAATGACTGACTGAGCAGCAGCCTGAATGGCTGAGTGTCGTGATGGTTGTGGTGGAAGAGAAGCGGGTGATGGTGTGGATGATGGAGCTACGGGCGACTGAGTGGCAGACTGAACTGATGACTGAAGTGATGGTAGAGGTGAAAATTGAGCTTGTGGTGGGGTAGCTGACTGAGGTGCGGGGGACACAGGAGACAGAGCCAGCGGGGACACAGGAGGCAGAGCTACAGATTGAACTGAGGGAGACTGGGTAGCAAACTGAACTAGTGGTAGTAATGGCGGTTGGGGAGAAGGCTGGACTGTACACTGAGGAGAAGGCTGACTGACTGACTGAGGAGCATCCTGTGCAGCTGAGTGTAATGATGGTTGTGGGAGCGAATGTAGGACAGGTGGTGGTGTCGGGTCCCCTGAGCCTACAATGCGGATGAAAGGTGCAGGCACCTGCTGGACACCAGTCGCTCCCACCTGAGGAGCAGGTACAGGTGCAGAGATCGGCTGGGTCCTGGCGGGCCTCACCTCAGTGGTTGGCACAGATTTCGGCAGGGACTGGGCGGCTGCTGTCCCCACCCGAGGAGCTGATACGGGTGCAGGGACCAGCAGAGCCTCAGTCGACCCGGAAACCGGAACAGGGACCAGCTGGGCGCCAGCCCCCCTCACCTGGGGAACTGAGATAGGTGCAGGGGAGTGCTGGGCCGCAGCTATCCCTAGAACGCAAGGGGCCTGGGAGGCGGGCCTAGAAAGAACAGTCTGCAAGAGATCAATTCCCTGCCCTGAGTGAGCGGATGAGGAACAGCGCTCTGACTTCATAGCGTTAAGTGTGCTAAAGCTGTAGCTTACAGGCACTAATGCACCACCTTCAGTGTTTACAGACTCTAGAGAAATGTGATCAGCTGATGCACCAACAGTCTTAGAGCTTCTTTCTTCGGAGCTAACCATGCTTATACTGACAGAGGAGGGGTTAATAGCCGATGTAAACATAGGTCTGTGCACCGGAGAGGCAGATGAAACAAAGTCTTTTACCTCCGGATCGCTGGAAGCAGTAAACCTAGGGAAAACAGTGGTGGGTGTAGAGCCCCCTGACTCAAGAACATTCGAATCAGTAAATACGTCAGAATGGACTTTCCCCTGGGGTGATGGCTCAGAAGTAACGAGCTGGGGTCGAGCTATCACAGGGACATTTACAGTCTTGGATTTTACTGCTTTAACATCTAAGGAGGCAGGTTTTAAAGCCCCAGTGGTGAGCTTAACTGCAAAACAATCATTCGATTATTGCCTTTATGGCGTTAAGTCCGATGGAAATTGTCCGTGAGTCCGAGGCGCGGGTTATTCGTTGCACCAGACTCTGTACACGGAGAATATCTCCCTCACGGGCGGAGCCTGCTGGGTCCATTTCGTGGTTGCGTCGTTCTGTCGTGCGGCGGCTGTGTGAAGGCAAGAGAGGACCCAAATGCACGGCTCTAGACACACGGGAATGAACTCAAAGGCAGGTCTTTATTAACAGGAACATAAGAAGTCATACAAAACTATAAATACACAGAAGGTAATGAGGGAAGTGGGAGTTGTTACAGGATGCAAACATGTTTTATACTGCTTTGAAGTCTGGGACAGCATCATAAGAGGCATAACTGATCTCACCGTAGTCCCATGAAGACTCAAGATGAGTGTTTTCACGACTGCCATCTTGGTGTTTTGAAATCAGGCATGATGAATGAAGGGAAGAACTGTCTGTTAAGGTTCTCAGTCGTTCAGGTCATCATAGTCTAAGGAGCTTGGAAAGAAAAGCATCTGGACTTCTTTAAGCTTCTTGAAGAGCGTTTCACCTCTCATTCAAGAAGCTTCTTCAGTTCTCTGAAGAAATTCTGAACTGAAGAAGCTTCTCAGATGAGAGGTGAAACATCTTCAAGAAACTTAAAGAAGTCCAGATGCTTTTCTTTCCACGCTCCTTAGACTGTAGTTAAACTTCACACACTGGACTTGTCAGTCACACATCCTTCGCCAGTAGGCATTCCCAGAATGATCTTTCCCCCTCTGACGCTTAGAATGACCAAATATGTGCAAAATGGACAATTCAACATGCCACCATGTCAGTCTTTTATTAAATATGACATGAAACAAATGACTGAGCCATTAAATTTGTCACAAAGGTGTTCACCTAATTCCAGGCAAATGGAATAGACTTCTATGGGACCATAAGTCTTTTTGCACTTTGACATTTGTTTTACTTTTCAGATCTGTAACCTATAACTTTTATACTGTATGTGTTTTGATCATAGGAGTCTACAGGGACTTACTTACTTTTAGCACGTTTAGCAGTTGATGTTGGCTTCTTTTTTCAGTACTGGAGCTTCCTGCTCATTGAAGACTTTTCTAAAAGCAAATGCTTAATCCAAAATGGCGTTTTAAGGGCTTGGATTAATGTCAATTTCAGCAAATATTCTTTCTTATGTTAAAAGAACATGGATCTCTGTCAGTGATAACTTCTGACTTTATAACTCAAATTTTAAGAGAGAGCTTCACTGCTAAGCTCTCATCTGTGTGGGTGTCACGGTTCGCTTGAGGACTCACATGCAGGACTCAGAGGCACAGTCAGTATTTATTACAGTTCCACCAGGTGTATATACAAACAGTGCAGGGGATAGTGCTATATACAAAGCGGTGACAGGGAAAAGGCTCCGGGGAAATCCAGGTAGGGAAAAGACACTTGCTCCTCTTCTGACTCTCTCTCCAAACACTCACACAAAAAGGGAATCCGCTCGGGGAATGCAGAGTCGGGTCCAGGGGATCTATGTACAGAAGGAAACACACGTTAGAGGTTTTGCACAGGGAAGCAAATGAGAACTTGCTGAGAGCCGGGCTGCACTGACGCGAGTCACACACAACGATCCAGCGATGAGTAGAAGCCACTCCCTGGCTTAAATGCTGGCTGCACTGATGAGGCCCAGGTGTTTCCTCCTCAGAGGGGCGTGGGCCGAGGGCGTGAACCCACCATGAGTATATCTGTATCTATATAGATATATATGTGTATTCGTAACCTTTTTTCATCATCTAGTTTCCTGTGCCAGATCTTCTACTGATCCACTGAGGCAGACATGTAAAAAAACATGAACTAAAGCATATTTCTGTATATAAACAGGACCTTAAATCTTTATCAACAGCTACTTTAGAGGAAATTCTTCAATAAACTGCAACCAAAGGCTCAACTCAGAGGACAAAACCCAACCTGTTATAAATAGTGTGACAGCAAACTTTCTCTTGTGTAAAGTTACAAATAGGAGTAATTATCCACAGGAGCTTTTATACATAATGAAGTTATAATTCGTCCTGTAGAAATTGTACATTTAAGCTATATAGTTCCCTCTGTGATAACTCTGCCTCTTATTAACTTTTATGCTTTTACAACCCACTATGAGCAAACACTCAGCAACAGTGGGAAGGAAAAACTCCCTTCTTGAAGGAAAAAACCTCTGGTAGAACCAGGAAATCTGTCTAAACTAGTTGGGGGTTAGAGCAACAGATGCAAGTCTTCAGATCATTTGCAGTGTGACTGTCTTTGTGCACACTTTAACCTGATTCAGTTTTCTTATTTGTCAAAATGCACCATGGGTAAAAAAAACAAAACAAAATAGTAATGAAGGAGAATCTTCAGCAAAGATGAATTAAACAAGTTTTATTTTGATCAAATTTTACTTTAAGTAAAACACATCTTTATTTGATGACTTTAATGTCATCAAATAAAGACAGTTTTGATGGAGCTCCTGACCCAGCCCAAGCTCTCTATGAAGACGAGGAAAAACTCCCCAGGGGGCCAGATCGATGGGAAGAAACCTCGGGAAAGCCCATTCAAAGAGAGATCCCCTTTCCTGGGATGGCTGGGGGGGTTACAGGAACTCCGAAAAAGCTAAATTTTTATTTATTTATTTTTTAAGATTGACCCACTCTATCTATTCCTGTCCAACAGAAAAAAGAAAGGAAGTTACTACAATGTATCACACTTACATGATAAGGTGTGAATTGTGTGTTTGTGTGTGTTATCTTAGCCAGGGGTGAAGCTGGAGCTCCTCCAGTGTTGGGCGCTTCTCCGGGACTATAGCTAAACATGCGTCCAAGAAATTCCGGCATTCTTGAAAGAAAGAAAAGATCAAAAAGATGAAGATGATAGTTCTAGTGATCCAAGGCATCAGTGAATGTGGAAGTGTGAAGTTTTCTTACCTGTGGACAGACGCTTTTTGATGCTCAGTTGCTTTGTGAGGAACCTCGCGGTACTAAAGTATCGTGCATGAAGCGCTTCATACAACACCACTCCCATTTGCCACACCGTGGTGGGTCCACACCTGTAGCAGCTCCTAATGTACCACTCGGGAGGGATGTGAAGAGGAGTGCCTAACAAACAGACACAATTGCAATTTCTTCTAAAACAAAAGACACAAATTGTTACATCTGTGAAAAGCAGGAGCAGAATATGTTACCATAGAAGTTGCGATACAGAGATCGCTGTTTAACAAAGCAGCTCAGTCCAAAGTCAATGATGCGAACTCGAGGCACATCTGAGCCGGTCTCAATCAGAATGTTTTGTCCCTTGATGTCCCGATGAAAGATGTGTTTCTCCTCAAGTTCCTTTACAGCATCAACTAGTTGCTTCAGAATGACCTGGAAAAGATGAAAAACACAATAATGAGTTAATGCTTTTCTGCCTTGATTGAATGCTGTACAGTCTAAGGCTCTCCCAGTCAACCTACCTTGGCCTTGTCCTCTGGTAAAGCTCTTCCATTTTCTGCTTTGTATTTTTGCAGGTCCACAGCAGGGACAGGTCTCTCCAGCACCAGGATCAGCTCTTTGCCAAAGTCGAACCACTCCAGCAAGGACACAGGTGCTGATATTCCCACTGACCCTTCTGCTTCACCTGCAAGTTTAAGCATAATGGCCACTTCCACCGAGAGCATCTTCCCATTTTCATCCTGAAATATTACAACAAAGTGGATGATGAGGAACGCCGCATTCAATCCAGTAATGTAAAACTAATTCAAGTGTTGGACGCTTACCGCCACTTTGCAGTAGACTTTATTTTTGGGAATGTGTTTGATGGCAACCTAGAAGACACAGAGCATTGGTGAGCATTTCCTCAGTATGACATAATGAAAGGTGGAAACACAGCAGACGTCTCAGTTTACGATATTATACATTATCTGCGTTACTGCCTGTCTTACTACCATCATCTGAACACTTACTGGAAAACGATCTTCTATCCGGTAGCCAGAAAACACTGCTCCGCAGCCTCCTTCTCCGAGCTGGTGCTCCTCCACATATCTGGCTTGGAATTCACCTGAACAGACAAAACAGCAAATCTTGTTTTATTACAGCTGTGACACAAATTACTCTCCTCTGTAGCCTAAATGTTCCTTCTGCCCTTCCCCTGAATATAAAACCCAAGCTGCTTGCTACTTACGTTTTTGGTCTGCTACTGATTTTTTGTCCTGGTCCACATTCCTTTTTTTTTTCTTGGGTGACTCTCTGTTGTCTCCCGTGGCCTTTCTTTTGCCATTTTTTGTGCACTCCTGTTTGTTGTTCAAGTCTGGAGATGTGGAAAACACCAAAAGCACATCAGCTCACTGGATGATAGACACAAACACTAAACACCAATATCTTAAACCTAGCAACCACACTTAATCTACCCCCTTATTCAACTAATTAGCCTACCTTTACCAGAGTCCAACGAGGAGGATGCTTGCTCCTTGTCACCGCTCGTATGGTCGAGAAGTTTAGCCTTCTTTGCTTTCTTTGTTGTGCCCTCTTCATCTTGCACAACCTTGCGCTTCACTCCTTTGACCACATCTGAGCTGGTGGAAGGACCAGCCTGCTCAGCGACCCTCCTCCTTTTTATTGGGGTCTTCTTTTCAGGACTGGCCTTTCTTTTAGCAGTCCTGCTCTTACAATCTATAAACGACGACAACAACACAGTGGTGAAAAAGAGTCCCCGACATCAAGACTGGAAGCAGTTTGATGGCAAAGAATTTGAAATTGCTTTTGCTTAAATGATCACAAGTTTATTCTTGGGATTAAAAAAACTGACCAGTGCGAATTGATACTAGGTTTACTAAGTCTTAGATCTTGATGACACTTGTTGGTCTGTTTTTACTGTTGAGTCCAAGAATAAACTTATTACATTATTTTACCAAAAGACCGGTAACCTTCCTTTGATTAGACATCTTGTATTAAAGCTATTTTCAATCAAACATATGATTCAATTGCTTCAAAAATGATTCACACAGTGTCAACATTTCTAGGATTTGGATTTTACCAGGTTCTTATTTTATTATTTTACTTACCTTGATCTCCTGAATCTTTCTTATCGGCCGGAGTGGTAATTTTTCTTGTTTCCTTTTTCATTGTAATTTCGGAGACCCTTTAAAATCGAAAATGTAAACCGTAATGAGTTAATATTGAGTTAATACTTCTTCAAATGTGCACCTTTCAAATGCTTGACTTTTCTAACTGAATTCTGTAAGTGAGCTTTATAAGTAAACTCTGGAAACTACGGCAACACAACATAGAATCTTGCCTTTCAGTGACTTCACTGACTGCCAGTAGTTCAAAGTAGTTTACAGAAAAACACTCTGGCAGACAAAGCCATAATATTTCATATAATTCAATCATTTCATATCAATTAAACAGTTTCTTTCATTATCTTTCATCATTTGTATAAAGACCTCATCTATGGATGACAGTATGAAGATTTGTGGTTGACCACACACTAATAAACACAGTGTCAGCTACACTGTCATCTGATTTAAAGTATTTATTATGTACATTTAACTGTCATGGTACTGAGTCTGTGACCCAGTGTTTTGTGTTTGTTCATTTATATTCATTGATTATTCTTATGTATGTTTTTGGTTCTCTTTATTGTTTTCTTCTTGTGTTATATTCTTAGGCTTTAGGTTTCTGTTACTTTGCCTTGCCCCTGTGTCCCACGTGGCCCATTGTTTTCCTCTGTTTGCTGTTGGGTTGTCTGTGTATCATCCATGACAATTAAATTAAATAGCAAATGCAACTACAATTTCAATGAGATTCATTCCTGGCATTCTACTGCGGTGGCTGAAAGTAGACACCAAGCATTATCACTGTAACTGATGTAAATATTGGACTTGGAGGGGATTCATCTGATAGACTGATGCAAACATTACTGTAGCGACTTCCACAGTCGCTAGAGGCCAGGGATGGAGCCTGCCTATTTGCCTGACACGCTGTCAACTTTACGCAATAATGCAAGAGGTGGAATTGTTTGCTTGTTTATTAAAGTGCTTTGAGAGTTTACAGAGTAATGTCATCAGCTCCTGATTCAGACTCTTAAAACATCACAGGCTCTAATGTAACAAAGCGAAACATGTTGTGCAGCGCAGCGGTCAACAAAAACTACGGCTACCCAGCCCTCCTCTCTGTCAAAAATACGGAGTGGAAACTACAGATATTTGTTTAAAAATGTAGGGAGTAAAAATTAAGTACAGCAAGGAAGTTTTTTTTTACTTTTTTACTTCCTACCTGTGGAGCCAATTAAGCTAAATTTAAGAAGCGCATGTCTGTGTATACTTAAAAGCTCTTATGGTTATTTTCACTTTGTAGACAAATTAAAGCACAGAAAAGAAAAACACGATACATTAGAGCATGACATAATTTGACCTGAGGTGGCGCTGCACCGTGAGAGAGCCTGAACGTCAACCGGAAGAAGACGAGAATAAACTCCGTATAAACAACATGGCGTCTCCCTGTGAGGTTTTTTGTTTTGTTTTGTTTTTTAAATGAACTTTATTTAGAACAATAACAATGACAATCTCAAAGAGACAAGCGACATATTAAATCAATCAGAACAGAATCACATCTCCTGTACACCACAATGAAATTGACAATAACTGAAAGTAAACATACATACACACACACACACACACACACATATATACACATACACATACATATATATACATATATATACATATATATGCATATACACATGCATACATACACATCCATATTCACACATCTACATAATAATAATATAAAAAGATGAATAACCAATACAAAAATAAATAACAATAAAAAAAAAGAATGAAAAACAAGGAACAGAAATAAAGAAGACAAGGGGGATCATAAAATCTCTAAAAGTGAGGTTCCATAAACAAGACACATAACTTAAATAAGGGGCTAAGAAAAATCAAACTCTTCTAAAAATCTATGCAATTTGATTGCTTGGGGCTTATTTATTAGCTTAAGAGATTTATGGAACAGGGAGAATTTTGTCCTACCTGGATATAAGGTGTTAACCAAATACCTCCTCAAAAATGGATTATTGCATTTTCCATTAACCAAGTCAAGACCATCTAGTTTAACTTTATGTAAATTTGTAGTCTGTATATTTGAAAAATTGTTCTTTATTGTATTTACAAGGACTGTTGGGATATTCTGTGAAACCTTTTTATAGAGCTCGAACGAGCAACTCATGTCATATTTCTCATTAAGCCTGTTTAATTCAAGTATATCTCCATTTTCATCCATTATATGTGTCACAGACCAAATTTGTTTTGTCATCCATTCGTCCACAAACATAGATTTCCCCCGATTCAATATCACCCTATTATTCCACAATGGAACATTGTGGGGACTAAAGTTATGTTTAAACATTAATTTACAATTTAACAAAACTTGTTGATGAAATTTGGAAAGTTTTATGGGTAGTTTAGAAATGTCAAAATCACATACTAAAAGGATCCCCCCAACTTTGCTGAAAGTAAGAGATGGCATCAAGAACCACATCTCATTATCATTTTTCAAGAAAGATCGTAGCCAATTAATCTTTAAAATGCCATTCATTATTTCAAAATCGATTGCTTTTAAACCCCCCCTCTTCATAATCTTTTATCAAGTCCCTGTTACTAATATAATGATGTTTATTTTTCCATATGAAATTAAAATTCGCCTTATTTATGTCTTTTATAATTCTTGGTGGGATGGCTAGGGAATAAGCTGGATAGATTAATCTGGACAAAGATTCAACCTTGGTCAACATTATCCTGCCGAACAACGTTAAATCTCTCTGTAGTCAATGGTTTAGAGGGTTTTTTTGCATTTGTCAATTGTATTCTGAATATTCTTTTCGTCTCCCTGTGAGGTGTCATGCCGAGCAGATGTCAGAGTTGAGTTCAAGCAAAGTTGACTCTTTCGGTGATTACAGTTTGTCCGGGCGGGCTGTGCGTCTTATTTCATCCGCAGACACGTCGTTGGATGAGGAACAGCTCATGTTGGCATCAGTGGCAGTCAGGATGGCAGCATCTTCCAGAGGGAAGGTCAGGTCGCTGGTCTCTCTGAGCAGGACGCTGTCCACCAACAAGCCCGGTTCCACGGCTGGAGATTACCCTTCTCCGGCTGAAGTTCCCGCTTCTCCCCCGAACAGCGAGCCAGCCGCGGCGCCTCAGCGGAGACCCAAAAAAGACCCCAGCGGCTGCTCCGTGCTCCTCTTCCCCGGTCAGGGCAGCCAGTTTGTGGGCATGGGCAGAGGACTTTTAAAATACCCCAACGTTAAAGAAATGTTCACCGTAGCCCAGAAGATCCTGGGTTACGACCTGCTGTCTCTGTGTCTGGAGGGCCCCGAGGACGAGCTGCAGAAAACGGTTCACTGTCAGCCGGCGGTGTTTGTCACCTCCCTGGCTGCTGTGGAGAGACTCAACCAAGAAAACCCCAAAGTAAGTGCCAGATAAATGTCTGGAAAAAGGACAATAACTGCAGGTCCTGCCTTCTTAAATGTGGCCATTTTATCTTTTTTTTTTTTTTAAATACTGCTACAGTAATATTAATTTATATTTAAAATGTGCGCACATTATGTATGAAGGTGTGGATGAATGATGCTTGTTGTAAGAAAGCATTTTGAGTGCCCAGTAGAAGAGCATCTTTCAAATGCAAAGTTTCTCATTTCAACTTTAATTACTGCACCTGATTAAGGCAGTAGAGTAAATAAGGCTTCCAACAGTGGTTATTTCTTATTATCACATCTTGTTTTTATTGTTTTTATCAGTAGATTGTTGTTTCACTCCCACCAAAAACATCACCGTAAATAATCTTCTGATTCTGAATGACCATTTAAAAAAATAAACAAATTGTTCTGAGTTAATTTCAGTTACGGATGTATCAGTGACATAAATGATATATCGGTCATAATCGGGAGGCTGTTACATTTTTATTTTTTAATTTTTTTTTTACTTGTTTCCTGCTGTACACAGGCCATTGAGATGTGTGTCGCTGCTGCAGGTTTCAGTGTCGGAGAATTTGCTGCTCTTGTCTTTTCTGGGGCGATGAACTTTGCAGAAGGTAGAAAGATTTCTTTTTTGGGGTTTTTTGTGCACTTGTAAAAGGTGTTTTAATCACAACTTTGGTTAATATTCTGTATTTACTCCTTATGCATCTTCTAGCTTTGTATGCAGTGAAGGTGCGAGCGGAGACTATGCAGAAGGCCTCAGAACTGGTTCCCAGTGGGATGCTGTCAGTCACTGGTAGACCTCAGGCTCAGTATAATTATGCCTGTCTGCAGTAGGGCTGCCACGATTAGTCGACTAGTCACGATTACGTCGACTATCAAAATCGTCGACGACTGATTTAATAGTCGACGCGTCATTTGAAGCTTTGTAAGATCACAAAAGACGCAGGAATAAGTAGTAGGATTTAAGAGTGTAATAACGGACTGAAACAGAAGATGGCAGCACTGCATATACAAGGATGCCAGCCGTTAAACCCCGAAGAAGAAGAAGAAGAAGAAGAAGAAGCGGTGTCCCAGAATTCATAGCGCGGCCTAGCTCAGTTTCCAACAATGGCGGCAGCTAGTTAGTTTTAATATTACTCTTATTATTCTTTCTGGGTCACAAAATAAACGTTTAACATATTTTCAGGCGAGAATGTAGCTGTGTAAACCTCAAATATCTGCTCAGTTTATCAAGACACCACATATTTTCAAAAGCGCTCCGATGTTTTCGGAGACGTCTGTTACCCACTAGCTCGATAGCTAGCCGGGGCAAGGCTCACTAGAGCCGTGAGAACACCGGACTCCCGGCAGATCGTTTTCAAACACACCGCTGTCTTTCGCTGCTCAGGTTAAACATGATATATAAGTCACTTAGATAACTTAAAAATGTTATTGTTTGGCTTTTTTTAGTATTTTATTTGTTCCTGAGTAAATCTGTTTTGCTGAGATTAAAGTTATAGTTTTTACACAGCTGAATAAACGTCAAGCAGACAGCTGATTATCAGAAGTGTGAGATGCTCGAGAATATTCTCCGGTGTCCTGTTATATTTTAGATAGCAAGGAGTTTATTAAACTTCACCGAAACAATCTGCAAATTTCATTAAAATTTAATAAACTATCATCTTGTCTTTATTTTTAGTTAGCACATACCTTAAACACTTAAAGCTGTAAGCTAATGATAGTTATATAAGAGCAGATGCTGCTGGTGCAATAAGCTGAACGTTTTACATCCAATGGATGATGAATCAGAATCAGAATCAGAATACTTTATTGATCCCTGGGGGAAATTATTTTTTGTTACAGTGCTCCATTTTAAACCAACATTAAGACAAGACAGACAATACACTAACTAAGAATAGTACAATATATACATATATATACATACATACATACATAAGTCACTTATAAATAAATAGTTGGAAAAGAAACATGTGTAGCTGTAGCAGCAAACAGTGTGTTAAGTGGATGCGTTGTACAGGGAGATGGCCACAGGCAGGAAAGATTTCCTGTGTCGTTCAGTGGTGCTTTTCGGTAATCTCAGTCTCTCACTGAACGAGCTCCTGTGACTGACCAACATGTCATGGAGTGGGTGGGAGGTGTTATCCAACATTGTCTTTATCTTGGACAGCATCCGCCTCTCCGACACCACCTTGAGGGAGTCCAGCTCCATCCCCACAACATTGCTGGCCTTACGGATCAGTTTATTAAGTCTGTTGGCATCTGCGACCCTCAGCCTGCTCCCCCAGCATGCAACAGCATAGAGGATCGCACTGGCCACAACAGACTCATAGAAAATCCTCAGCATTTTCTGGCAGATGTTGAAGGACCTCAGTCGCCTCAAAAAATAGAGACGACTCTGGCCCTTCCTGTAAAGTGCTGTGGTGTTTTTAGCCCAGTCCAGTTTATTGTCAATGTGTACTCCAAGGTATTTATAGTCCTCCACAATGTCAACACTGACCCCCTGGATTGAAACAGGGGTCAAGTGTTTCCTGGTCTTCCTGAAGTCCACGATCAGTTCCTTGGTCTTTGCCACGTTGAGCTGCAGATGATTCTGCTCACACCATGTGACAAAGGAGTCGACCACAGCCCGGTACTCTGTCTCATCATCCCTGCTGATGCATCCAACCACCGCAGAGTCATCAGAAAACTTCTGAAGATGGCAGGTCTCTGTGCAGTGGCTGAAGTCTGTGGTGTAGAGGGTGAAGAGGAAGGGGGAGAGGACAGTCCCCTGTGGTGCCCCTGTGTTGCTAATCACCTTGTCAGACACACACTGTGGGAGACGTACATATTGTGGTCTTCCTGTCAGGTAATCAACAATCCAGGACACCAGAGAAGCATCCACCTGCATCGCTGCTAACTTATCACCCAGGAGGGTCGGCCTGATGGTGTTGAAAGCACTGGAAAAGTCAAAAAACATGACCCTCACAGTGCTCGCCGGCTGGTCCAGATGGGTGTAGACACGATTGAGCAGGTAGATGATGGCGTCCTCTGTTCCGAGACGAGGCTGATAAGCGAACTGAAGGGGATCCAGATGTGGTCTTACTATGGGTCGCAGCTGGTCCAGGATGAGCCTTTCCAGGGTCTTCATGATGTGGGAGGTCAGTGCCACGGGCCTGTAATCCTGGGGGCCACTGGGACGAGGCGTCTTTGGTACAGGGACGAGGCATGATGTCTTCCACATCACCGGGACCCTCTGCAGACTCAGACTCAGCATAAACAGTTTATGAAAGACTGGGGCACAGGTCTTGAGGACAAGGGGACTCACTCCGTCTGGTCCAGCAGACTTGCCTGAGTGAAGTCTCCTCATTTGCATCTCAACCTGGTATTGAGTGAAGGTGATGGGTGGGGGAGGGGTGTCAGGAATCTCACAGGAGGCAACATGTGAAGAGAGAGGCTGGCACAGTGGTGTGGTTCTGGATTCCAGGCTGACTGCAGGTGAGGTTGTGGGGGTGGGAGCAGACACTGTGGTGTCGAATCTATTGAAAAACAGATTCAACTCGTCGGCTCTATTCTCACCTCCCTCAGCTCCCCTGCTGTTGGTTGGCCTGAATCCAGTGATGGTCTTCATGCCCCTCCACACCTCTCTCATGCTGTTCTGCTGGAGTTTCCACTCCAGCTTCCTCCTGTAATTGTCCTTAGCCTCTCTGATCTTGTCCTTTAGTAACACCTGGATCTTCCTCACCTCCTCTTTGTTGCCCCCTCTGAAAGCCCTCTTCTTGTTGTTGAGGAGGGCTTTGATGTCCTTAGTCACCCACGGCTTGTTATTTGGGTAACAATGAACAGTCTGAGCTGGAACAATGGAGTCGGTGCAGAAAGTTATGTAGCCTGTGATACACTCAGTAAGCCCATTGATGTCCTCGGCGTGAGGCTCACAGAGTGTTTCCCAGTCGGTCACCTCGAAACAGCCCTGTAGTTCCGCTATTGCCTCCTCTGACCACCTCCTAACAGTCCTGGTGGTCACAGGTTCCCTCCTCACAATTGGCACATAGCGGGGGGTGAGGTGAATCAGGTTATGATCTGACCTACCAAGTGGGGGGAGGGAGGAGGAGCTGTATGCATCCTTGACGTTAGCATACAGTAAGTCTAAAGTTTTCTCTCCCCTGGTGGGACAGTCCACATATTGTTTGAATGTTGGTAGTGTATTGTCCAGTGATACATGGTTGAAGTCACCCGAGATCACAATAAAGGCACTCGGGTGCTGAGTCTGTAGCCGAGCTATGGCAGAGTGGATAGTCTGATTAGTCGACTAATCGCAAAAATAATCGGTGACTAGTCGACTATCAAAATAATCGTTTGTGGCAGCCCTAGTCTGCAGGCAAAAGAGCACTGCAAGAGTCTGGGGATGGAGAATCCTGTGTGCTCTGTGGCCAACTAGCTTTTTCCAGATGGCAGGGTTATTGCAGGGCACCAGCAAGTAATGCATTCATATATTCTTGCTGCTTTAATATACCGTGAATCTATTGTGTTCTCTTTTCTGTCTTCTCTCAACCATCAAAAAAGTTGTTAGAGCTGCTCTTGTCATTTCTGCTGTCTTCTTTGACTTCTCAGGCTCTGGATTTCCTCCAGGAAAACTCTCGGCGCCTAAAGTTCATGCGGACCAAAACTCTCCCAGTCAGTGGTGCGTTCCATACTGAGCTGATGGCATCGGCTACTGAACCTCTCAGAGAGGTGCTCCGGCAGGTGGAGGTCAGTCAGCCACTTTATCCAAAAGGGATTAACATATTTTCCGAAACATGTATTCAATTACTCTGTAAAGCTACACCAGTCCTCATTTTTAAAAGATAACCCATCCTATTCAGTCTGACTCGGAAAGTTAAATGGAAAGTATACCCAAGATTTTACATCTGGTATTCAGCCATTCAAACTGCCCTCCGTCTTCAGAGTGAGGGAAAGTCTTCCCTTCACCATGAACTCAAACTGAAGAGACGGATCCAGCGGGAAAACAGTCAGCGGGAACGCAGCCGGAGCGCCCGCAGCAGCTGCAGCAGCAGGGGCAGCCAATCTGATGACTCGACTATCCATGAGACAGAGAAGACAGAAAAAGAGAAAGACAAACAGGACTTAGAGATTGAAAACATTATCAAGGTAAGTGAGGGCTATAAGAATCTTTTTTTGTAATATTTATTTAATTACATCATGCACCAAACTATCCATGGTAGTGATTATTTAACTAAGTCATAGTGGCACTGGGCAGCTGCCAGTGCAGTTCATTTTGTCCATTTAAAAAGTACCATGTACACTCACTGGCCACATTTTTGTTAGATACACCTGTTGAGCTGCTCATTAGGTCAAATACCTAATCAGCCTATCACATGGCAGCAGCTCAGTGCATTTAGGCATGTATACATTAATAAGATGACCTGCTGAAGGTCAAATGGGATTTAAATGACTTTGAACATGCATTGTTGTTTGTGTCGGACAGGCTTGTCTGAGTATTTCAGAAACTGTACAACCATCTAACCGGTTTATAGAAAATGGTCTGAAATAGAGGAAATCTCCTGTGAGCAGCACTTCTCTGGGAAAAAAATCACTTGTTGGTGCCAAAGATCAAAAGCGGAATGAGCAGATTACTTACAGCTGTAAGGAAAGCAACATGAACTCAAATACCCACTTACTTCAACCAAGTTATCAAGAAGAGCACCGCTGAAAGCACAATACGTTGAACCTCGAAGCTGATGGCCTAGTGTCACCTGCTGGATAGAGGTGAAAACACAAACCAAACAATGGCTCTTTCATCTGTTTCACAGCATGCTCGGGAACTGGAAACTCGCCGAAGGGAGGCAGAGGAGAGAGAGCGGAGGAAGCAGAGGGAGGTGCAGATGGAACTGGAAAGACAGCTGAAAGAGGCTGAGATGGTAAAAAAAAAAGTTTTCCACTTGACACCAATTATGTACAGAGTCTTTTCTCCTTGACTTTGATCTTTGAGAACTGCAGCAAAATGTTGACTGTCATTATAAAATTCACATCTTTAATGATTTGGAAAAATGGTTATGACAGTCCAGGAAAAGGTGATTCAGGAATAGGTCAGTTTATACCGTTCTGTTGGTGCATCTGTTTATGTAGCTGTGTGTGTGTGCATAGATAAAAGACAGCATGCAGGCTGAGATGCAGGTGAAGGAAAAGGAGGCTGAACAACAGAAGAAGAGGATCAGGGAGCTGGAGCTGACACGGCAGCAGCTGGAAGTTGCCCTTAATATGGAGATCCAGGCTCGGCTGGAGGAGGAGAGGGCCAGACTGGAGCTTGAGCGGTAACAATGGATTTCTAACTCTTATTATGGCCCTTTATTATTTTATTTGTGATGGAGATCTGAGATATCCATGAGAAGTATTAACTGTCATGCGGCGGCTGTGTGAAGGCAAGAGAGGACCCAATTGCACGGCTCTAGACACACGGGAATGAACTCAAAGGCAGGTCTTTATTAACAGGAACATAAGAAGTCATACAAAACTATACTGGGAGAAACTAAAGCTGAGGCGCTGGGAAGACACGGGAAATGCACACAACCCAGAAGGATGACGCAACACAGAACAAAGGGACACTCTGACATAAATACACAGAAGGTAATGAGGGAAGTGGGAACACACGGGGAACACAGCTGAAGACAATTACTCATGACCGAGCAGGGAGGACACGAAACTGAAAATACTGACACCAAGATGTGGACCTTAAACACAACACAGTACACAGAGATGAGCACAGAGAGAGAGGCAGAGAACAAGGATGAATACGAGGGGATGAGGAGAACACAGAACACAACGGACGGGAACACGGTACCAGAACAAACACCACAATAAAAGCATGGACACAGGGGGAATCCAACTACCAAACCAAACAATCCAATGGACATAAGGAACAAAATACAAAACCACAGGAAAACTGAGAACACTGGGTCAAAATGACCCAGGACCATGACAATACCCCCCCTCAAGGGCTGACTCCAGACAGCCCTTGTGGACGGCAACGGCGGCAGAACAGATCCGGAGGCCGGCCGTGTGGAAGGCGGCGGCTACAGAGCGGGACCGGAGGCCGGGCCCCTCGAACCCTCCAGTGGAGACGAGGAAGGGCTGGCTGGGCTCTCCAGAACCCCCAGCGGACAAGGCAGGTGGCAGCGTGGAAGCCGCGGAGTGCTGGATGGGCTCATCCGAGCTTCCAGCCGGAGCTGATGTAGCGCCAGAGGGTATCGGGACCCCTGGCTGAATGTTAAGCTGACCAGAAGACCAAACTGCTACAGGGGACCAAACTGATGGCTGTAGTAATGGTTGTGGTGACAGTGGAGTGGGCGGTGGAGTGGATGACTGAGTTAACGGTGACTGTGCTAATGGTTCAGCTAAGGAGTGCATTAATGACAGGACTACAGGTTGAATGACTGACTGAGCAGCAGCCTGAATGGCTGAGTGTCGTGATGGTTGTGGTGGAAGAGAAGCGGGTGATGGTGTGGATGATGGAGCTACGGGCGACTGAGTGGCAGACTGAACTGATGACTGAAGTGATGGTAGAGGTGAAAATTGAGCTTGTGGTGGGGTAGCTGACTGAGGTGCGGGGGACACAGGAGACAGAGCCAGCGGGGACACAGGAGGCAGAGCTACAGATTGAACTGAGGGAGACTGGGTAGCAAACTGAACTAGTGGTAGTAATGGCGGTTGGGGAGAAGGCTGGACTGTACACTGAGGAGAAGGCTGACTGACTGACTGAGGAGCATCCTGTGCAGCTGAGTGTAATGATGGTTGTGGGAGCGAATGTTGGACAGGTGGTGGTGTCGGGTCCCCTGAGCCTACAATGCGGATGAAAGGTGCAGGCACCTGCTGGACACCAGTCGCTCCCACCTGAGGAGCAGGTACAGGTGCAGAGATCGGCTGGGTCCTGGCGGGCCTCACCTCAGTGGTTGGCACAGATTTCGGCAGGGACTGGGCGGCTGCTGTCCCCACCCGAGGAGCTGATACGGGTGCAGGGACCAGCAGAGCCTCAGTCGACCCGGAAACCGGAACAGGGACCAGCTGGGCGCCAGCCCCCCTCACCTGGGGAACTGAGATAGGTGCAGGGGAGTGCTGGGCCGCAGCTATCCCTAGAACGCAAGGGGCCTGGGAGGCGGGCCTAGAAAGAACAGTCTGCAAGAGATCAATTCCCTGCCCTGAGTGAGCGGATGAGGAACAGCGCTCTGACTTCATAGCGTTAAGTGTGCTAAAGCTGTAGCTTACAGGCACTAATGCACCACCTTCAGTGTTTACAGACTCTAGAGAAATGTGATCAGCTGATGCACCAACAGTCTTAGAGCTTCTTTCTTCGGAGCTAACCATGCTTATACTGACAGAGGAGGGGTTAATAGCCGATGTAAACATAGGTCTGTGCACCGGAGAGGCAGATGAAACAAAGTCTTTTACCTCCGGATCGCTGGAAGCAGTAAACCTAGGGAAAACAGTGGTGGGTGTAGAGCCCCCTGACTCAAGAACATTCGAATCAGTAAATACGTCAGAATGGACTTTCCCCTGGGGTGATGGCTCAGAAGTAACGAGCTGGGGTCGAGCTATCACAGGAACATTTACAGTCTTGGATTTTACTGCTTTAACATCTAAGGAGGCAGGTTTTAAAGCCCCAGTGGTGAGCTTAACTGCAAAACAATCATTCTCAGCAGACACACAGGTAAAGGGCACAGAAGCAGGTGTCTCTAACTCAGGAAATGCTGACTTCAAGTTTTCAGACCTAGGAAACACTAGCGAAGGATAATCTTTCTCAAATATGAGTCCAAACGTAGGAGAAACGGTCTCTGAGTTGACCCTCCGGGCAGTACAACGGTTCATAAGAAGTTCGGGTTCGGATTCAACATTTACAGATCGTGAGCCTTTAGAGCCTACGGCAAGAGTCACAGAGTTTGCATTCCTGCATTCAGAGTAGTGAGAACTAGCCTCAGAGTGAACAGAAAGAGTGTCTTTGTCACTCACCCCAGCCGGCTGCTCAGTAGTCCCGGAATCCGGCTGAGGAGAGGACCGGCGACGGCGTCTCCTCCTTGATGAGGGAACGGAGGTGACGGGGGAAACCGGTGATGATGCGGGGGTGACGGTCTCCTCTTCATCATCCGACCTCATCGCTGCTAGGAAAGCAGCGGGAGAGCGACGGTCAGAGCTGAGAGGGGATGGAGAAGGGCTCCGCGGCAGCAGCGCCAAAAAACCCTCTCGTTTTAGCAGCCGCTGTTGCGATACCGAGAGCCCCGTCTGCTGCTGCGATGCCGTCGCGGCGAGCTTAGTTCGCTGCTGCTGCGGCGGCTGACTGGCGGAGATCTCCGTCTGCAGTCGCTGTGGTGTGGAATCCCGGGAACAGACACTGTCTGCCAGCTCACGAGCTTGTAATGCCTCCTTGGCTCGGCTCAGTTCGTCAATAAAGCCCTCATAGCAGGTGAGCTGGTGAAGGAAAGGGTTTCCCTCGATTATTGCCTTTATGGCGTTAAGTCCGACGGAAATTGTCCGTGAGTCCGAGGCGCGGGTTATTCGTTGCACCAGACTCTGTACACGGAGAATATCTCCCTCACGGGCGGAGCCTGCTGGGTCCATTTCGTGGTTGCGTCGTTCTGTCGTGCGGCGGCTGTGTGAAGGCAAGAGAGGACCCAAATGCACGGCTCTAGACACACGGGAATGAACTCAAAGGCAGGTCTTTATTAACAGGAACATAAGAAGTCATACAAAACTATAAATACACAGAAGGTAATGAGGGAAGTGGGAGTTGTTACAGGATGCAAACATGTTTTATACTGCTTTGAAGTCTGGGACAGCATCATAAGAGGCATAACTGATCTCACCGTAGTCCCATGAAGACTCAAGATGAGTGTTTTCACGACTGCCATCTTGGTGTTTTGAAATCAGGCATGATGAATGAAGGGAAGAACTGTCTGTTAAGGTTCTCAGTCGTTCAGGTCATCGTAGTCTAAGGAGCTTGGAAAGAAAAGCATCTGGACTTCTTTAAGCTTCTTGAAGAGCGTTTCACCTCTCATTCAAGAAGCTTCTTCAGTTCTCTGAAGAAATTCTGAACTGAAGACGCTTCTCAGATGAGAGGTGAAACATCTTCAAGAAACTTAAAGAAGTCCAGATGCTTTTCTTTCCACGCTCCTTAGACTGTAGTTAAACTTCACACACTGGACTTGTCAGTCACACATCCTTCGCCAGTAGGCATTCCCAGAATGATCTTTCCCCTTCTGACGCTTAGAATGACCAAATATGTGCAAAATGGACAATTCAACATGCCACCATGTCAGTCTTTTATTAAATATGACATGAAACAAATGACTGAGCCATTAAATTTGTCACAAAGGTGTTCACCTAATTCCAGGCAAATGGAATAGACTTCTATGGGACCATAAGTCTTTTTGCACTTTGACATTTGTTTTACTTTTCAGATCTGTAACCTATAACTTTTATACTGTATGTGTTTTGATCATAGGAGTCTACAGGGACTTACTTACTTTTAGCACGTTTAGCAGTTGATGTTGGCTTCTTTTTTCAGTACTGGAGCTTCCTGCTCATTGAAGACTTTTCTAAAAGGAAATGCTTAATCCAAAATGGCGTTTTAAGGGCTTGGATTAATGTCAATTTCAGCAAATATTCTTTCTTATGTTAAAAGAACATGGATCTCTGTCAGTGATAACTTCTGACTTTATAACTCAAATTTTAAGAGAGAGCTTCACTGCTAAGCTCTCATCTGTGTGGGTGTCACGGTTCGCTTGAGGACTCACATGCAGGACTCAGAGGCACAGTCAGTATTTATTACAGTTCCACCAGGTGTATATACAAACAGTGCAGGGGATAGTGCTATATACAAAGCGGTGACAGGGAAAAGGCTCCGGGGAAATCCAGGTAGGGAAAAGACACTTGCTCCTCTTCTGACTCTCTCTCCAAACACTCACACAAAAAGGGAATCCACTCGGGGAATGCAGAGTCGGGTCCAGGGGATCTATGTACAGAAGGAAACACACGTTAGAGGTTTTGCACAGGGAAGCAAATGAGAACTTGCTGAGAGCCGGGCTGCACTGACGCGAGTCACACACAACGATCCAGCGATGAGTAGAAGCCACTCCCTGGCTTAAATGCTGGCTGCACTGATGAGGCCCAGGTGTTTCCTCCTCAGAGGGGCGTGGGCCGAGGGCGTGAACCCACCATGAGTATATCTGTATCTATATAGATATATATGTGTATTCGTAACCTTTTTTCATCATCTAGTTTCCTGTGCCAGATCTTCTACTGATCCACTGAGGCAGACATGTAAAAAAACATGAACTAAAGCATATTTCTGTATATAAACAGGACCTTAAATCTTTATCAACAGCTACTTTAGAGGAAATTCTTCAATAAACTGCAACCAAAGGCTCAACTCAGAGGACAAAACCCAACCTGTTATAAATAGTGTGACAGCAAACTTTCTCTTGTGTAAAGTTACAAATAGGAGTAATTATCCACAGGAGCTTTTATACATAATGAAGTTATAATTCGTCCTGTAGAAATTGTACATTTAAGCTATATAGTTCCCTCTGTGATAACTCTGCTATGAATGCCTCTTATTAACTTTTATGCTTTTACAACCCACTATGAGCAAACACTCAGCAACAGTGGGAAGGAAAAACTCCCTTCTTGAAGGAAAAAACCTCTGGTAGAACCAGGAAATCTGTCTAAACTAGTTGGGGGTTAGAGCAACAGATGCAAGTCTTCAGATCATTTGCAGTGTGACTGTCTTTGTGCACACTTTAACCTGATTCAGTTTTCTTATTTGTCAAAATGCACCATGGGTAAAAAAAACAAAACAAAATAGTAATGAAGGAGAATCTTCAGCAAAGATGAATTAAACAAGTTTTATTTTGATCAAATTTTACTTTAAGTAAAACACATCTTTATTTGATGACTTTAATGTCATCAAATAAAGACAGTTTTGATGGAGCTCCTGACCCAGCCCAAGCTCTCTATGAAGACGAGGAAAAACTCCCCAGGGGGCCAGATCGATGGGAAGAAACCTCGGGAAAGCCCATTCAAAGAGAGATCCCCTTTCCTGGGATGGCTGGGGGGGTTACAGGAACTCCGAAAAAGCTAAATTTTTATTTATTTATTTTTTAAGATTGACCCACTCTATCTATTCCTGTCCAACAGAAAAAAGAAAGGAAGTTACTACAATGTATCACACTTACATGATAAGGTGTGAATTGTGTGTTTGTGTGTGTTATCTTAGCCAGGGGTGAAGCTGGAGCTCCTCCAGTGTTGGGCGCTTCTCCGGGACTATAGCTAAACATGCGTCCAAGAAATTCCGGCATTCTTGAAAGAAAGAAAAGATCAAAAAGATGAAGATGATAGTTCTAGTGATCCAAGGCATCAGTGAATCTGGAAGTGTGAAGTTTTCTTACCTGTGGACAGACGCTTTTTGATGCTCAGTTGCTTTGTGAGGAACCTCGCGGTACTAAAGTATCGTGCATGAAGCGCTTCATACAACACCACTCCCATTTGCCACACCGTGGTGGGTCCACACCTGTAGCAGCTCCTAATGTACCACTCGGGAGGGATGTGAAGAGGAGTGCCTAACAAACAGACACAATTGCAATTTCTTCTAAAACAAAAGACACAAATTGTTACATCTGTGAAAAGCAGGAGCAGAATATGTTACCATAGAAGATGCGATACAGAGATCGCTGTTTAACAAAGCAGCTCAGTCCAAAGTCAATGATGCGAACTCGAGGCACATCTGAGCCGGTCTCAATCAGAATGTTTTGTCCCTTGATGTCCCGATGAAAGATGTGTTTCTCCTCAAGTTCCTTTACAGCATCAACTAGTTGCTTCAGAATGACCTGGAAAAGATGAAAAACACAATAATGAGTTAATGCTTTTCTGCCTTGATTGAATGCTGTACAGTCTAAGGCTCTCCCAGTCAACCGACCTTGGCCTTGTCCTCTGGTAAAGCTCTTCCATTTTCTGCTTTGTATTTTTGCAGGTCCACAGCAGGGACAGGTCTCTCCAGCACCAGGATCAGCTCTTTGCCAAAGTCGAACCACTCCAGCAAGGACACAGGTGCTGATATTCCCACTGACCCTTCTGCTTCACCTGCAAGTTTAAGCATAATGGCCACTTCCACCGAGAGCATCTTCCCATTTTCATCCTGAAATATTACAACAAAGTGGATGATGAGGAACGCCGCATTCAATCCAGTAATGTAAAACTAATTCAAGTGTTGGACGCTTACCGCCACTTTGCAGTAGACTTTATTTTTGGGAATGTGTTTGATGGCAACCTAGAAGACACAGAGCATTGGTGAGCATTTCCTCAGTATGACATAATGAAAGGTGGAAACACAGCAGACGTCTCAGTTTACGATATTATCCATTATCTGCGTTACTGCCTGTCTTACTACCATCATCTGAACACTTACTGGAAAACGATCTTCTATCCGGTAGCCAGAAAACACTGCTCCGCAGCCTCCTTCTCCGAGCTGGTGCTCCTCCACATATCTGGCTTGGAATTCACCTGAACAGACAAAACAGCAAATCTTGTTTTATTACAGCTGTGACACAAATTACTCTCCTCTGTAGCCTAAATGTTCCTTCTGCCCTTCCCCTGAATATAAAACCCAAGCTGCTTGCTACTTACGTTTTTGGTCTGCCACTGATTTTTTGCCCTGGTCCACATTCCTTTTTTTTTTCTTGGGTGACTCTCTGTTGTCTCCCGTGGCCTTTCTTTTGCCATTTTTTGTGCACTCCTGTTTGTTGTTCAAGTCTGGAGATGTGGAAAACACCAAAAGCACATCAGCTCACTGGATGATAGACACAAACACTAAACACCAATATCTTAAACCTAGCAACCACACTTAATCTACCCCCTTATTCAACTAATTAGCCTACCTTTACCAGAGTCCAACGAGGAGGATGCTTGCTCCTTGTCACCGCTCGTATGGTCGAGAAGTTTAGCCTTCTTTGCTTTCTTTGTTGTGCCCTCTTCATCTTGCACAACCTTGCGCTTCACTCCTTTGACCACATCTGAGCTGGTGGAAGGACCAGCCTGCTCAGCGACCCTCCTCCTTTTTATTGGGGTCTTCTTTTCAGGACTGGCCTTTCTTTTAGCAGTCCTGCTCTTACAATCTATAAACGACGACAACAACACAGTGGTGAAAAAGAGTCCCCGACATCAGGACTGGAAGCAGTTTGATGGCAAAGAATTTGAAATTGCTTTTGCTTAAATGATCACAAGTTTATTCTTGGGATTAAAAAAACTGACCAGTGCGAATTGATACTAGGTTTACTAAGTCTTAGATCTTGATGACACTTGTTGGTCTGTTTTTACTGTTGAGTCCAAGAATAAACTTATTACATTATTTTACCAAAAGACCGGTAACCTTCCTTTGATTAGACATCTTGTATTAAAGCTATTTTCAATCAAACATATGATTCAATTGCTTCAAAAATGATTCACACAGTGTCAACATTTCTAGGATTTGGATTTTACCAGGTTCTTATTTTATTATTTTACTTACCTTGATCTCCTGAATCTTTCTTATCGGCCGGAGTGGTAATTTTTCTTGTTTCCTTTTTCATTGTAATTTCGGAGACCCTTTAAAATCGAAAATGTAAACCGTAATGAGTTAATATTGAGTTAATACTTCTTCAAATGTGCACCTTTCAAATGCTTGACTTTTCTAACTGAATTCTGTAAGTGAGCTTTATAAGTAAACTCTGGAAACTACGGCAACACAACATAGAATCTTGCCTTTCAGTGACTTCACTGACTGCCAGTAGTTCAAAGTAGTTTACAGAAAAACACTCTGGCAGACAAAGCCATAATATTTCATATAATTCAATCATTTCATATCAATTAAACAGTTTCTTTCATTATCTTTCATCATTTGTATAAAGACCTCATCTATGGATGACAGTATGAAGATTTGTGGTTGACCACACACTAATAAACACAGTGTCAGCTACATTTAAAGTATTTATTATGTACATTTAACTGTCATGGTACTGAGTCTGTGACCCAGTGTTTTGTGTTTGTTCATTTATATTCATTGATTATTCTTATGTATGTTTTTGGTTCTCTTTATTGTTTTCTTCTTGTGTTATATTCTTAGGCTTTAGGTTTCTGTTACTTTGCCTTGCCCCTGTGTCCCACGTGGCCCATTGTTTTCCTCTGTTTGCTGTTGGGTTGTCTGTGTATCATCCATGACAATTAAATTAAATAGCAAATGCAACTACAATTTCAATGAGATTCATTCCTGGCATTCTACTGCGGTGGCTGAAAGTAGACACCAAGCATTATCACTGTAACTGATGTAAATATTGGACTTGGAGGGGATTCATCTGATAGACTGATGCAAACATTACTGTAGCGACTTCCACAGTCGCTAGAGGCCAGGGATGGAGCCTGCCTATTTGCCTGACACGCTGTCAACTTTACGCAATAATGCAAGAGGTGGAATTGTTTGCTTGTTTATTAAAGTGCTTTGAGCGTTTACAGAGTAATGTCATCAGCTCCTGATTCAGACTCTTAAAACATCACAGGCTCTAATGTAACAAAGCGAAACATGTTGTGCAGCGCAGCGGTCAACAAAAACTACGGCTACCCAGCCCTCCTCTCTGTCAAAAATACGGAGTGGAAACTACAGATATTTGTTTAAAAATGTAGGGAGTAAAAATTAAGTACAGCAAGGAAGTTTTTTTTTACTTTTTTACTTCCTACCTGTGGAGCCAATTAAGCTAAATTTAAGAAGCGCATGTCTGTGTATACTTAAAAGCTCTTATGGTTATTTTCACTTTGTAGACAAATTAAAGCACAGAAAAGAAAAACACGATACATTAGAGCATGACATAATTTGACCTGAGGTGGCGCTGCACCGTGAGAGAGCCTGAACGTCAACCGGAAGAAGACGAGAATAAACTCCGTATAAACAACATGGCGTCTCCCTGTGAGGTTTTTTGTTTTGTTTTGTTTTTTAAATGAACTTTATTTAGAACAATAACAATGACAATCTCAAAGAGACAAGCGACATATTAAATCAATCAGAACAGAATCACATCTCCTGTACACCACAATGAAATCGACAATAACTGAAAGTAAACATACATACACACACATATACACATACACATACATATATATACATATATATACATATATATGCATATACACATGCATACATACACATCCATATTCACACATCTACATAATAATAATATAAAAAGATGAATAACCAATACAAAAATAAATAACAATAAAAAAAAGAATGAAAAACAAGGAACAGAAATAAAGAAGACAAGGGGGATCATAAAATCTCTAAAAGTGAGGTTCCATAAACAAGACACATAACTTAAATAAGGGGCTAAGAAAAATCAAACTCTTCTAAAAATCTATGCAATTTGATTGCTTGGGGCTTATTTATTAGCTTAAGAGATTTATGGAACAGGGAGAATTTTGTCCTACCTGGATATAAGGTGTTAACCAAATACCTCCTCAAAAATGGATTATTGCATTTTCCATTAACCAAGTCAAGACCATCTAGTTTAACTTTATGTAAATTTGTAGTCTGTATATTTGAAAAATTGTTCTTTATTGTATTTACAAGGACTGTTGGGATATTCTGTGAAACCTTTTTATAGAGCTCGAACGAGCAACTCATGTCATATTTCTCATTAAGCCTGTTTAATTCAAGTATATCTCCATTTTCATCCATTATATGTGTCACAGACCAAATTTGTTTTGTCATCCATTCGTCCACAAACATAGATTTCCCCCGATTCAATATCACCCTATTATTCCACAATGGAACATTGTGGGGACTAAAGTTATGTTTAAACATTAATTTACAATTTAACAAAACTTGTTGATGAAATTTGGAAAGTTTTATGGGTAGTTTAGAAATGTCAAAATCACATACTAAAAGGATCCCCCCAACTTTGTTGAAAGTAAGAGATGGCATCAAGAACCACATCTCATTATCATTTTTCAAGAAAGATCGTAGCCAATTAATCTTTAAAATGCCATTCATTATTTCAAAATCGATTGCTTTTAAACCCCCCTCTTCATAATCTTTTATCAAGTCCCTGTTACTAATATAATGATGTTTATTTTTCCATATGAAATTAAAATTCGCCTTATTTATGTCTTTTATAATTCTTGGTGGGATGGCTAGGGAATAAGCTGGATAGATTAATCTGGACAAAGATTCAACCTTGGTCAACATTATCCTGCCGAACAACGTTAAATCTCTCTGTAGTCAATGGTTTAGAGGGTTTTTTTGCATTTGTCAATTGTATTCTGAATATTCTTTTCGTCTCCCTGTGAGGTGTCATGCCGAGCAGATGTCAGAGTTGAGTTCAAGCAAAGTTGACTCTTTCGGTGATTACAGTTTGTCCGGGCGGGCTGTGCGTCTTATTTCATCCGCAGACACGTCGTTGGATGAGGAACAGCTCATGTTGGCATCAGTGGCAGTCAGGATGGCAGCATCTTCCAGAGGGAAGGTCAGGTCGCTGGTCTCTCTGAGCAGGACGCTGTCCACCAACAAGCCCGGTTCCACGGCTGGAGATTACCCTTCTCCGGCTGAAGTTCCCGCTTCTCCCCTGAACAGCGAGCCAGCCGCGGCGCCTCAGCGGAGACCCAAAAAAGACCCCAGCGGCTGCTCCGTGCTCCTCTTCCCCGGTCAGGGCAGCCAGTTTGTGGGCATGGGCAGAGGACTTTTAAAATACCCCAACGTTAAAGAAATGTTCACCGTAGCCCAGAAGATCCTGGGTTACGACCTGCTGTCTCTGTGTCTGGAGGGCCCCGAGGACGAGCTGCAGAAAACGGTTCACTGTCAGCCGGCGGTGTTTGTCACCTCCCTGGCTGCTGTGGAGAGACTCAACCAAGAAAACCCCAAAGTAAGTGCCAGATAAATGTCTGGAAAAAGGACAATAACTGCAGGTCCTGCCTTCTTAAATGTGGCCATTTTATCTTTTTTTTTTTTTTTTTAAATACTGCTACAGTAATATTAATTTATATTTAAAATGTGCGCACATTATGTATGAGGGTGTGGATGAATGATGCTTGAGTGCCCAGTAGAAGAGCATCTTTCAAATGCAAAGTTTCTCATTTCAACTTTAATTACTGCACCTGATTAAGGCGGTAGAGTAAATAAGGCTTCCAACAGTGGTTATTTCTTATTATCACATCTTGTTTTTATTGTTTTTATCAGTAGATTGTTGTTTCACTCCCACCAAAAACATCACCGTAAATAATCTTCTGATTCTGAATGACCATTTAAAAAAATAAACAAATTGTTCTGAGTTAATTTCAGTTACGGATGTATCAGTGACATAAATGATATATCGGTCATAATCGGGAGGCTGTTACATTTTTATTTTTTTTATTTTTTTTTCACTTGTTTCCTGCTGTACACAGGCCATTGAGATGTGTGTCGCTGCTGCAGGTTTCAGTGTCGGAGAATTTGCTGCTCTTGTCTTTTCTGGGGCGATGAACTTTGCAGAAGGTAGAAAGATTTCTTTTTTGGGTTTTTTTGTGCACTTGTAAAAGGTGTTTTAATCACAACTTTGGTTAATATTCTGTATTTACTCCTTATGCATCTTCTAGCTTTGTATGCAGTGAAGGTGCGAGCGGAGACTATGCAGAAGGCCTCAGAACTGGTTCCCAGTGGGATGCTGTCAGTCACTGGTAGACCTCAGGCTCAGTATAATTATGCCTGTCTGCAGTAGGGCTGCCACGATTAGTCGACTAGTCACGATTACGTCGACTATCAAAATCGTCGACGACTGATTTAATAGTCGACGCGTCATTTGAAGCTTTGTAAGATCACAAAAGACGCAGGAATAAGTAGTAGGATTTAAGAGTGTAATAACGGACTGAAACAGAAGATGGCAGCACTGCATATACAAGGATGCCAGCCGTTAAACCCCGAAGAAGAAGAAGAAGAAGAAGAAGAAGCGGTGTCCCAGAATTCATAGCGCGGCCTAGCTCAGTTTCCAACAATGGCGGCAGCTAGTTAGTTTTAATATTACTCTTATTATTCTTTCTGGGTCACAAAATAAACGTTTAACATATTTTCAGGCGAGAATGTAGCTGTGTAAACCTCAAATATCTGCTCAGTTTATCAAGACACCACATATTTTCAAAAGCGCTCCGATGTTTTCGGAGACGTCTGTTACCCACTAGCTCGATAGCTAGCCGGGGCAAGGCTCACTAGAGCCGTGAGAACACCGGACTCCCGGCAGATCGTTTTCAAACACACCGCTGTCTTTCGCTGCTCAGGTTAAACATGATATATAAGTCACTTAGATAACTTAAAAATGTTATTGTTTGGCTTATTTTAGTATTTTATTTGTTCCTGAGTAAATCTGTTTTGCTGAGATTAAAGTTATAGTTTTTACACAGCTGAATAAACGTCAAGCAGACAGCTGATTATCAGAAGTGTGAGATGCTCGAGAATATTCTCCGGTGTCCTGTTATATTTTAGATAGCAAGGAGTTTATTAAACTTCACCGAAACAATCTGCAAATTTCATTAAAATTTAATAAACTATCATCTTGTCTTTATTTTTAGTTAGCACATACCTTAAACACTTAAAGCTGTAAGCTAATGATAGTTATATAAGAGCAGATGCTGCTGGTGCAATAAGCTGAACGTTTTACATCCAATGGATGATGAATCAGAATCAGAATACTTTATTGATCCCTGGGGGAAATTATTTTTTGTTACAGTGCTCCATTTTAAACCAACATTAAGACAAGACAGACAATACACTAACTAAGAATAGTACAATATATACATATATATACATACATACATACATAAGTCACTTATAAATAAATAGTTGGAAAAGAAACATGTGTAGCTGTAGCAGCAAACAGTGTGTTAAGTGGATGCGTTGTACAGGGAGATGGCCACAGGCAGGAATGATTTCCTGTGTCGTTCAGTGGTGCTTTTCGGTAATCTCAGTCTCTCACTGAACGAGCTCCTGTGACTGACCAACATGTCATGGAGTGGGTGGGAGGTGTTATCCAACATTGTCTTTATCTTGGACAGCATCCGCCTCTCCGACACCACCTTGAGGGAGTCCAGCTCCATCCCCACAACATTGCTGGCCTTACGGATCAGTTTATTAAGTCTGTTGGCATCTGCGACCCTCAGCCTGCTCCCCCAGCATGCAACAGCATAGAGGATCGCACTGGCCACAACAGACTCATAGAAAATCCTCAGCATTTTCTGGCAGATGTTGAAGGACCTCAGTCGCCTCAAAAAATAGAGACGACTCTGGCCCTTCCTGTAAAGTGCTGTGGTGTTTTTAGCCCAGTCCAGTTTATTGTCAATGTGTACTCCAAGGTATTTATAGTCCTCCACAATGTCAACACTGACCCCCTGGATTGAAACAGGGGTCAAGTGTTTCCTGGTCTTCCTGAAGTCCACGATCAGTTCCTTGGTCTTTGCCACGTTGAGCTGCAGATGATTCTGCTCACACCACGTGACAAAGGAGTCGACCACAGCCCGGTACTCTGTCTCATCATCCCTGCTGATGCATCCAACCACCGCAGAGTCATCAGAAAACTTCTGAAGATGGCAGGTCTCTGTGCAGTGGCTGAAGTCTGTGGTGTAGAGGGTGAAGAGGAAGGGGGAGAGGACAGTCCCCTGTGGTGCCCCTGTGTTGCTAATCACCTTGTCAGACACACACTGTGGGAGACGTACATATTGTGGTCTTCCTGTCAGGTAATCAACAATCCAGGACACCAGAGAAGCATCCACCTGCATCGCTGCTAACTTATCACCCAGGAGGGTCGGCCTGATGGTGTTGAAAGCACTGGAAAAGTCAAAAAACATGACCCTCACAGTGCTCGCCGGCTGGTCCAGATGGGTGTAGACACGATTTGGGAAGGTAGATGATGGCGTCCTCTGTTCCGAGACGAGGCTGATAAGCGAACTGAAGGGGATCCAGATGTGGTCTTACTATGGGTCGCAGCTGGTCCAGGATGAGCCTTTCCAGGGTCTTCATGATGTGGGAGGTCAGTGCCACGGGCCTGTAATCCTGGGGGCCACTGGGACGAGGCGTCTTTGGTACAGGGACGAGGCATGATGTCTTCCACATCACCGGGACCCTCTGCAGACTCAGACTCAGCATAAACAGTTTATGAAAGACTCCACACAGCTGGGGGGCACAGGTCTTGAGGACAAGGGGACTCACTCCGTCTGGTCCAGCAGACTTGCCTGAGTGAAGTCTCCTCATTTGCATCTCAACCTGGTATTGAGTGAAGGTGATGGGTGGGGGAGGGGTGTCAGGAATCTCACAGGAGGCAACATGTGAAGAGAGAGGCTGGCACAGTGGTGTGGTTCTGGATTCCAGGCTGACTGCAGGTGAGGTTGTGGGGGTGGGAGCAGACACTGTGGTGTCGAAACTATTGAAAAACAGATTCAACTCGTCGGCTCTATTCTCACCTCCCTCAGCTCCCCTGCTGTTGGTTGGCCTGAATCCAGTGATGGTCTTCATGCCCCTCCACACCTCTCTCATGCTGTTCTGCTGGAGTTTCCACTCCAGCTTCCTCCTGTAATTGTCCTTAGCCTCTCTGATCTTGTCCTTTAGTAACACCTGGATCTTCCTCACCTCCTCTTTGTTGCCCCCTCTGAAAGCCCTCTTCTTGTTGTTGAGGAGGGCTTTGATGTCCTTAGTCACCCACGGCTTGTTATTTGGGTAACAATGAACAGTCTGAGCTGGAACAATGGAGTCGGTGCAGAAAGTTATGTAGCCTGTGATACACTCAGTAAGCCCATTGATGTCCTCGGCGTGAGGCTCACAGAGTGTTTCCCAGTCGGTCACCTCGAAACAGCCCTGTAGTTCCGCTATTGCCTCCTCTGACCACCTCCTAACAGTCCTGGTGGTCACAGGTTCCCTCCTCACAATTGGCACATAGCGGGGGGTGAGGTGAATCAGGTTATGATCTGACCTACCAAGTGGGGGGAGGGAGGAGGAGCTGTATGCATCCTTGACGTTAGCATACAGTAAGTCTAAAGTTTTCTCTCCCCTGGTGGGACAGTCCACATATTGTTTGAATGTTGGTAGTGTATTGTCCAGTGATACATGGTTGAAGTCACCCGAGATCACAATAAAGGCACTCGGGTGCTGAGTCTGTAGCCGAGCTATGGCAGAGTGGATAGTCTGATTAGTCGACTAATCGCAAAAATAATCGGTGACTAGTCGACTATCAAAATAATCGTTTGTGGCAGCCCTAGTCTGCAGGCAAAAGAGCACTGCAAGAGTCTGGGGATGGAGAATCCTGTGTGCTCTGTGGCCAACTAGCTTTTTCCAGATGGCAGGGTTATTGCAGGGCACCAGCAGGTAATGCATTCATATATTCTTGCTGCTTTAATATACCGTGAATCTATTGTGTTCTCTTTTCTGTCTTCTCTCAACCATCAAAAAAGTTGTTAGAGCTGCTCTTGTCATTTCTGCTGTCTTCTTTGACTTCTCAGGCTCTGGATTTCCTCCAGGAAAACTCTCGGCGCCTAAAGTTCATGCGGACCAAAACTCTCCCAGTCAGTGGTGCGTTCCATACTGAGCTGATGGCATCGGCTACTGAACCTCTCAGAGAGGTGCTCCGGCAGGTGGAGGTCAGTCAGCCACTTTATCCAAAAGGGATTAACATATTTTCCGAAACATGTATTCAATTACTCTGTAAAGCTACACCAGTCCTCATTTTTAAAAGATAACCCATCCTATTCAGTCTGACTCGGAAAGTTAAATGGAAAGTATACCCAAGATTTTACATCTGGTATTCAGCCATTCAAACTGCCCTCCGTCTTCAGAGTGAGGGAAAGTCTTCCCTTCACCATGAACTCAAACTGAAGAGACGGATCCAGCGGGAAAACAGTCAGCGGGAACGCAGCCGGAGCGCCCGCAGCAGCTGCAGCAGCAGGGGCAGCCAATCTGATGACTCGACTATCCATGAGACAGAGAAGACAGAAAAAGAGAAAGACAAACAGGACTTAGAGATTGAAAACATTATCAAGGTAAGTGAGGGCTATAAGAATCTTTTTTTGTAATATTTATTTAATTACATCATGCACCAAACTATCCATGGTAGTGATTATTTAACTAAGTCATAGTGGCACTGGGCAGCTGCCAGTGCAGTTCATTTTGTCCATTTAAAAAGTACCATGTACACTCACTGGCCACATTTTTGTTAGATACACCTGTTGAGCTGCTCATTAGGTCAAATACCTAATCAGCCTATCACATGGCAGCAGCTCAGTGCATTTAGGCATGTATACATTAATAAGATGACCTGCTGAAGGTCAAATGGGATTTAAATGACTTTGAACATGCATTGTTGTTTGTGTCGGACAGGCTTGTCTGAGTATTTCAGAAACTGTACAACCATCTAACCGGTTTATAGAAAATGGTCTGAAATAGAGGAAATCTCCTGTGAGCAGCACTTCTCTGGGAAAAAAATCACTTGTTGGTGCCAAAGATCAAAAGCGGAATGAGCAGATTACTTACAGCTGTAAGGAAAGCAACATGAACTCAAATACCCACTTACTTAAACCAAGTTATCAAGAAGAGCACCGCTGAAAGCACAATACGTTGAACCTCGAAGCTGATGGCCTAGTGTCACCTGCTGGATAGAGGTGAAAACACAAACCAAACAATGGCTCTTTCATCTGTTTCACAGCATGCTCGGGAACTGGAAACTCGCCGAAGGGAGGCAGAGGAGAGAGAGCGGAGGAAGCAGAGGGAGGTGCAGATGGAACTGGAAAGACAGCTGAAAGAGGCTGAGATGGTAAAAAAAAAAGTTTTCCACTTGACACCAATTATGTACAGAGTCTTTTCTCCTTGACTTTGATCTTTGAGAACTGCAGCAAAATGTTGACTGTCATTATAAAATTCACATCTTTAATGATTTGGAAAAATGGTTATGACAGTCCAGGAAAAGGTGATTCAGGAATAGGTCAGTTTATACCGCTCTGTTGGTGCATCTGTTTATGTAGCTGTGTGTGTGTGCATAGATAAAAGACAGCATGCAGGCTGAGATGCAGGTGAAGGAAAAGGAGGCTGAACAACAGAAGAAGAGGATCAGGGAGCTGGAGCTGACACAGCAGCAGCTGGAAGTTGCCCTTAATATGGAGATCCAGGCTCGGCTGGAGGAGGAGAGGGCCAGACTGGAGCTTGAGCGGTAACAATGGATTTCTAACTCTTATTATGGCCCTTTATTATTTTATTTGTGATGGAGATCTGAGATATCCATGAGAAGTATTAACTGTCATGCGGCGGCTGTGTGAAAGCAAGAGAGGACCCAATTGCACGGCTCTAGACACACGGGAATGAACTCAAAGGCAGGTCTTTATTAACAGGAACATAAGAAGTCATACAAAACTATACTGGGAGAAACTAAAGCTGAGGCGCTGGGAAGACACGGGAAATGCACACAACCTAGAAGGATGACGCAACACAGAACAAAGGGACACTCTGACATAAATACACAGAAGGTAATGAGGGAAGTGGGAACACACGGGGAACACAGCTGAAGACAATTACTCATGACCGAGCAGGGAGGACACGAAACTGAAAATACTGACACCAAGATGTGGACCTTAAACACAACACAGTACACAGAGATGAGCACAGAGAGAGAGGCAGAGAACAAGGATGAATACGAGGGGATGAGGAGAACACAGAACACAACGGACGGGAACACGGTACCAGAACAAACACCACAATAAAAGCATGGACACAGGGGGAATCCAACTACCAAGAGGAAGGGCTGGCTGGGCTCTCCAGAACCCCCAGCGGACAAGGCAGGTGGCAGCGTGGAAGCCGCGGAGTGCTGGATGGGCTCATCCGAGCTTCCAGCCGGAGCTGATGTAGCGCCAGAGGGTATCGGGACCCCTGGCTGAATGTTAAGCTGACCAGAAGACCAAACTGCTACAGGGGACCAAACTGATGGCTGTAGTAATGGTTGTGGTGACAGTGGAGTGGGCGGTGGAGTGGATGACTGAGTTAACGGTGACTGTGCTAATGGTTCAGCTAAGGAGTGCATTAATGACAGGACTACAGGTTGAATGACTGACTGAGCAGCAGCCTGAATGGCTGAGTGTCGTGATGGTTGTGGTGGAAGAGAAGCGGGTGATGGTGTGGATGATGGAGCTACGGGCGACTGAGTGGCAGACTGAACTGATGACTGAAGTGATGGTAGAGGTGAAAATTGAGCTTGTGGTGGGGTAGCTGACTGAGGTGCGGGGGACACAGGAGACAGAGCCAGCGGGGACACAGGAGGCAGAGCTACAGATTGAACTGAGGGAGACTGGGTAGCAAACTGAACTAGTGGTAGTAATGGCGGTTGGGGAGAAGGCTGGACTGTACACTGAGGAGAAGGCTGACTGACTGAGGAGCATCCTGTGCAGCTGAGTGTAATGATGGTTGTGGGAGCGAATGTAGGACAGGTGGTGGTGTCGGGTCCCCTGAGCCTACAATGCGGATGAAAGGTGCAGGCACCTGCTGGACACCAGTCGCTCCCACCTGAGGAGCAGGTACAGGTGCGTTTCACCTCTCATTCAAGAAGCTTCTTCAGTTCTCTGAAGAAATTCTGAACTGAAGAAGCTTCTCAGATGAGAGGTGAAACATCTTCAAGAAACTTAAAGAAGTCCAGATGCTTTTCTTTCCACGCTCCTTAGACTGTAGTTAAACTTCACACACTGGACTTGTCAGTCACACATCCTTCGCCAGTAGGCATTCCCAGAATGATCTTTCCCCTTCTGACGCTTAGAATGACCAAATATGTGCAAAATGGACAATTCAACATGCCACCATGTCAGTCTTTTATTAAATATGACATGAAACAAATGACTGAGCCATTAAATTTGTCACAAAGGTGTTCACCTAATTCCAGGCAAATGGAATAGACTTCTATGGGACCATAAGTCTTTTTGCACTTTGACATTTGTTTTACTTTTCAGATCTGTAACCTATAACTTTTATACTGTATGTGTTTTGATCATAGGAGTCTACAGGGACTTACTTACTTTTAGCACGTTTAGCAGTTGATGTTGGCTTCTTTTTTCAGTACTGGAGCTTCCTGCTCATTGAAGACTTTTCTAAAAGGAAATGCTTAATCCAAAATGGCGTTTTAAGGGCTTGGATTAATGTCAATTTCAGCAAATATTCTTTCTTATGTTAAAAGAACATGGATCTCTGTCAGTGATAACTTCTGACTTTATAACTCAAATTTTAAGAGAGAGCTTCACTGCTAAGCTCTCATCTGTGTGGGTGTCACGGTTCGCTTGAGGACTCACATGCAGGACTCAGAGGCACAGTCAGTATTTATTACAGTTCCACCAGGTGTATATACAAACAGTGCAGGGGATAGTGCTATATACAAAGCGGTGACAGGGAAAAGGCTCCGGGGAAATCCAGGTAGGGAAAAGACACTTGCTCCTCTTCTGACTCTCTCTCCAAACACTCACACAAAAAGGGAATCCGCTCGGGGAATGCAGAGTCGGGTCCAGGGGATCTATGTACAGAAGGAAACACACGTTAGAGGTTTTGCACAGGGAAGCAAATGAGAACTTGCTGAGAGCCGGGCTGCACTGACGCGAGTCACACACAACGATCCAGCGATGAGTAGAAGCCACTCCCTGGCTTAAATGCTGGCTGCACTGATGAGGCCCAGGTGTTTCCTCCTCAGAGGGGCGTGGGCCGAGGGCGTGAACCCACCATGAGTATATCTGTATCTATATAGATATATATGTGTATTCGTAACCTTTTTTCATCATCTAGTTTCCTGTGCCAGATCTTCTACTGATCCACTGAGGCAGACATGTAAAAAAACATGAACTAAAGCATATTTCTGTATATAAACAGGACCTTAAATCTTTATCAACAGCTACTTTAGAGGAAATTCTTCAATAAACTGCAACCAAAGGCTCAACTCAGAGGACAAAACCCAACCTGTTATAAATAGTGTGACAGCAAACTTTCTCTTGTGTAAAGTTACAAATAGGAGTAATTATCCACAGGAGCTTTTATACATAATGAAGTTATAATTCGTCCTGTAGAAATTGTACATTTAAGCTATATAGTTCCCTCTGTGATAACTCTGCTATGAATGCCTCTTATTAACTTTTATGCTTTTACAACCCACTATGAGCAAACACTCAGCAACAGTGGGAAGGAAAAACTCCCTTCTTGAAGGAAAAAACCTCTGGTAGAACCAGGAAATCTGTCTAAACTAGTTGGGGGTTAGAGCAACAGATGCAAGTCTTCAGATCATTTGCAGTGTGACTGTCTTTGTGCACACTTTAACCTGATTCAGTTTTCTTATTTGTCAAAATGCACCATGGGTAAAAAAAACAAAACAAAATAGTAATGAAGGAGAATCTTCAGCAAAGATGAATTAAACAAGTTTTATTTTGATCAAATTTTACTTTAAGTAAAACACATCTTTATTTGATGACTTTAATGTCATCAAATAAAGACAGTTTTGATGGAGCTCCTGACCCAGCCCAAGCTCTCTATGAAGACGAGGAAAAACTCCCCAGGGGGCCAGATCGATGGGAAGAAACCTCGGGAAAGCCCATTCAAAGAGAGATCCCCTTTCCTGGGATGGCTGGGGGGGTTACAGGAACTCCAAAAAAGCTAAATTTTTATTTATTTATTTTTTAAGATTGACCCACTCTATCTATTCCTGTCCAACAGAAAAAAGAAAGGAAGTTACTACAATGTATCACACTTACATGATAAGGTGTGAATTGTGTGTTTGTGTGTGTTATCTTAGCCAGGGGTGAAGCTGGAGCTCCTCCAGTGTTGGGCGCTTCTCCGGGACTATAGCTAAACATGCGTCCAAGAAATTCCGGCATTCTTGAAAGAAAGAAAAGATCAAAAAGATGAAGATGATAGTTCTAGTGATCCAAGGCATCAGTGAATGTGGAAGTGTGAAGTTTTCTTACCTGTGGACAGACGCTTTTTGATGCTCAGTTGCTTTGTGAGGAACCTCGCGGTACTAAAGTATCGTGCATGAAGCGCTTCATACAACACCACTCCCATTTGCCACACCGTGGTGGGTCCACACCTGTAGCAGCTCCTAATGTACCACTCGGGAGGGATGTGAAGAGGAGTGCCTAACAAACAGACACAATTGCAATTTCTTCTAAAACAAAAGACACAAATTGTTACATCTGTGAAAAGCAGGAGCAGAATATGTTACCATAGAAGATGCGATACAGAGATCGCTGTTTAACAAAGCAGCTCAGTCCAAAGTCAATGATGCGAACTCGAGGCACATCTGAGCCGGTCTCAATCAGAATGTTTTGTCCCTTGATGTCCCGATGAAAGATGTGTTTCTCCTCAAGTTCCTTTACAGCATCAACTAGTTGCTTCAGAATGACCTGGAAAAGATGAAAAACACAATAATGAGTTAATGCTTTTCTGCCTTGATTGAATGCTGTACAGTCTAAGGCTCTCCCAGTCAACCTACCTTGGCCTTGTCCTCTGGTAAAGCTCTTCCATTTTCTGCTTTGTATTTTTGCAGGTCCACAGCAGGGACAGGTCTCTCCAGCACCAGGATCAGCTCTTTGCCAAAGTCGAACCACTCCAGCAAGGACACAGGTGCTGATATTCCCACTGACCCTTCTGCTTCACCTGCAAGTTTAAGCATAATGGCCACTTCCACCGAGAGCATCTTCCCATTTTCATCCTGAAATATTACAACAAAGTGGATGATGAGGAACGCCGCATTCAATCCAGTAATGTAAAACTAATTCAAGTGTTGGACGCTTACCGCCACTTTGCAGTAGACTTTATTTTTGGGAATGTGTTTGATGGCAACCTAGAAGACACAGAGCATTGGTGAGCATTTCCTCAGTATGACATAATGAAAGGTGGAAACACAGCAGACGTCTCAGTTTACGATATTATCCATTATCTGCGTTACTGCCTGTCTTACTACCATCATCTGAACACTTACTGGAAAACGATCTTCTATCCGGTAGCCAGAAAACACTGCTCCGCAGCCTCCTTCTCCGAGCTGGTGCTCCTCCACATATCTGGCTTGGAATTCACCTGAACAGACAAAACAGCAAATCTTGTTTTATTACAGCTGTGACACAAATTACTCTCCTCTGTAGCCTAAATGTTCCTTCTGCCCTTCCCCTGAATATAAAACCCAAGCTGCTTGCTACTTACGTTTTTGGTCTGCCACTGATTTTTTGCCCTGGTCCACATTCCTTTTTTTTTTCTTGGGTGACTCTCTGTTGTCTCCCGTGGCCTTTCTTTTGCCATTTTTTGTGCACTCCTGTTTGTTGTTCAAGTCTGGAGATGTGGAAAACACCAAAAGCACATCAGCTCACTGGATGATAGACACAAACACTAAACACCAATATCTTAAACCTAGCAACCACACTTAATCTACCCCCTTATTCAACTAATTAGCCTACCTTTACCAGAGTCCAACGAGGAGGATGCTTGCTCCTTGTCACCGCTCGTATGGTCGAGAAGTTTAGCCTTCTTTGCTTTCTTTGTTGTGCCCTCTTCATCTTGCACAACCTTGCGCTTCACTCCTTTGACCACATCTGAGCTGGTGGAAGGACCAGCCTGCTCAGCGACCCTCCTCCTTTTTATTGGGGTCTTCTTTTCAGGACTGGCCTTTCTTTTAGCAGTCCTGCTCTTACAATCTATAAACGACGACAACAACACAGTGGTGAAAAAGAGTCCCCGACATCAGGACTGGAAGCAGTTTGATGGCAAAGAATTTGAAATTGCTTTTGCTTAAATGATCACAAGTTTATTCTTGGGATTAAAAAAACTGACCAGTGCGAATTGATACTAGGTTTACTAAGTCTTAGATCTTGATGACACTTGTTGGTCTGTTTTTACTGTTGAGTCCAAGAATAAACTTATTACATTATTTTACCAAAAGACCGGTAACCTTCCTTTGATTAGACATCTTGTATTAAAGCTATTTTCAATCAAACATATGATTCAATTGCTTCAAAAATGATTCACACAGTGTCAACATTTCTAGGATTTGGATTTTACCAGGTTCTTATTTTATTATTTTACTTACCTTGATCTCCTGAATCTTTCTTATCGGCCGGAGTGGTAATTTTTCTTGTTTCCTTTTTCATTGTAATTTCGGAGACCCTTTAAAATCGAAAATGTAAACCGTAATGAGTTAATATTGAGTTAATACTTCTTCAAATGTGCACCTTTCAAATGCTTGACTTTTCTAACTGAATTCTGTAAGTGAGCTTTATAAGTAAACTCTGGAAACTACGGCAACACAACATAGAATCTTGCCTTTCAGTGACTTCACTGACTGCCAGTAGTTCAAAGTAGTTTACAGAAAAACACTCTGGCAGACAAAGCCATAATATTTCATATAATTCAATCATTTCATATCAATTAAACAGTTTCTTTCATTATCTTTCATCATTTGTATAAAGACCTCATCTATGGATGACAGTATGAAGATTTGTGGTTGACCACACACTAATAAACACAGTGTCAGCTACATTGTCATCTGATTTAAAGTATTTATTATGTACATTTAACTGTCATGGTACTGAGTCTGTGACCCAGTGTTTTGTGTTTGTTCATTTATATTCATTGATTATTCTTATGTATGTTTTTGGTTCTCTTTATTGTTTTCTTCTTGTGTTATATTCTTAGGCTTTAGGTTTCTGTTACTTTGCCTTGCCCCTGTGTCCCACGTGGCCCATTGTTTTCCTCTGTTTGCTGTTGGGTTGTCTGTGTATCATCCATGACAATTAAATTAAATAGCAAATGCAACTACAATTTCAATGAGATTCATTCCTGGCATTCTACTGCAGTGGCTGAAAGTAGACACCAAGCATTATCACTGTAACTGATGTAAATATTGGACTTGGAGGGGATTCATCTGATAGACTGATGCAAACATTACTGTAGCGACTTCCACAGTCGCTAGAGGCCAGGGATGGAGCCTGCCTATTTGCCTGACACGCTGTCAACTTTACGCAATAATGCAAGAGGTGGAATTGTTTGCTTGTTTATTAAAGTGCTTTGAGAGTTTACAGAGTAATGTCATCAGCTCCTGATTCAGACTCTTAAAACATCACAGGCTCTAATGTAACAAAGCGAAACATGTTGTGCAGCGCAGCGGTCAACAAAAACTACGGCTACCCAGCCCTCCTCTCTGTCAAAAATACGGAGTGGAAACTACAGATATTTGTTTAAAAATGTAGGGAGTAAAAATTAAGTACAGCAAGGAAGTTTTTTTTTTACTTTTTTACTTCCTACCTGTGGAGCCAATTAAGCTAAATTTAAGAAGCACATGTCTGTGTATACTTAAAAGCTCTTATGGTTATTTTCACTTTGTAGACAAATTAAAGCACAGAAAAGAAAAACACGATACATTAGAGCATGACATAATTTGACCTGAGGTGGCGCTGCACCGTGAGAGAGCCTGAACGTCAACCGGAAGAAGACGAGAATAAACTCCGTATAAACAACATGGCGTCTCCCTGTGAGGTTTTTTGTTTTGTTTTGTTTTTTAAATGAACTTTATTTAGAACAATAACAATGACAATCTCAAAGAGACAAGCGACATATTAAATCAATCAGAACAGAATCACATCTCCTGTACACCACAATGAAATCGACAATAACTGAAAGTAAACATACACACACACACACACACACACACACACACACACACACACACATATATACACATACACATACATATATATGCATATACACATGCATACATACACATCCATATTCACACATCTACATAATAATAATATAAAAAGATGAATAACCAATACAAAAATAAATAACAATAAAAAAAAGAATGAAAAACAAGGAACAGAAATAAAGAAGACAAGGGGGATCATAAAATCTCTAAAAGTGAGGTTCCATAAACAAGACACATAACTTAAATAAGGGGCTAAGAAAAATCAAACTCTTCAAAAAATCTATGCAATTTGATTGCTTGGGGCTTATTTATTAGCTTAAGAGATTTATGGAACAGGGAGAATTTTGTCCTACCTGGATATAAGGTGTTAACCAAATACCTCCTCAAAAATGGATTATTGCATTTTCCATTAACCAAGTCAAGACCATCTAGTTTAACTTTATGTAAATTTGTAGTCTGTATATTTGAAAAATTGTTCTTTATTGTATTTACAAGGACTGTTGGGATATTCTGTGAAACCTTTTTATAGAGCTCGAACGAGCAACTCATGTCATATTTCTCATTAAGCCTGTTTAATTCAAGTATATCTCCATTTTCATCCATTATATGTGTCACAGACCAAATTTGTTTTGTCATCCATTCGTCCACAAACATAGATTTCCCCCGATTCAATATCACCCTATTATTCCACAATGGAACATTGTGGGGACTAAAGTTATGTTTAAACATTAATTTACAATTTAACAAAACTTGTTGATGAAATTTGGAAAGTTTTATGGGTAGTTTAGAAATGTCAAAATCACATACTAAAAGGATCCCCCCAACTTTGTTGAAAATAAGAGATGGCATCAAGAACCACATCTCATTATCATTTTTCAAGAAAGATCGTAGCCAATTAATCTTTAAAATGCCATTCATTATTTCAAAATCGATTGCTTTTAAACCCCCCTCTTCATAATCTTTTATCAAGTCCCTGTTACTAATATAATGATGTTTATTTTTCCATATGAAATTAAAATTCGCCTTATTTATGTCTTTTATAATTCTTGGTGGGATGGCTAGGGAATAAGCTGGATAGATTAAACTGGACAAAGATTCAACCTTGGTCAACATTATCCTGCCGAACAACGTTAAATCTCTCTGTAGTCAATGGTTTAGAGGGTTTTTTTGCATTTGTCAATTGTATTCTGAATATTCTTTTCGTCTCCCTGTGAGGTGTCATGCCGAGCAGATGTCAGAGTTGAGTTCAAGCAAAGTTGACTCTTTCGGTGATTACAGTTTGTCCGGGCGGGCTGTGCGTCTTATTTCATCCGCAGACACGTCGTTGGATGAGGAACAGCTCATGTTGGCATCAGTGGCAGTCAGGATGGCAGCATCTTCCAGAGGGAAGGTCAGGTCGCTGGTCTCTCTGAGCAGGACGCTGTCCACCAACAAGCCCGGTTCCACGGCTGGAGATTACCCTTCTCCGGCTGAAGTTCCCGCTTCTCCCCCGAACAGCGAGCCAGCCGCGGCGCCTCAGCGGAGACCCAAAAAAGACCCCAGCGGCTGCTCCGTGCTCCTCTTCCCCGGTCAGGGCAGCCAGTTTGTGGGCATGGGCAGAGGACTTTTAAAATACCCCAACGTTAAAGAAATGTTCACCGTAGCCCAGAAGATCCTGGGTTACGACCTGCTGTCTCTGTGTCTGGAGGGCCCCGAGGACGAGCTGCAGAAAACGGTTCACTGTCAGCCGGCGGTGTTTGTCACCTCCCTGGCTGCTGTGGAGAGACTCAACCAAGAAAACCCCAAAGTAAGTGCCAGTTAAATGTCTGGAAAAAGGACAATAACTGCAGGTCCTGCCTTCTTAAATGTGGCCATTTTATCTTTTTTTTTTTTTTTTTTTAAATACTGCTACAGTAATATTAATTTATATTTAAAATGTGCGCACATTATGTATGAAGGTGTGGATGAATGATGCTTGTTGTAAGAAAGCATTTTGAGTGCCCAGTAGAAGAGCATCTTTCAAATGCAAAGTTTCTCATTTCAACTTTAATTACTGCACCTGATTAAGGCGGTAGAGTAAATAAGGCTTCCAACAGTGGTTATTTCTTATTATCACATCTTGTTTTTATTGTTTTTATCAGTAGATTGTTGTTTCACTCCCACCAAAAACATCACCGTAAATAATCTTCTGATTCTGAATGACCATTTAAAAAAATAAACAAATTGTTCTGAGTTAATTTCAGTTACGGATGTATCAGTGACATAAATGATATATCGGTCATAATCGGGAGGCTGTTACATTTTTATTTTTTTATTTTTTTTTTACTTGTTTCCTGCTGTACACAGGCCATTGAGATGTGTGTCGCTGCTGCAGGTTTCAGTGTCGGAGAATTTGCTGCTCTTGTCTTTTCTGGGGCGATGAACTTTGCAGAAGGTAGAAAGATTTCTTTTTTGGGTTTTTTTGTGCACTTGTAAAAGGTGTTTTAATCACAACTTTGGTTAATATTCTGTATTTACTCCTTATGCATCTTCTAGCTTTGTATGCAGTGAAGGTGCGAGCGGAGACTATGCAGAAGGCCTCAGAACTGGTTCCCAGTGGGATGCTGTCAGTCACTGGTAGACCTCAGGCTCAGTATAATTATGCCTGTCTGCAGTAGGGCTGCCATGATTAGTCGACTAGTCACGATTACGTCGACTATCAAAATCGTCGACGACTGATTTAATAGTCGAGGCGGCGTTTGAAGCTTTGTAAGATCACAAAAGACGCAGGAATAAGTAGTAGGATTTAAGAGTGTAATAACGGACTGAAACAGAAGATGGCAGCACTGCATATACAAGGATGCCAGCCGTTAAACCCCGAAGAAGAAGAAGAAGAAGCGGTGTCCCAGAATTCATAGCGCGGCCTAGCTCAGTTTCCAACAATGGCGGCAGCTAGTTAGTTTTAATATTACTCTTATTATTCTTTCTGGGTCACAAAATAAACGTTTAACATATTTTCAGGCGAGAATGTAGCTGTGTAAACCTCAAATATCTGCTCAGTTTATCAAGACACCACATATTTTCAAAAGCGCTCCGATGTTTTCGGAGACGTCTGTTACCCACTAGCTCGATAGCTAGCCGGGGCAAGGCTCACTAGAGCCGTGAGAACACCGGACTCCCAGCAGATCGTTTTCAAACACACCGCTGTCTTTCGCTGCTCAGGTTAAACATGATATATAAGTCACTTAGATAACTTAAAAATGTTATTGTTTGGCTTATTTTAGTATTTTATTTGTTCCTGAGTAAATCTGTTTTGCTGAGATTAAAGTTATAGTTTTTACACAGCTGAATAAACGTCAAGCAGACAGCTGATTATCAGAAGTGTGAGATGCTCGAGAATATTCTCCGGTGTCCTGTTATATTTTAGATAGCAAGGAGTTTATTAAACTTCACCGAAACAATCTGCAAATTTCATTAAAATTTAATAAACTATCATCTTGTCTTTATTTTTAGTTAGCACATACCTTAAACACTTAAAGCTGTAAGCTAATGATAGTTATATAAGAGCAGATGCTGCTGGTGCAATAAGCTGAACGTTTTACATCCAATGGATGATGAATCAGAATCAGAATCAGAATACTTTATTGATCCCTGGGGGAAATTATTTTTTGTTACAGTGCTCCATTTTAAACCAACATTAAGACAAGACAGACAATACACTAACTAAGAATAGTACAATATATACATATATATACATACATACATACATAAGTCACTTATAAATAAACAGTTGGAAAAGAAACATGTGTAGCTGTAGCAGCAAACAGTGTGTTAAGTGGATGCGTTGTACAGGGAGATGGCCACAGGCAGGAATGATTTCCTGTGTCGTTCAGTGGTGCTTTTCGGTAATCTCAGTCTCTCACTGAACGAGCTCCTGTGACTGACCAACATGTCATGGAGTGGGTGGGAGGTGTTATCCAACATTGTCTTTATCTTGGACAGCATCCGCCTCTCCGACACCACCTTGAGGGAGTCCAGCTCCATCCCCACAACATTGCTGGCCTTACGGATCAGTTTATTAAGTCTGTTGGCATCTGCGACCCTCAGCCTGCTCCCCCAGCATGCAACAGCATAGAGGATCGCACTGGCCACAACAGACTCATAGAAAATCCTCAGCATTTTCTGGCAGATGTTGAAGGACCTCAGTCGCCTCAAAAAATAGAGACGACTCTGGCCCTTCCTGTAAAGTGCTGTGGTGTTTTTAGCCCAGTCCAGTTTATTGTCAATGTGTACTCCAAGGTATTTATAGTCCTCCACAATGTCAACACTGACCCCCTGGATTGAAACAGGGGTCAAGTGTTTCCTGGTCTTCCTGAAGTCCACGATCAGTTCCTTGGTCTTTGCCACGTTGAGCTGCAGATGATTCTGCTCACACCACGTGACAAAGGAGTCGACCACAGCCCGGTACTCTGTCTCATCATCCCTGCTGATGCATCCAACCACCGCAGAGTCATCAGAAAACTTCTGAAGATGGCAGGTCTCTGTGCAGTGGCTGAAGTCTGTGGTGTAGAGGGTGAAGAGGAAGGGGGAGAGGACAGTCCCCTGTGGTGCCCCTGTGTTGCTAATCACCTTGTCAGACACACACTGTGGGAGACGTACATATTGTGGTCTTCCTGTCAGGTAATCAACAATCCAGGACACCAGAGAAGCATCCACCTGCATCGCTGCTAACTTATCACCCAGGAGGGTCGGCCTGATGGTGTTGAAAGCACTGGAAAAGTCAAAAAACATGACCCTCACAGTGCTCGCCGGCTGGTCCAGATGGGTGTAGACACGATTGAGCAGGTAGATGATGGCGTCCTCTGTTCCGAAACGAGGCTGATAAGCGAACTGAAGGGGATCCAGATGTGGTCTTACTATGGGTCGCAGCTGGTCCAGGATGAGCCTTTCCAGGGTCTTCATGATGTGGGAGGTCAGTGCCACGGGCCTGTAATCCTGGGGGCCACTGGGACGAGGCGTCTTTGGTACAGGGACGAGGCATGATGTCTTCCACATCACCGGGACCCTCTGCAGACTCAGACTCAGCATAAACAGTTTATGAAAGACTCCACACAGCTGGGGGGCACAGGTCTTGAGGACAAGGGGACTCACTCCGTCTGGTCCAGCAGACTTGCCTGAGTGAAGTCTCCTCATTTGCATCTCAACCTGGTATTGAGTGAAGGTGATGGGTGGGGGAGGGGTGTCAGGAATCTCACAGGAGGCAACATGTGAAGAGAGAGGCTGGCACAGTGGTGTGGTTCTGGATTCCAGGCTGACTGCAGGTGAGGTTGTGGGGGTAGGAGCAGACACTGTGGTGTCGAATCTATTGAAAAACAGATTCAACTCGTCGGCTCTATTCTCACCTCCCTCAGCTCCCCTGCTGTTGGTTGGCCTGAATCCAGTGATGGTCTTCATGCCCCTCCACACCTCTCTCATGCTGTTCTGCTGGAGTTTCCACTCCAGCTTCCTCCTGTAATTGTCCTTAGCCTCTCTGATCTTGTCCTTTAGTAACACCTGGATCTTCCTCACCTCCTCTTTGTTGCCCCCTCTGAAAGCCCTCTTCTTGTTGTTGAGGAGGGCTTTGATGTCCTTAGTCACCCACGGCTTGTTATTTGGGTAACAATGAACAGTCTGAGCTGGAACAATGGAGTCGGTGCAGAAAGTTATGTAGCCTGTGATACACTCAGTAAGCCCATTGATGTCCTCGGCGTGAGGCTCACAGAGTGTTTCCCAGTCGGTCACCTCGAAACAGCCCTGTAGTTCCGCTATTGCCTCCTCTGACCACCTCCTAACAGTCCTGGTGGTCACAGGTTCCCTCCTCACAATTGGCACATAGCGGGGGGTGAGGTGAATCAGGTTATGATCTGACCTACCAAGTGGGGGGAGGGAGGAGGAGCTGTATGCATCCTTGACGTTAGCATACAGTAAGTCTAAAGTTTTCTCTCCCCTGGTGGGACAGTCCACATATTGTTTGAATGTTGGTAGTGTATTGTCCAGTGATACATGGTTGAAGTCACCCGAGATCACAATAAAGGCACTCGGGTGCTGAGTCTGTAGCCGAGCTATGGCAGAGTGGATAGTCTGATTAGTCGACTAATCGCAAAAATAATCGGTGACTAGTCGACTATCAAAATAATCGTTTGTGGCAGCCCTAGTCTGCAGGCAAAAGAGCACTGCAAGAGTCTGGGGATGGAGAATCCTGTGTGCTCTGTGGCCAACTAGCTTTTTCCAGATGGCAGGGTTATTGCAGGGCACCAGCAGGTAATGCATTCATATATTCTTGCTGCTTTAATATACCGTGAATCTATTGTGTTCTCTTTTCTGTCTTCTCTCAACCATCAAAAAAGTTGTTAGAGCTGCTCTTGTCATTTCTGCTGTCTTCTTTGACTTCTCAGGCTCTGGATTTCCTCCAGGAAAACTCTCGGCGCCTAAAGTTCATGCGGACCAAAACTCTCCCAGTCAGTGGTGCGTTCCATACTGAGCTGATGGCATCGGCTACTGAACCTCTCAGAGAGGTGCTCCGGCAGGTGGAGGTCAGTCAGCCACTTTATCCAAAAGGGATTAACATATTTTCCGAAACATGTATTCAATTACTCTGTAAAGCTACACCAGTCCTCATTTTTAAAAGATAACCCATCCTATTCAGTCTGACTCGGAAAGTTAAATGGAAAGTATACCCAAGATTTTACATCTGGTATTCAGCCATTCAAACTGCCCTCCGTCTTCAGAGTGAGGGAAAGTCTTCCCTTCACCATGAACTCAAACTGAAGAGACGGATCCAGCGGGAAAACAGTCAGCGGGAACGCAGCCGGAGCGCCCGCAGCAGCTGCAGCAGCAGGGGCAGCCAATCTGATGACTCGACTATCCATGAGACAGAGAAGACAGAAAAAGAGAAAGACAAACAGGACTTAGAGATTGAAAACATTATCAAGGTAAGTGAGGGCTATAAGAATCTTTTTTTGTAATATTTATTTAATTACATCATGCACCAAACTATCCATGGTAGTGATTATTTAACTAAGTCATAGTGGCACTGGGCAGCTGCCAGTGCAGTTCATTTTGTCCATTTAAAAAGTACCATGTACACTCACTGGCCACATTTTTGTTAGATACACCTGTTGAGCTGCTCATTAGGTCAAATACCTAATCAGCCTATCACATGGCAGCAGCTCAGTGCATTTAGGCATGTATACATTAATAAGATGACCTGCTGAAGGTCAAATGGGATTTAAATGACTTTGAACATGCATTGTTGTTTGTGTCGGACAGGCTTGTCTGAGTATTTCAGAAACTGTACAACCATCTAACCGGTTTATAGAAAATGGTCTGAAATAGAGGAAATCTCCTGTGAGCAGCACTTCTCTGGGAAAAAAATCACTTGTTGGTGCCAAAGATCAAAAGCGGAATGAGCAGATTACTTACAGCTGTAAGGAAAGCAACATGAACTCAAATACCCACTTACTTCAACCAAGTTATCAAGAAGAGCACCGCTGAAAGCACAATACGTTGAACCTCGAAGCTGATGGCCTAGTGTCACCTGCTGGATAGAGGTGAAAACACAAACCAAACAATGGCTCTTTCATCTGTTTCACAGCATGCTCGGGAACTGGAAACTCGCCGAAGGGAGGCAGAGGAGAGAGAGCGGAGGAAGCAGAGGGAGGTGCAGATGGAACTGGAAAGACAGCTGAAAGAGGCTGAGATGGTAAAAAAAACGTTTTCCACTTGACACCAATTATGTACAGAGTCTTTTCTCCTTGACTTTGATCTTTGAGAACTGCAGCAAAATGTTAAGATAAGATAAGATAAGATAACCTTTATTAGTCCCACACGTGGGAAATTTGTTTTGTCACAGCAGGAAGTGGACAGTGCAAAAGTTATGACGCAAAAATTAGAATACAATAAGAATAAATACAGTACACAGCTGTACAGAATAGAATAAAATAATATACTATATACAGTAGAATAAAATAGAATAAAAATATACAATAAGATAAAAATAGAATACGAATGCTATATACAACTGAGTAAAAATACAACGATGCCAGAAAGGATTATTGCACTTAGTATTATTGCACATGTATGGATGTGTGTGCTTGATCAGTTAAAGTCTTTATTATGGAGTCTGACAGCAGTGGGGAGGAAAGACCTGCGAAATCTCTCCGTCCCACACCGTGGGTGCCGCAGTCTCCCACTGAAGGAGCTGCTCAGTGCTGTCACAGTCTGCTGCATGGGGTGGGAGACGTTGTCCATCAGGGATGACAGCTTAGCCGCCGTTCTCCTGTCACTCACCACCTCCACTGGGTCCAGAGGGCATCCTAGAACAGAGCTGGCCCTTCGGATCACCCTGTTCAGTCTCTTCCTGTCCCCAGCAGAGATGCTGCCGCCCCAGCAGACCACACCATAAAAGATAGCAGAAGCCACCACAGAGTCATAGAAGGTCTTCAGGAGTGGGCCCTCCACCCCAAACGACCTGAGTCTCCGCAGCAGGTACAGCCTGCTCTGCCCTTTCCTGTAGAGGGCGTCTGAGTTATGAGTCCAGTCCAGTCTGTTGTTCAGATGAACACCAAGGTACCTGTAGCTGTCCACAGCCTCAATGTCCATACCTTGGATGTTCAGTGGTTGCAGTGGAGAATGCTTGTGCCTGCGGAAGTCTACCACCAGTTCCTTGGTTTTACTGGCGTTGATCTGGAGGTAGTTCAGCTGGCACCAGTCCACAAAGTCTTGAGTCAGTCCTCTGTACTCCTTGTCGTCCCCATCAGTGATGAGGCCGACTATTGCAGAGTCATCAGAGAACTTCTGCAGGAAGCACTGGGTGGAATTGTGGGAGAAGTCTGCAGTGTAGATGGTGAAGAGGAACGGAGCCAGAACCGTTCCCTGTGGGGCCCCTGTACTGCAGACGACCCTGTCCGACACACAGCCCTGAGTCCTCACATACTGTGGTCGGTCGGTGAGGTAGTCCAAAATCCAGGTAGTGAGGTGATGGTCCACTCCAGAGTTCTCCAGCTTGTCCTTCAGAACCGAGGGAAGAATAGTGTTGAAGGCACTGGAGAAATCAAAGAACATGATTCTCACAGTGCTTCCAGCGGTCTCCAGGTGAGCGAGGGAACGATGTAGGAGGTGAATGACGGCATCATCCGCTCCAATGCCAGGCTGGTAGGCAAACTGAAGTGGGTCCAGTGATGAGCTTGTTAGGCGCCGAAGCTGAGCCAGGACCAACCGCTCCAGGGTCTTCATCAGGTGGGATGTCAGAGCCACCGGCCTGTAGCTGTTGAGGTCCTTGGGGCGTGAAGTCTTTGGCACTGGTACAACACAGGAGGTTTTCCAGAGCTGTGGGACTCTTCCCAACCTCAGGCTCAGGTTGAAGAGGTGCTCCATCACCCCACACAGTTGGTCCGCGCAGGACCTGACGACCCTCGAGCTGATGCCATCTGGGCCCGCTGCTTTCTTGCCATTAATCCTCCTCAGTTCCCTCCTAACCTGGGTGGTTGAGAGAGACAGGCTGGAGCCTTGTGTTGAGTGTGTATTGGATGCTGTTGTTGGGGGTGGGGGGGAGTGAGCAGGGTGAATAGAGGAGGTGTGAAGTGTCTGAGGTGGAACAGCAGCAGTGGGGGTGGGTGAGTCTGCAGCCGATGTTGTAGACTGTCTCATGGTTGAATCAAATCTGTTGAAGAAATGATTCAGTTCATTTGCCCACCTCACATCCCTCCCAGGCAGAGAGTTCTGCTGTTTGTGGCCTGAGATGGTTCTGAGGCCTCTCCAGACTTCACCAACGTTGTTTTGCTGAAGCTGGTTCTCCATCTTCTGCCTGTAGCTGTCCTTCCCATTCCTTATCAGTCCCCTCAACTCTCTCTGCACCCTTTTCAACTCCTCTTTGTCTCTGGATTTGAAGGCCCTCCTCTTCTGCTTGAGGACAGCTTTAATTTCTGGGGTAATCCAAGGTTTGTTGTTGGAGAAACACCGTACAGTCCTGGTAGGTACAGTGTTATCCACACAGAAATTAATATAGTCAGTAATGCATGTAGTAAGGCTGTCGATGTCCTCTCCATGGTCGTCACAGATCACCTCCCACACAGTCGACTCAAAACAGTCCTTAAGAGCCTCCTCGCTCTCCTCTGACCATCTCTGCACTGTGCGGGTGGCTGGTGGCACCCTGCGCACTAAGGGCTCATACACAGGGACAAGGTGCACCAGGTTGTGGTCAGATTTGCCCAGTGGAGGGAGAGGTGATGAACTGTATGCCTCTTCAGCATTGGCATACAGTAAGTCCAGTGTTTTATTGACTCTGGTTGGGCAGGTCACATACTGGGTGAAGGTGGGCAGTGTGGAGTCCAAAGAGGCATGATTGAAGTCCCCTGATATTATGAGAAGGGCTCTCGGAGATTGTGTTTGCAGTCTGCTGACCACTGAGTGGAGAGTGTCACAGGCTGCATCCGCGTTGGCCGAGGGGGGGACATACGCTGTTATCGCGATAACATGCGAGAATTCCCGGGGCAGATAGTACGGACGCATGCTAACGGCTAACAGCTCAATGTCTCTGCTGCATAGTTGTTCTTTCACAGTGATGTGCCCAGGGTTACACCATCTGTCGTTCACAAAAACTGCCAGTCCCCCTCCTTTCCTCTTACCGCTCTCTCTCGTCCTGTCCGCTCGCAGCATCTGAAATCCCGGTAGTGTCACGCTTGTGTCCGGAGTTAGCGGTGTTAGCCACGACTCCGTTAGCATCATGATGCTACATTGCCGGTACTCCCTCTGTGACCAGGTTAGCGACATGAGCTCATCCATCTTATTGGGCAAAGATCTTACGTTTCCAATAATTACAGAAGGAAGAGATGGTCGATAACGTCTCCTTCTCGGGCGACGGCGCTCCTTCCCAGCACGACACCCCCGTCTTTTCCTCCTCAGCTCGCTCGGAATGTCGGGTCTGTCCGCCGGCAGTACCGCTGCGGGACGCAGCGCTAACAGCTGATCCTTACTGTAAACAAAGGATCCCTGCTCTGGGTCCCCAGACACGCGTGAAAAAAGTAGAAATAAACGAAGAAAAACGACCAGAACTAGCACAAAACGGTAGAACATGGTTGCAGAAGTCTAATTACTGATACGTTAGTTATAAAAAATTACGAGAAGAAAAGATAAGAAAGAAAGAAACTCAGAATGAGCAGAGCTGCTGTAACAGGCTGCCGCACACGGGGGGCGCCGGAGTGACTGTCATTATAAAATTCACACCTAGTCTTTAATGATTTGGAAAAATGGTTATGACAGTCCAGGAAAAGGTGATTCAGGAATAGGTCAGTTTATACCGCTCTGTTGGTGCATCTGTTTATGTAGCTGTGTGTGTGTGCATAGATAAAAGACAGCATGCAGGCTGAGATGCAGGTGAAGGAAAAGGAGGCTGAACAACAGAAGAAGAGGATCAGGGAGCTGGAGCTGACACAGCAGCAGCTGGAAGTTGCCCTTAATATGGAGATCCAGGCTCGGCTGGAGGAGGAGAGGGCCAGACTGGAGCTTGAGCGGTAACAATGGATTTCTAACTCTTATTATGGCCCTTTATTATTTTATTTGTGATGGAGATCTGAGATATCCATGAGAAGTATTAACTGTCATGCGGCGGCTGTGTGAAGGCAAGAGAGGACCCAATTGCACAGCTCTAGACACACGGGAATGAACTCAAAGGCAGGTCTTTATTAACAGGAACATAAGAAGTCATACAAAACTATACTGGGAGAAACTAAAGCTGAGGCGCTGGGAAGACACGGGAAATGCACACAACCTAGAAGGATGACGCAACACAGAACAAAGGGACACTCTGACATAAATACACAGAAGGTAATGAGGGAAGTGGGAACACACGGGGAACACAGCTGAAGACAATTACTCATGACCGAGCAGGGAGGACACGAAACTGAAAATACTGACACCAAGATGTGGACCTTAAACACAACACAGTACACAGAGATGAGCACAGAGAGAGAGGCAGAGAACAAGGATGAATACGAGGGGATGAGGAGAACACAGAACACAACGGACGGGAACACGGTACCAGAACAAACACCACAATAAAAGCATGGACACAGGGGGAATCCAACTACCAAACCAAACAATCCAATGGACATAAGGAACAAAATACAAAACCACAGGAAAACTGAGAACACTGGGTCAAAATGACCCAGGACCATGACAATACCCCCCCTCAAGGGCTGACTCCAGACAGCCCTTGCGGACGGCAACGGCGGCAGAACAGATCCGGAGGCCGGCCGTGTGGAAGGCGGCGGCTACAGAGCGGGACCGGAGGCCGGGCCCCTCGAACCCTCCAGCGGAGACGAGGAAGGGCTGGCTGGGCTCTCCAGAACCCCCAGCGGACAAGGCAGGTGGCAGCGTGGAAGCCGCGGAGTGCTGGATGGGCTCATCCGAGCTTCCAGCCGGAGCTGATGTAGCGCCAGAGGGTATCGGGACCCCTGGCTGAATGTTAAGCTGACCAGAAGACCAAACTGCTACAGGGGACCAAACTGATGGCTGTAGTAATGGTTGTGGTGACAGTGGAGTGGGCGGTGGAGTGGATGACTGAGTTAACGGTGACTGTGCTAATGGTTCAGCTAAGGAGTGCATTAATGACAGGACTACAGGTTGAATGACTGACTGAGCAGCAGCCTGAATGGCTGAGTGTCGTGATGGTTGTGGTGGAAGAGAAGCGGGTGATGGTGTGGATGATGGAGCTACGGGCGACTGAGTGGCAGACTGAACTGATGACTGAAGTGATGGTAGAGGTGAAAATTGAGCTTGTGGTGGGGTAGCTGACTGAGGTGCGGGGGACACAGGAGACAGAGCCAGCGGGGACACAGGAGGCAGAGCTACAGATTGAACTGAGGGAGACTGGGTAGCAAACTGAACTAGTGGTAGTAATGGCGGTTGGGGAGAAGGCTGGACTGTACACTGAGGAGAAGGCTGACTGACTGACTGAGGAGCATCCTGTGCAGCTGAGTGTAATGATGGTTGTGGGAGCGAATGTAGGACAGGTGGTGGTGTCGGGTCCCCTGAGCTTACAATGCGGATGAAAGGTGCAGGCACCTGCTGGACACCAGTCGCTCCCACCTGAGGAGCAGGTACAGGTGCAGAGATCGGCTGGGTCCTGGCGGGCCTCACCTCAGTGGTTGGCACAGATTTCGGCAGGGACTGGGCGGCTGCTGTCCCCACCCGAGGAGCTGATACGGGTGCAGGGACCAGCAGAGCCTCAGTCGACCCGGAAACCGGAACAGGGACCAGCTGGGCGCCAGCCCCCCTCACCTGGGGAACTGAGATAGGTGCAGGGGAGTGCTGGGCCGCAGCTATCCCTAGAACGCAAGGGGCCTGGGAGGCGGGCCTAGAAAGAACAGTCTGCAAGAGATCAATTCCCTGCCCTGAGTGAGCGGATGAGGAACAGCGCTCTGACTTCATAGCGTTAAGTGTGCTAAAGCTGTAGCTTACAGGCACTAATGCACCACCTTCAGTGTTTACAGACTCTAGAGAAATGTGATCAGCTGATGCACCAACAGTCTTAGAGCTTCTTTCTTCGGAGCTAACCATGCTTATACTGACAGAGGAGGGGTTAATAGCCGATGTAAACATAGGTCTGTGCACCGGAGAGGCAGATGAAACAAAGTCTTTTACCTCCGGATCGCTGGAAGCAGTAAACCTAGGGAAAACAGTGGTGGGTGTAGAGCCCCCTGACTCAAGAACATTCGAATCAGTAAATACGTCAGAATGGACTTTCCCCTGGGGTGATGGCTCAGAAGTAACGAGCTGGGGTCGAGCTATCACAGGAACATTTACAGTCTTGGATTTTACTGCTTTAACATCTAAGGAGGCAGGTTTTAAAGCCCCAGTGGTGAGCTTAACTGCAAAACAATCATTCTCAGCAGACACACAGGTAAAGGGCACAGAAGCAGGTGTCTCTAACTCAGGAAATGCTGACTTCAAGTTTTCAGACCTAGGAAACACTAGCGAAGGATAATCTTTCTCAAATATGAGTCCAAACGTAGGAGAAACGGTCTCTGAGTTGACCCTCCGGGCAGTACAACGGTTCATAAGAAGTTCGGGTTCGGATTCAACATTTACAGATCGTGAGCCTTTAGAGCCTACGGCAAGAGTCACAGAGTTTGCATTCCTGCATTCAGAGTAGTGAGAACTAGCCTCAGAGTGAACAGAAAGAGTGTCTTTGTCACTCACCCCAGCCGGCTGCTCAGTAGTCCCGGAATCCGGCTGAGGAGAGGACCGGCGACGGCGTCTCCTCCTTGATGAGGGAACGGAGGTGACGGGGGAAACCGGTGATGATGCGGGGGTGACGGTCTCCTCTTCATCATCCGACCTCATCGCTGCTAGGAAAGCAGCGGGAGAGCGACGGTCAGAGCTGAGAGGGGATGGAGAAGGGCTCCGTGGCAGCAGCGCCAAAAAACCCTCTCGTTTTAGCAGCCGCTGTTGCGATACCGAGAGCCCCGTCTGCTGCTGCGATGCCGTCGCGGCGAGCTTAGTTCGCTGCTGCTGCGGCGGCTGACTGGCGGAGATCTCCGTCTGCAGTCGCTGTGGTGTGGAATCCCGGGAACAGACACTGTCTGCCAGCTCACGAGCTTGTAATGCCTCCTTGGCTCGGCTCAGTTCGTCAATAAAGCCCTCATAGCAGGTGAGCTGGTGAAGGAAAGGGTTTCCCTCGATTATTGCCTTTATGGCGTTAAGTCCGATGGAAATTGTCCGTGAGTCTGAGGCGCGGGTTATTCGTTGCACCAGACTCTGTACACGGAGAATATCTCCCTCACGGGCGGAGCCTGCTGGGTCCATTTCGTGGTTGCGTCGTTCTGTCGTGCGGCGGCTGTGTGAAGGCAAGAGAGGACCCAAATGCACGGCTCTAGACACACGGGAATGAACTCAAAGGCAGGTCTTTATTAACAGGAACATAAGAAGTCATACAAAACTATAAATACACAGAAGGTAATGAGGGAAGTGGGAGTTGTTACAGGATGCAAACATGTTTTATACTGCTTTGAAGTCTGGGACAGCATCATAAGAGGCATAACTGATCTCACCGTAGTCCCATGAAGACTCAAGATGAGTGTTTTCACGACTGCCATCTTGGTGTTTTGAAATCAGGCATGATGAATGAAGGGAAGAACTGTCTGTTAAGGTTCTCAGTCGTTCAGGTCATCGTAGTCTAAGGAGCTTGGAAAGAAAAGCATCTGGACTTCTTTAAGCTTCTTGAAGAGCGTTTCACCTCTCATTCAAGAAGCTTCTTCAGTTCTCTGAAGAAATTCTGAACTGAAGAAGCTTCTCAGATGAGAGGTGAAACATCTTCAAGAAACTTAAAGAAGTCCAGATGCTTTTCTTTCCACGCTCCTTAGACTGTAGTTAAACTTCACACACTGGACTTGTCAGTCACACATCCTTCGCCAGTAGGCATTCCCAGAATGATCTTTCCCCTTCTGACGCTTAGAATGACCAAATATGTGCAAAATGGACAATTCAACATGCCACCATGTCAGTCTTTTATTAAATATGACATGAAACAAATGACTGAGCCATTAAATTTGTCACAAAGGTGTTCACCTAATTCCAGGCAAATGGAATAGACTTCTATGGGACCATAAGTCTTTTTGCACTTTGACATTTGTTTTACTTTTCAGATCTGTAACCTATAACTTTTATACTGTATGTGTTTTGATCATAGGAGTCTACAGGGACTTACTTACTTTTAGCACGTTTAGCAGTTGATGTTGGCTTCTTTTTTCAGTACTGGAGCTTCCTGCTCATTGAAGACTTTTCTAAAAGGAAATGCTTAATCCAAAATGGCGTTTTAAGGGCTTGGATTAATGTCAATTTCAGCAAATATTCTTTCTTATGTTAAAAGAACATGGATCTCTGTCAGTGATAACTTCTGACTTTATAACTCAAATTTTAAGAGAGAGCTTCACTGCTAAGCTCTCATCTGTGTGGGTGTCACGGTTCGCTTGAGGACTCACATGCAGGACTCAGAGGCACAGTCAGTATTTATTACAGTTCCACCAGGTGTATATACAAACAGTGCAGGGGATAGTGCTATATACAAAGCGGTGACAGGGAAAAGGCTCCGGGGAAATCCAGGTAGGGAAAAGACACTTGCTCCTCTTCTGACTCTCTCTCCAAACACTCACACAAAAAGGGAATCCGCTCGGGGAATGCAGAGTCGGGTCCAGGGGATCTATGTACAGAAGGAAACACACGTTAGAGGTTTTGCACAGGGAAGCAAATGAGAACTTGCTGAGAGCCGGGCTGCACTGACGCGAGTCACACACAACGATCCAGCGATGAGTAGAAGCCACTCCCTGGCTTAAATGCTGGCTGCACTGATGAGGCCCAGGTGTTTCCTCCTCAGAGGGGCGTGGGCCGAGGGCGTGAACCCACCATGAGTATATCTGTATCTATATAGATATATATGTGTATTCGTAACCTTTTTTCATCATCTAGTTTCCTGTGCCAGATCTTCTACTGATCCACTGAGGCAGACATGTAAAAAAACATGAACTAAAGCATATTTCTGTATATAAACAGGACCTTAAATCTTTATCAACAGCTACTTTAGAGGAAATTCTTCAATAAACTGCAACCAAAGGCTCAACTCAGAGGACAAAACCCAACCTGTTATAAATAGTGTGACAGCAAACTTTCTCTTGTGTAAAGTTACAAATAGGAGTAATTATCCACAGGAGCTTTTATACATAATGAAGTTATAATTCGTCCTGTAGAAATTGTACATTTAAGCTATATAGTTCCCTCTGTGATAACTCTGCTATGAATGCCTCTTATTAACTTTTATGCTTTTACAACCCACTATGAGCAAACACTCAGCAACAGTGGGAAGGAAAAACTCCCTTCTTGAAGGAAAAAACCTCTGGTAGAACCAGGAAATCTGTCTAAACTAGTTGGGGGTTAGAGCAACAGATGCAAGTCTTCAGATCATTTGCAGTGTGACTGTCTTTGTGCACACTTTAACCTGATTCAGTTTTCTTATTTGTCAAAATGCACCATGGGTAAAAAAAACAAAACAAAATAGTAATGAAGGAGAATCTTCAGCAAAGATGAATTAAACAAGTTTTATTTTGATCAAATTTTACTTTAAGTAAAACACATCTTTATTTGATGACTTTAATGTCATCAAATAAAGACAGTTTTGATGGAGCTCCTGACCCAGCCCAAGCTCTCTATGAAGACGAGGAAAAACTCCCCAGGGGGCCAGATCGATGGGAAGAAACCTCGGGAAAGCCCATTCAAAGAGAGATCCCCTTTCCTGGGATGGCTGGGGGGGTTACAGGAACTCCAAAAAAGCTCAATTTTTATTTATTTATTTTTTAAGATTGACCCACTCTATCTATTCCTGTCCAACAGAAAAAAGAAAGGAAGTTACTACAATGTATCACACTTACATAATAAGGTGTGAATTGTGTGTTTGTGTGTGTTATCTTAGCCAGGGGTGAAGCTGGAGCTCCTCCAGTGTTGGGCGCTTCTCCGGGACTATAGCTAAACATGCGTCCAAGAAATTCCGGCATTCTTGAAAGAAAGAAAAGATCAAAAAGATGAAGATGATAGTTCTAGTGATCCAAGGCATCAGTGAATGTGGAAGTGTGAAGTTTTCTTACCTGTGGACAGACGCTTTTTGATGCTCAGTTGCTTTGTGAGGAACCTCGCGGTACTAAAGTATCGTGCATGAAGCGCTTCATACAACACCACTCCCATTTGCCACACCGTGGTGGGTCCACACCTGTAGCAGCTCCTAATGTACCACTCGGGAGGGATGTGAAGAGGAGTGCCTAACAAACAGACACAATTGCAATTTCTTCTAAAACAAAAGACACAAATTGTTACATCTGTGAAAAGCAGGAGCAGAATATGTTACCATAGAAGATGCGATACAGAGATCGCTGTTTAACAAAGCAGCTCAGTCCAAAGTCAATGATGCGAACTCGAGGCACATCTGAGCCGGTCTCAATCAGAATGTTTTGTCCCTTGATGTCCCGATGAAAGATGTGTTTCTCCTCAAGTTCCTTTACAGCATCAACTAGTTGCTTCAGAATGACCTGGAAAAGATGAAAAACACAATAATGAGTTAATGCTTTTCTGCCTTGATTGAATGCTGTACAGTCTAAGGCTCTCCCAGTCAACCTACCTTGGCCTTGTCCTCTGGTAAAGCTCTTCCATTTTCTGCTTTGTATTTTTGCAGGTCCACAGCAGGGACAGGTCTCTCCAGCACCAGGATCAGCTCTTTGCCAAAGTCGAACCACTCCAGCAAGGACACAGGTGCTGATATTCCCACTGACCCTTCTGCTTCACCTGCAAGTTTAAGCATAATGGCCACTTCCACCGAGAGCATCTTCCCATTTTCATCCTGAAATATTACAACAAAGTGGATGATGAGGAACGCCGCATTCAATCCAGTAATGTAAAACTAATTCAAGTGTTGGACGCTTACCGCCACTTTGCAGTAGACTTTATTTTTGGGAATGTGTTTGATGGCAACCTAGAAGACACAGAGCATTGGTGAGCATTTCCTCAGTATGACATAATGAAAGGTGGAAACACAGCAGACGTCTCAGTTTACGATATTATACATTATCTGCGTTACTGCCTGTCTTACTACCATCATCTGAACACTTACTGGAAAACGATCTTCTATCCGGTAGCCAGAAAACACTGCTCCGCAGCCTCCTTCTCCGAGCTGGTGCTCCTCCACATATCTGGCTTGGAATTCACCTGAACAGACAAAACAGCAAATCTTGTTTTATTACAGCTGTGACACAAATTACTCTCCTCTGTAGCCTAAATGTTCCTTCTGCCCTTCCCCTGAATATAAAACCCAAGCTGCTTGCTACTTACGTTTTTGGTCTGCTACTGATTTTTTGCCCTGGTCCACATTCCTTTTTTTTTTCTTGGGTGACTCTCTGTTGTCTCCCGTGGCCTTTCTTTTGCCATTTTTTGTGCACTCCTGTTTGTTGTTCAAGTCTGGAGATGTGGAAAACACCAAAAGCACATCAGCTCACTGGATGATAGACACAAACACTAAACACCAATATCTTAAACCTAGCAACCACACTTAATCTACCCCCTTATTCAACTAATTAGCCTACCTTTACCAGAGTCCAACGAGGAGGATGCTTGCTCCTTGTCACCGCTCGTATGGTCGAGAAGTTTAGCCTTCTTTGCTTTCTTTGTTGTGCCCTCTTCATCTTGCACAACCTTGCGCTTCACTCCTTTGACCACATCTGAGCTGGTGGAAGGACCAGCCTGCTCAGCGACCCTCCTCCTTTTTATTGGGGTCTTCTTTTCAGGACTGGCCTTTCTTTTAGCAGTCCTGCTCTTACAATCTATAAACGACGACAACAACACAGTGGTGAAAAAGAGTCCCCGACATCAAGACTGGAAGCAGTTTGATGGCAAAGAATTTGAAATTGCTTTTGCTTAAATGATCACAAGTTTATTCTTGGGATTAAAAAAACTGACCAGTGCGAATTGATACTAGGTTTACTAAGTCTTAGATCTTGATGACACTTGTTGGTCTGTTTTTACTGTTGAGTCCAAGAATAAACTTATTACATTATTTTACCAAAAGACCGGTAACCTTCCTTTGATTAGACATCTTGTATTAAAGCTATTTTCAATCAAACATATGATTCAATTGCTTCAAAAATGATTCACACAGTGTCAACATTTCTAGGATTTGGATTTTACCAGGTTCTTATTTTATTATTTTACTTACCTTGATCTCCTGAATCTTTCTTATCGGCCGGAGTGGTAATTTTTCTTGTTTCCTTTTTCATTGTAATTTCGGAGACCCTTTAAAATCGAAAATGTAAACCGTAATGAGTTAATATTGAGTTAATACTTCTTCAAATGTGCACCTTTCAAATGCTTGACTTTTCTAACTGAATTCTGTAAGTGAGCTTTATAAGTAAACTCTGGAAACTACGGCAACACAACATAGAATCTTGCCTTTCAGTGACTTCACTGACTGCCAGTAGTTCAAAGTAGTTTACAGAAAAACACTGGCAGACAAAGCCATAATATTTCATATAATTCAATCATTTCATATCAATTAAACAGTTTCTTTCATTATCTTTCATCATTTGTATAAAGACCTCATCTATGGATGACAGTATGAAGATTTGTGGTTGACCACACACTAATAAACACAGTGTCAGCTACATTGTCATCTGATTTAAAGTATTTATTATGTACATTTAACTGTCATGGTACTGAGTCTGTGACCCAGTGTTTTGTGTTTGTTCATTTATATTCATTGATTATTCTTATGTATGTTTTTGGTTCTCTTTATTGTTTTCTTCTTGTGTTATATTCTTAGGCTTTAGGTTTCTGTTACTTTGCCTTGCCCCTGTGTCCCACGTGGCCCATTGTTTTCCTCTGTTTGCTGTTGGGTTGTCTGTGTATCATCCATGACAATTAAATTAAATAGCAAATGCAACTACAATTTCAATGAGATTCATTCCTGGCATTCTACTGCGGTGGCTGAAAGTAGACACCAAGCATTATCACTGTAACTGATGTAAATATTGGACTTGGAGGGGATTCATCTGATAGACTGATGCAAACATTACTGTAGCGACTTCCACAGTCGCTAGAGGCCAGGGATGGAGCCTGCCTATTTGCCTGACACGCTGTCAACTTTACGCAATAATGCAAGAGGTGGAATTGTTTGCTTGTTTATTAAAGTGCTTTGAGAGTTTACAGAGTAATGTCATCAGCTCCTGATTCAGACTCTTAAAACATCACAGGCTCTAATGTAACAAAGCGAAACATGTTGTGCAGCGCAGCGGTCAACAAAAACTACGGCTACCCAGCCCTCCTCTCTGTCAAAAATACGGAGTGGAAACTACAGATATTTGTTTAAAAATGTAGGGAGTAAAAATTAAGTACAGCAAGGAAGTTTTTTTTTACTTTTTTACTTCCTACCTGTGGAGCCAATTAAGCTAAATTTAAGAAGCGCATGTCTGTGTATACTTAAAAGCTCTTATGGTTATTTTCACTTTGTAGACAAATTAAAGCACAGAAAAGAAAAACACGATACATTAGAGCATGACATAATTTGACCTGAGGTGGCGCTGCACCGTGAGAGAGCCTGAACGTCAACCGGAAGAAGACGAGAATAAACTCCGTATAAACAACATGGCGTCTCCCTGTGAGGTTTTTTGTTTTGTTTTGTTTTTTAAATGAACTTTATTTAGAACAATAACAATGACAATCTCAAAGAGACAAGCGACATATTAAATCAATCAGAACAGAATCACATCTCCTGTACACCACAATGAAATCGACAATAACTGAAAGTAAACATACATACACACACACACACACACACACACACACACACACATATACACATACATATATATACATATATATGCATATACACATGCATACATACACATCCATATTCACACATCTACATAATAATAATATAAAAAGATGAATAACCAATACAAAAATAAATAACAATAAAAAAAAGAATGAAAAACAAGGAACAGAAATAAAGAAGACAAGGGGGATCATAAAATCTCTAAAAGTGAGGTTCCATAAACAAGACACATAACTTAAATAAGGGGCTAAGAAAAATCAAACTCTTCTAAAAATCTATGCAATTTGATTGCTTGGGGCTTATTTATTAGCTTAAGAGATTTATGGAACAGGGAGAATTTTGTCCTACCTGGATATAAGGTGTTAACCAAATACCTCCTCAAAAATGGATTATTGCATTTTCCATTAACCAAGTCAAGACCATCTAGTTTAACTTTATGTAAATTTGTAGTCTGTATATTTGAAAAATTGTTCTTTATTGTATTTACAAGGACTGTTGGGATATTCTGTGAAACCTTTTTATAGAGCTCGAACGAGCAACTCATGTCATATTTCTCATTAAGCCTGTTTAATTCAAGTATATCTCCATTTTCATCCATTATATGTGTCACAGACCAAATTTGTTTTGTCATCCATTCGTCCACAAACATAGATTTCCCCCGATTCAATATCACCCTATTATTCCACAATGGAACATTGTGGGGACTAAAGTTATGTTTAAACATTAATTTACAATTTAACAAAACTTGTTGATGAAATTTGGAAAGTTTTATGGGTAGTTTAGAAATGTCAAAATCACATACTAAAAGGATCCCCCCAACTTTGTTGAAAATAAGAGATGGCATCAAGAACCACATCTCATTATCATTTTTCAAGAAAGATCGTAGCCAATTAATCTTTAAAATGCCATTCATTATTTCAAAATCGATTGCTTTTAAACCCCCCTCTTCATAATCTTTTATCAAGTCCCTGTTACTAATATAATGATGTTTATTTTTCCATATGAAATTAAAATTCGCCTTATTTATGTCTTTTATAATTCTTGGTGGGATGGCTAGGGAATAAGCTGGATAGATTAATCTGGACAAAGATTCAACCTTGGTCAACATTATCCTGCCGAACAACGTTAAATCTCTCTGTAGTCAATGGTTTAGAGGGTTTTTTTGCATTTGTCAATTGTATTCTGAATATTCTTTTCGTCTCCCTGTGAGGTGTCATGCCGAGCAGATGTCAGAGTTGAGTTCAAGCAAAGTTGACTCTTTCGGTGATTACAGTTTGTCCGGGCGGGCTGTGCGTCTTATTTCATCCGCAGACACGTCGTTGGATGAGGAACAGCTCATGTTGGCATCAGTGGCAGTCAGGATGGCAGCATCTTCCAGAGGGAAGGTCAGGTCGCTGGTCTCTCTGAGCAGGACGCTGTCAGATAAATGTCTGGAAAAAGGACAATAACTGCAGGTCCTGCCTTCTTAAATGTGGCCATTTTATCTTTTTTTTTTTTTTTTTTAAATACTGCTACAGTAATATTAATTTATATTTAAAATGTGCGCACATTATGTATGAAGGTGTGGATGAATGATGCTTGTTGTAAGAAAGCATTTTGAGTGCCCAGTAGAAGAGCATCTTTCAAATGCAAAGTTTCTCATTTCAACTTTAATTACTGCACCTGATTAAGGCGGTAGAGTAAATAAGGCTTCCAACAGTGGTTATTTCTTATTATCACATCACAGGCGCGGGTTATTCGTTGCACCAGACTCTGTACACGGAGAATATCTCCCTCACGGGCGGAGCCTGCTGGGTCCATTTCGTGGTTGCGTCGTTCTGTCGTGCGGCGGCTGTGTGAAGGCAAGAGAGGACCCAAATGCACGGCTCTAGACACACGGGAATGAACTCAAAGGCAGGTCTTTATTAACAGGAACATAATAAGTCATACAAAACTATAAATACACAGAAGGTAATGAGGGAAGTGGGAGTTGTTACAGGATGCAAACATGTTTTATACTGCTTTGAAGTCTGGGACAGCATCATAAGAGGCATAACTGATCTCACCGTAGTCCCATGAAGACTCAAGATGAGTGTTTTCACGACTGCCATCTTGGTGTTTTGAAATCAGGCATGATGAATGAAGGGAAGAACTGTCTGTTAAGGTTCTCAGTCGTTCAGGTCATCGTAGTCTAAGGAGCTTGGAAAGAAAAGCATCTGGACTTCTTTAAGCTTCTTGAAGAGCGTTTCACCTCTCATTCAAGAAGCTTCTTCAGTTCTCTGAAGAAATTCTGAACTGAAGAAGCTTCTCAGATGAGAGGTGAAACATCTTCAAGAAACTTAAAGAAGTCCAGATGCTTTTCTTTCCACGCTCCTTAGACTGTAGTTAAACTTCACACACTGGACTTGTCAGTCACACATCCTTCGCCAGTAGGCATTCCCAGAATGATCTTTCCCCTTCTGACGCTTAGAATGACCAAATATGTGCAAAATGGACAATTCAACATGCCACCATGTCAGTCTTTTATTAAATATGACATGAAACAAATGACTGAGCCATTAAATTTGTCACAAAGGTGTTCACCTAATTCCAGGCAAATGGAATAGACTTCTATGGGACCATAAGTCTTTTTGCACTTTGACATTTGTTTTACTTTTCAGATCTGTAACCTATAACTTTTATACTGTATGTGTTTTGATCATAGGAGTCTACAGGGACTTACTTACTTTTAGCACGTTTAGCAGTTGATGTTGGCTTCTTTTTTCAGTACTGGAGCTTCCTGCTCATTGAAGACTTTTCTAAAAGGAAATGCTTAATCCAAAATGGCGTTTTAAGGGCTTGGATTAATGTCAATTTCAGCAAATATTCTTTCTTATGTTAAAAGAACATGGATCTCTGTCAGTGATAACTTCTGACTTTATAACTCAAATTTTAAGAGAGAGCTTCACTGCTAAGCTCTCATCTGTGTGGGTGTAGAAGAAGGGAGTAAGACAAGAATTTTATGTCCCTGTTAAAATACAATTACATTTTATCAAATATCACTAAGCAGTCCTTACCTTTAAATACAGCCTGGTTTCTTTCTCTTTCTTTCTATACTCTGAGTGAAGTTAGCTCTCATTCTTTCTCCTCCTGTGAAATACAGCAAGTGGAGCTTTAGCTAGCAACACACTGTGACACAGTTAGTGTTTGTTGAGGTGATAGAAATGCTGCATTTCAAATTAGGGAGTAAAAATTAAGTACAGCAAGGAAGTTTTTTTTTTACTTTTTTACTTCCTACCTGTGGAGCCAATTAAGCTAAATTTAAGAAGCGCATGTCTGTGTATACTTAAAAGCTCTTATAGTTATTTTCACTTTGTAGTAAATTTTGTATGACATGACATACTTTGACCTGAGGTGGCGCTGCAGCGTGAAAGAGCCTGAACGTCAACCGGAAGAAGACGAGAATAAACTCCGTATAAACAACATGGCGTCTCCCTGTGAGGTGTCATGCCGAGCAGATGTCAGAGTTGAGTTCAAGCAAAGTTGACTCTTTCGGTGATTACAGTTTGTCCGGGCGGTCTGTGCGTCTTATTTCATCCGCAGACACGTCGTTGGATGAGGAACAGCTCATGTTGGCATCAGTGGCAGTCACGATGGCAGCATCTTCCAGAGGGAAGGTCAGGTCGCTGGTCTCTCTGAGCAGGACGCTGTCCACCAACAAGCCCGGTTCCACGGCTGGAGATTACCCTCCTCCGGCTGAAGCCCCCGCTTCTCCCCCGAACAGCGAGCCAGCCGCGGCGCCTCAGCGGAGACCCAAAAAAGACCCCAGCGGCTGCTCCGTGCTCCTCTTCCCCGGTCAGGGCAGCCAGTTTGTGGGCATGGGCAGAGGACTTTTAAAATACCCCAACGTTAAAGAAATGTTCACCGTAGCCCAGAAGATCCTGGGTTACGACCTGCTGTCTCTGTGTCTGGAGGGCCCCGAGGACGAGCTGCAGAAAACGGTTCACTGTCAGCCGGCGGTGTTTGTCACCTCCCTGGCTGCTGTGGAGAGACTCAACCAAGAAAACCCCAAAGTAAGTGCCAGATAAATGTCTGGAAAAAGGACAATAACTGCAGGTCCTGCCTTCTTAAATGTGGCCAGTTTATCTTTTTTTTTTCATTTTTAAAAAATACTGCTACAGTAATATTAATTTATATTTAAAATGTGCGCACATTATGTATGAGGGTGTGGATGAATGATGCTTGAGTGCCCAGTAGAAGAGCATCTTTCAAATGCAAAGTTTCTCATTTCAACTTTAATTACTGCCCCTTGATTAAGGCGGTAGAGTAAATAAGGCTTCCAACAGTGGTTATTTCTTATTATCACATCTTGTTTTTATTGTTTTTATCAGTAGATTGTTGTTTCACTCCCACCAAAAACATCACCGTAAATAATCTTCTGATTCTGAATGACCATTTAAAAAAATAAACAAATTGTTCTGAGTTAATTTCAGTTACGGATGTATCAGTGACGTAAATGATATATCGGTCATAATCGGGAGGCTGTTACATTTTTATTTTTTTATTTTTTTTTGACTTGTTTCCTGCTGTACACAGGCCATTGAGATGTGTGTCGCTGCTGCAGGTTTCAGTGTCGGAGAATTTGCTGCTCTTGTCTTTTCTGGGGCGATGAACTTTGCAGAAGGTAGAAAGATTTCTTTTTTGGGGTTTTTTTGTGCACTTGTAAAAGGTGTTTTAATCACAACTTTGGTTAATATTCTGTATTTACTCCTTATGCATCTTCTAGCTTTGTATGCAGTGAAGGTGCGAGCGGAGACTATGCAGAAGGCCTCAGAACTGGTTCCCAGTGGGATGCTGTCAGTCATTGGTAGACCTCAGGCTCAGTATAATTATGCCTGTCTGCAGGCAAAAGAGCACTGCAAGAGTCTGGGGATGGAGAATCCTGTGTGCTCTGTGGCCAACTACCTGTTTCCAGATGGCAGGGTTATTGCAGGGCACCAGCAGGTAATGCATTCATATATTCTTGCTGCTTTAATATACCGTGAATCTATTGTGTTCTCTTTTCTGTCTTTTCTCTCAACCATCAAAAAAGTTGTTAGAGCTGCTCTTGTCATTTCTGCTGTCTTCTTTGACTTCTCAGGCTCTGGATTTCCTCCAGGAAAACTCTCGGCGCCTAAAGTTCATGCGGACCAAAACTCTCCCAGTCAGTGGTGCGTTCCATACTGAGCTGATGGCATCGGCTACTGAACCCCTCAGAGAGGTGCTCCGGCAGGTGGAGGTCAGTCAGCCACTTTATCCAAAAGGGATTAACATATTTTCTGAAACATGCATTCAATTACTCTGTAAAGCTACACCAGTCCTCATTTTTTTTAAGATAACCCATCCTATTCAGTCTGACTCGGAAAGTTAAATGGAAAGTATACCCAAGATTTTACATCTGGTCCTTAGCAGGTCTTAAAATTAAGTAAATACAAGCACATATGAGCTGCAAAACAACATATAACACAGTGTCATTTATTTAATTAAAAAATAAGCCTAAATAAGCAACACTGTAAAGAAGATTTGGCATGTTAGGGACTGATAAAGTCAGGGTCTATGTGTTGTTCATCTGACATTGTATTTAAATCATTTTTGAGCCTCCTAACCACAAGTTCCATGTGCGATTTCCTATTCGTCCCCTTCCCGTCCAGGTACGACGTCCTGAGATCAGCGTCTACTCCAACGTAGATGGAAAACGTTACATGAACGAGAGCCACGTGCGCAGGCAGCTTGTTAAGCAGCTGGTGTCACCAGTGAAATGGGAGCAGACCCTGCACGAGATCTACGAGAGGACGCAAGGACAGCATTTCCCACACACCTACGAGGTCGGACCCGGAAGGCAGCTGGGCGCCACGCTTCAGAAGTGCAACAGGAAGGCATACCAAACGTACGCCCATGTGGAAGTCACCGCATATGAAGACTGATAAAGCTCCTGTGGTTGCTTCTTGTCTTTATACAAGTGTGTAATTAAAGATTTTTGTAATTTCTTTTTTTAATTTACAATGTTGTCACATTTTTGTCATTAAGAAGTTTATTTGGCGTCACATGAAAAAGCAGTTTCAAATCTTGAACAGAAAGTCCAGCTCCCTTCATTGTACACTAGGCAATGCTACATATCATTTGAAAAAATTTTGGCCTCTTAAACCAGTAAGAAACAAATCTGGATACAAAAGACTGCAAGCCAGCAACAGTCCAGTCAACATGTTTTCTGACATGAATCAACATGTCACTGCTACAATAAACTGGCCAACTCCTTAGGCAAGGCTAGATTTCCTTTAAACAATTTACTCCCAACTAATTTTACATTATACTTTTTTTTTCTTCTCTTTTGAGAGAAGAGGTTGTCGTCCTCACTTTCAACTTCAATACCGCTCAATAAAAACAGTTATTTAAAAAAAAGGGAAAAGTCAAAGTAAACAGCAAGAGAAAACAGCAGTAATTCTCACTCGATAGCAAACATATTTTGACAAACATGGCTGAGAAGACCTGCTCGTGGCCCTCTTAAGCTTTCTGCTCCGTCCATAGTGCACTGAAAATGGTCACCATGGCCACCAGTGCCACAGTAACAAGTGCTCCTCTGTTCCACCCAGTGAAGGTTACTGGGTTAAAGTTGGATGCCTGTAAAATGAGACATAATGAGAAAAAGTGGGCTGTTTTGGATAGATGTACCAAATTATATTTAATATAACACGACCACACAACAGTCAACAATGCAACAAAGCAAGACTGCTCAAATCCACCTATTTTGACTATTTTGGCTCTATTATTTTTATTTTTTTATGTTTAAATTGAGTTTCTCCTTGTTTTATGTATAGGTTCTTATCTAAAAATCATATTTATATTGGGGTTCAAATTGAGAAAATAGTTCACAGATGGGATCCACTTTAAAATCTTTGATTCTTTATTAAACTGTCTGCCAATTAAACGTTTTTGCAGGTTATGCATCTGTTGACTTTGCTGACACAACCTCCAAAGGAATTAAACCAGGAAGCTTTGCTTGTTTGGCACATGTGTAAACCTCTACACTTTGGAGTCATTGGATAAACCCGCTGCTGTAAATGGAAAGATATCTCTTTTCCTTGGAATACAAAGCCTTAATGCAAACACTAAGAGCAATGAACCTTTATGCATACGTATAATGCAGAGATGCGTTAAAGAGAAGAGTTACCCAAGCTGTCAAGGCCTCAACTCTGAGGATCCCCTGCCCAGGTGCAGTGCTCACTAACCAGGTCTTCATTGCAGCAGACAAACCCCGAAAAGTTCCTAACTGATTGTGAATATCCCTATGAGGAAGCAGTGAGAAGTTAGAACCAATCACACAAATGTAATAGTTTGATAAGTGAAATAAAATAAGAGGGAAAAATTATTTTTTTTTACCTATAGATGGTCCGAGTCAGTGCCTGGGCAGGTCTCAGGAGGTTTAAGGGAGTCGGAAGCTGGTTTGGCATTCTGCTGGCATACTCTCGGTCTAGCTGGTCACCGATTAAAGCCAACTGGCGGCCACAGGCCCGTGCAACCCTGTCACTGATCCTGAGGGAGGAAAAGGCAGGTGTGTTTAGAATCCATCATAAATATGGGGAACTCAATAAAAATCTCTTTTTTATAAAGTTGTTTTTGCCCAAGGCACAAGCCCGAGCTGTGTGTTTGTTTTTGGTATTAATAGTCGAACTGGGGCAAGGGCGGGACTATACAGTACCTCAGGGTGCCAGGGTCCACCTCACTAGGTCCAGCCTGGAGGGCGATGACACGACTTGGGCGTCTTGTTTGTTCCACCATTTTGTTTTCTGAGAACATATATGCAAATTGTTCATATCGTGCAGCAGACTGCTAAGAACATCAACAGGACAGACAATGGCTCCACAGCCTGAAAGTGTCTGTGTGTTATCTTTGCTCAGGCTCCCAACGGTCAATAACAGGCTGTGTAAATACTGGCTCATGTGACCAGGATAGGTGTGGACTGGGTTACTAGGCTGAAAGAAAAAAACAGCTCCAGAGATAACATCATCTCTTGGCTCAAGTCCAACCTTTGTGCTGTACTTTCTTTTTAAACTGCAGCAAAAATGCATTGCAATGCTTTCATGTTTACGACCAACTTACGACAACTCAAGACGTAACACTTTACATTCAATTTGCCTTTTTCACTGAATTTTTTGTTTTTGTCTTAAAGTCCAGCTTAAAACAGGTTTATAATCTCCCAGGTACACCTGTCTTGAGATCAGTTCCTGTTGCACCTGCAATCCTGCCATTTAATGCAAATGCTGAATTTCCATAACTCAAATTAACCAAACTGCCATTTTACTCTCACAGAGAAGGATAGAAAAACACCACCGGGTCAGAAGAATCAGATCACAAGCTTTAAATACTATAAATCTTGACAAATCAAGAACTGGTTTTCCCTGGATTTAATTGCAACGTCTTTATTTTTACAAACCCTTTTTCTTTTGGCAAAACATCAGCAAACTGAAGCCTTAAACGTGGAAACATAAACACCACCATTAAAACGACAGGCAGCCATCAGGTAGAAGCCATATTGCCACAACAAAGTGCGGAGTCATTGCTCTCAGCAAACAAAGGTCGTTTTGAAGATCACACATATTGAATTAGATAAACAATAAACAGGTATTAAACCATTTAAAGACTTAAATTAGTGTATTGTATCATGTTTGAGCAGTATAATATTAGATATTAGTCGAGTATGAATATCCCAACCCTGAGAAGTAAACAGGTGCACACTCTCGTTCTCTCTCTCTCACACACACACACACACACACACACACACACACACACACACACACACACACACACACACACACACACACACAAAAGGAAATTAAAAACTACCTTTTTATGTTGATTAAGTGGACGCCGCCCTGAGATAAAAGCAAACAAATTAAAAATAAACATTGTAATGTTAAAAATTGCTGGAAAATACTGAATAAAAGCATAATTTCGAAGTGTTTTCTTCCTCTACTTACAGCAGCGCCCTTTAATCTCGACGCTCTCAGGTAACTGCTGCCGCTAATGACAGGACACACCTTTATCTATCACCGCTGGGGCTTCCGCCGACAGTGAACACCAGGGGGCCACCTGTAAGATGCATTCTGGTAATGTTTGCAGGGTTATTATTAATAACCACAGCTTAAAATTACTCTGCGAGGTGCGCGGTTGGGCTGGGGTAGGCTCCAGGCTGGGTTATTTACAGGTCCAAGAGGGTTTCTGAAGTCCGGAATGGAAACCAAGCTCACAGAGGAGCAACTTCTAGGAAAGAGGACAAGGTGACGTTAGCGAGGTAGGACAGGTGAAGTTCAAGCAGACAAACACGAAGCCTAAACTGCATGACTGCACCAAGCCTGTCGTCCAGGCATCTGGAAATCCACATTCCAGCCATAATCCATTTTCTTTCGTTTTAAAACAAATTAAATTATTTTAATTAGTTATAAATTAATTTAATGCTATTGTTACACTAATTCTATCTACATTTGTGATGTTATTAGTCATACAGTTGAACACGTAGCATTTAAAAACGGGTATTGCTAAATGAATATGTGTTAAAGTATATCATCGTTAGGAGAGTATTTATATGTGAATAAAAAATTGTTCGTATTTGATTATTACAAATGAAACCTGTGTGAATTTCATGACGCAGATCAACTTCATATGGAATTTGAATTGGGTGTAATCAGTCAATATGCTTTGTATCAAAGCTTCAGGCTGCTGTGGTGTAATGTTGTTGGGGATGTTTTCTTGGCACGCTTTGGGGCCCTAACTGATTATCATTTAAAACCACAACCTACCTGTTTACTTTTGCTGACCATGTCCATCCCTTTATGACCGAAGTGTACCCATCTTCTCATGGTTGCTTCCAGCAGGATAATGCACCATGTCACCAAAACTAATAATAATAATAATCTCAAACTGACCTCCACAGTCACATGATTTCAAGCCGGTAGTGCACCTTTGGGTTATGCAACCGACACATCGTTAGGCAATGATGCTACTATATCAGGAAAGTTTCCAATACCTTACTGAATTTATGTCATAAAGAAGCTCTGAAATTGATAAGTGGCCAACTCTGTACTAGCAAAGTGTACCTAATGAAGTGGCTTTAGGGACATTGTTTTACAATGACCACGATGCGGTGCTTGTCTGTTAACTCGGACCTTATTATCTTGAATGAAGAAACAAACTAATGCTTACTATTCACGAATACATACAAGGTAGTAAATAACTGATGTTTCATTTTTCTGCCACCCACAGTCCAACACTGACCTCTCCTGGTGCTTTCTTGTAGCACGCCACACAATGACATCACTGCGTCCTCGGTTGCTAGGTAATTCTTCCGGAAGGACCAAGCCCGTAACGACGTCCTTTAGTGGTTTTGAGACCTTTCCTTCTTTAAACGTGTCGCTAAAATTTTTTTAACGTAGTTACTAATCTGTGTACATGCAATTACATTTACATAACAAAGACTTTTATTGTGAAGAGGAGTTTGACTGTGCTGGGCGTTTTCGTCTCTGTCCAGCTTCACGTCGCCGGGATAATTAAAAAGCAGCTTGTTGGCGATTAAAACAGCTAGCATGGAGGTAGCTTTCAGTCGCTAGCTGCTTCTGCTGATGGTGTGTTTCGCTGTGAGTTTAGCTCAGGGACAGTTTGTGGGTATTGCATCACTGACCGGATGATGTCCGCCCAGCCTCTGCGGCAGCATCAGCAGCCCGGGGAGGATTCAGCAGCTTGCTAACAGAGCCAGCCCGGCTAGCTCATGCTGATGACTGGCTGTTTTCCTGGCATTGACTTTCAGGTAGTTCACTGGTGCAAAATGCTTTAGTTTCTTGTAAAAGAATGACATTTTTCAAATATATGTCTATGCATTGGTCCTGTCTGTCTGTGGTGCTTTTCTATGTGTTTACCTGTTGTTGTTTTTTTTTGTACTCCACCCTAGTGGGAGGCACCATGTCCGGTAAGGTTAAGTGGGTGACAGATATTGAGAAATCAGTGCTTATCAACAACTTTGAGAAAAGGGAATGGATTCAAGTTACAGAAAACGACGACTGGAATTTCTACTGGTAGGTTTTATATCTACAGCACACCTGCACCTGTCCAGCTTGGATAAATACATTCAATTGGCACATACACAGGCACATAAGTTCTTCCTGCTTATATGATGCAATTACAAGTAAAGGTCCTGCATTAAAAATCATACTTATAAAGTATTCATATGATTAATCTTGACCTCAATAGCGTGTTTAGATTTAAGCAAGGGCGTGCTTTAACTGGTTTACAACAGATATTGTTATGTAGGGTTAGGGTAGGGTTATGTAGGGTTAATAAAAAGTATAGTTATGGTAATCTTACAAATAAAGAGAATAAAATATAAGAAATAGCAGGGGGTCAGTAAGAAAAAAATCAGGAAAGGCTCTTTGATAACTGTCTGCTCCCAGAAGACATTTAAGAGGTGAGAGACCAGTTTTCTTCAGGGAGATCGTTCCAAAGGTTGGGAGGATTATTTGACATGTAGGCTCATGGGCTACTAAGAAGTCAGACGCATAACCAGACAAGAGGTCATAGTGTCACCCTGGACCTCCTCACCTGCATCAACTATTACCATATAATAAAGTTAATGGTGAGATTTTAAAATCTGCCCTCATATCTCCAGAGAGCCAGTGTAATGAGACTGGTACATGTGTCTCTGAGGTTAAAAGAAGAATCTGAAGGACTGTGAGATGATTAAGAGGATATGTAACTGTTTTTATAAAGCTGTCACAAAGAACTGGTATAAACCTGATCCTCTGAGTCTTAAAGGAAGGGAAATCTTTATGATGGAAAGGATGACGTTCTTGCTAAGGTCTGAAGGTCTAAAAGTGGAAGAAATGGATCATCTTTATGGGTGCTGAAGAAGATGTTGCCTTCTTATAAATTAGATGGTTATGGACACTTAGGACAGTATATGATTTGTTTAATTAAATAACATGGATCCTCAGCTATACAGTTCTTTTTGTAAGACTGAAAAACTGAAATTTAGGATCTAGGTTGGCAAATCAGATGCATATTTATCGTGAAAATATCAATTAATATATTTATTAGTGTGATACTCAATGTACCAAGTGTATTTTGAGCGGGTTATTTGTACCCACATGCAGGATGAGCATCCAGACCATCAGGAATGTGTTCAGCGTGGACACTGGTTACCGCCTGTCAGATGACCAGATGGTTAACCACTTCCCCAATCATTATGAGCTGACTAGGAAGGACCTGATGATCAAGAACATCAAACGCTATCGCAAGGAGCTGGAGAAAGAAAGCAGTCCGTTAGCGGAGAAAGACGAGAATGGAAAATACATTTATCTGGGTACATGACTTGCTCCTATTTTGCCTCACAAAACTCAAAGAGGCACGCTGTTTTCTTCAATGAAACTGCTTTTTCTCTTTGTGCAGATTTCGTCCCGGTGACGTTCATGCTTCCTGCTGATTATAACCTCTTTGTGGAGGAGTTTCGTAAGAATCCATCCAGCACCTGGATAATGAAGCCCTGCGGGAAGGCCCAGGGGAAAGGCATCTTCCTCATTAACAAGCTGTCCCAGATTAAAAAGTGGTCGAGAGACAGCCGCACCTCAACGTGAGTTATCGTGTGACCAGACAGAAGCAGCAAGAAATATTGTGAGAAATTAGCATATCTCTAAATTTCCCATTACAAAAAGCCTCTATATAACTGTTCCCCTCTTGTTTTGTCAGATAGTCTCATCTAAGGAAGCTACAAAAGTTCTTTCTGGATTTGAACACATGCTAAATCTGTTTTATAGACAATTTCTTTCCTGGTAAATCTAAAATTGTTTGGTCACAGGCTGTCGTGTGCTGATGCCTGGCTGTGTCTTTGCCCCAGGTTTGTAGCAGCATCTAGTGGCAAGGAAGCTTATGTCATCTCTCTGTACATTGACAACCCTCTGCTGATAGGGGGGAAGAAGTTTGACCTGCGTCTTTATGTCCTGGTGACCACATATCGACCCCTGAAATGCTACATGTAAGCCTGTGATACTGTTGATGGGTTTTTTGATCATGTCAAAAACATCAGTATATAGGAGATGTTAAGAGGATTTTTTCCTGTTTTGTTAGTGGTTATTCTCAAACGTGCACACAAAAAACTGTTGTTTAATGCTCTCTCTCTCTGGCGTTCGACTTTCAGGTACAAGCTGGGCTTCTGCCGGTTCTGCACAGTGAAGTACACACCCAGCACCAGCGAACTGGACAACATGTTTGTGCACCTCACTAACGTGGCCATCCAAAAACATGGGGTAGGTCTGGTGGGGTTCACAGGAAGTAGTATAAAGCTTTTGTGTTAGCAACAGGGGACTTTCTGTTTCTCCATCTCTTGCTAGATCCTCATTGACTTGTAAATGTTCACATTTTATCCAAATCCACAGTCACGGTTTATAACACAGGGTTTCTGTTTGAAAATGCAATGTTTCAACACTTTCAGGAAATGTCACTACTTGGAAAATTGGTAGCTTGCCCATTGTTGAGAATAGTCTGAATTCTGCACATATAGCACATCTATGCACCTGCCTCACCACATTACAGGCAGTCCCTAACATGGCACAGAGTCAGGCCACTTTTAGCTTTCTGGGAGCTGGAGCTCAAACAGTTACTGCTGTATCACATTCTGTTGGAGGGATTCAGCACAGGCCTCTTTAAACTCAGGAAACTCTTTAAGAAAAAGATGTGCAATTTCAGCAGGACATCTCAGTTTTTCTACAAGATAAGAAATGTTGCTGTAGTAAATGTCAGCACACTTCTTAGAGCCTAAATTGTAAGATATACATGTCAAAGTTTCAGAAAAAGTTCTGGTAGCTCACTGCTCATACTATCCTGTAATTATGAAACAATGTTAATGTTAATTCACAGAATTTTCTTTTCTTACTGTGGATCTATCATAAAAAACAGGACTTTCTATAGTGAAACAAGAACTTTTCTGTCATTTAATTGTTTATCTCAATTACTTTAGTGTAGAATAATTGACCATAAAAGACCATAAAACTAGGAAAAGCAGTAAAACTCATGAAAATAAAACAACATTTATGCCCTACTTCATATTTTCCAAAGCTGTCCAGTGGGCCGAATTGGAGTTTGTGGGAGCTGGTTCAGGCCCCCGGGCCTTATGTTTGACACCTCTGCTTTAAATAAACTTCCTGTTTACACAGAATAGTTGAAACTGTTCTCTTGCCAAAACTGAGTGAGAAAACCCAATGGAATGATCTAATCGAGAATGATTTAACATAACTTTATGAAATAGTCCCTGGTTACAGATATTTGTGACTCTTGTAATGTGGTAATTTGTAACTCAAGTTACCACAATCATCAAGATCAACCTTCACTTTCTGTATTTCTGTGTCCAACCTTTATGTCATAAACAGAGTTAATAGTTGAGTGACCATTAGCACTTGCAGCATAAACAGTGTTAGTTGTACACTTGTCGTAAATACTTTGCTTTGACTGATTCTCTGATTGACCAAGAACCTTGGTTAGTCCGGGTTTGTGACAGCAGCTTCCTGTTGCTGAGCAAGTTCCTGATACTCAAGATAAGAAACATTTTGCATAACTTAACGCAAAAACATAACACCCGTGACTTTTGTGCAGCTCCAGACTTTGTCTGCCCCTAGCCCTCAGTGGCACGATGGTTGTATTCTGACTTCTAATCCTGCCTCAGAAGGGTGGCTGGATTCTGACTCATAAGAAGAAGGGAAGAGGGAATGAGGCACCTACTAATAGTCTCTGATCTGTTAACATCTTTTACTGTGCTGAATAACTATATATTTATATGTATAACTTCTTATTTATTGAGACACTCACTGAGCATTTTCAAGTCTAAAAAGTGATATGTGCGTATTTTGTAAAATAAATTGGTGCAATCATGATTAATTTCTACTTAGACTCTTTACCTTTGATGCAGGATGACTACAACCATGTCCATGGAGGGAAGTGGACGGTCAGTAACCTCCGTTTGTACTTAGAGAGCACCAGAGGAAAGGAGGTGACAAACAGGTTGTTTGACCAGATCCACTGGATCGTGGTGCAGTCACTGAAGGCTGTAGCTGTAAGTTGATGTGATGTTAGTTGTTTGTTTTTTTTAATAATATATTAAGAAGGTGTGTTCCTAATCCATATGATGTTTCGCTCATAGGTGACTCTATTAGGTAAACCTTGATAAGGTCAGGTTGGGCCCCCTTTTGCCTTGAGAACTTCCTTAATTCTTTGTGGCATAGATTTGTCAAACTGTTGGAAACAGCTTGACAAATCTTGCTTCATATTGACATTCTAGCAACAAACTGTTCTTGCAGATCAAACCAACAACCATGCCATGTTCAAAGGCACTTGAACTGAGGGATGACTGTGATGACAGCGGCTATATGTGCAGGCGGGGCCGTGCGCGTGTCATCACACGTCATCTGCCTTACAGGCGTGATTAAAGGTTTCTTCAGCCAGGACACGCGAGGGCGTGATATCCCATTCTTATGTGTTGTACCGAGTGAATCGACTGAAAGGGAACTGTTCTTGCAGATCAAACCAACAACCATGCCATGTTCAAAGGCACTTCCTCATGCTAATGCTCAGTTTGGACTTCAGCAGGTCATCTTGACCCTGTGTTAATGCCTAAATGCATTGAGTTGCTGATTTGAGTTAACACAAAAATCCGAACAGCTGGACCTAATAAAATGGCCTGTGAATGTATTGTTACCTACCACCATATATTCTGCAGATCCTTTTTCAGTTTTCAGGCAACACCAGGAAGTTTAATGTTTTTTTTTTTTCTTATTACAGTTTTCACATGAAGTAACAGTTAATTGTGGAGAGTGCTGCTAAAGTAAACATATTGTCTGTGCATTTTTGCCAGTGTATATTATAAGATTATGATGCATATAAATTTAGTTCTTTAATTTCGCTCTGCAGTAACTTTTTGGCAACTTGGAGGGTTACAGTTCTCACGCAGCTTATCATCACCCTTAGATGTGGTTAGCTAACAGTTCCTAATTTAAACATCTGACAGAAGCTGTTTTCAAGCCACAGCGTTCACCCTGTGTAAAAGTTAATGTCTGATTTGTAACTGCTTAAGCTCAAACATTTTGAAACACACTGTTGCAAAGCCACCTGGTTGTGGTGATGGCTTTTTTGTTTTTAGAACAACTGCACAATCAGCCTAATGCACACTTCCTCTTTCTGCTAAGTGATTGGACTTGCTTCCTGTAAAGCCTCCATACCCGGGCCACTTTGTGTGCCTATAGTTATGACTGATTATTTTTTAACATCCTTCGTTGATGAATCGCTCAGTGCTGCATCAATAAGTTTCCACATAAAAGAATCACTCTTGAGAAGATCCCTCGTGCTAAATCACTCTCTGCTTTTCTATCTCACAGCCTGTGATGAACAATGACAAGCACTGTTTCGAGTGTTACGGGTATGACATCATTATTGATGACAAGTTGAAGCCATGGCTTATTGAGGTAAGAAGTTTAAAAAAGGAATTAACAATTTAAAAAAGTGTTTTTCTTTACTTATTTTTCTTTCTTTTCTTTTTTTTTTGGCATATTTGAGTCCTTGATTACTTATCGGGGTTGCACAGTAACACCATGTTCCTTTCCTTAGATTGTCGAGTAAATTTGAATGCCCTTGAGGTATGCTTAGATGTGTATTCAAATGTGTGCTGAAGGTCTGCTTTTAACTCATGCAATGCTGCTGACAAGCACTGCTCAAAGGAGAGGGAACTGAGAATTGCCATGCAATACATTCTTTTGTTGTTACGGTATGAGACTTTCATATTTTGACAGCTGTACAATGTGTTGCTAGGTTTTGAGGCTAGGTCTGAGCTATTTCTGTTCACAGACACCATTCTGCTCTATTTTGGGCAAAAACAAGTTGGTTGAAGGGCATAAAGGCTCCTCAGTGAGCAACTTGTGCCACAAACCTACTCAAGACCACGCTCTGTTGTTCATTAATCTTGCAGCTTCCTCTGTTACGCTACGAGGAGCTAAAGTAGGTCTTTGTGTTGCTGCCTTTCACATTGATGATAGAGTAACTGCTCCATCTCGTTCTCTGCACTCATGTAAATCTTCCACAGTGTATCTAATGTTCTAATGTAGCAGCTACACTTCCTGATAAAAGCTTCTCTGTAAAGACAGGAAGAGATTAAAACAATCTGCTCCTACCTGTTTGGATCCCTGGGGTATTATTAAGCACTGCCTATTTGCTGCAAAAGCAGATCCATTTGCGCATGGTGCAACCCCCCCTTTAAATATAAATGTGGTTTTCTTGGTGTGATCCTCAGGTCAACGCCTCTCCCTCGTTGACATCCAGCACAGCCAATGACCGCATCCTTAAGTACAACCTCATCAATGACACCCTCAACATCGTAACACCCAATGGGGATATTCCAGACTGCCGCTGGAATCGGAGTCCGCCTAGAGAGGCCCTGGGCAACTATCAAATCCTGTGAGTGAACATGTCAATCATATTCAGGCCTTAAAGACCAAAATTGTATGAGAACTAATTTTATTTTTAAGCTCCACATTCACAAAGTGTATAGAAATGTGTCAAAGAAAGACAGCAGGGATGTAGACTAATGGCCACTGGGTATGGTTTGTCTGTACAGAATATCTGGCCTTCAAACTACTTTTTGTTCAGGCTATACAGATACAGATATCATCAGTCATGAAAGGATTGTTGCTGTCTTCCTTCGATAGCTCAGGTGGTAGAGCAGAGGACCATAACATGGATGCAACGTCATATCCTTAGGTAGTGGATTGGGTTGACGGCGTATCCGTGGCTATCCTCAGTCGCTGGTTCAAGTCCAGCTTGAAGGGAGATGTGATTGAAATCCTCTTTTTCTCGGATGACTGATCAGTTCATTTACTGCCTAATAGAGCTCTTTTAACTGCTGCCCTTTTTAGAGAATAGTTTTTGTCATATATTCGTGTAAAGATTTTGCTCTAGTGGAACTACTCCAGTGGGACACTGTGGGCTAGCTCCCTTTGATAGCTCAGCTGGTAGAGCAGAGGACCATAACATGGATACAACGTCATATCCTTAGATAGTGGATTGGGTTGACGACGTATCCGTGGCTATCCTCAGTCGCTGGTTCAAGTCCAGCTTGAAGGGAGATGTTAGTGAAATCCTCTTTTCCATAGAGGAGTGTCCATCTACATTGGATTTTACTTTCTAAGTAACTTTGTTACTTCAGTTTTCAGCTCAAATCTGACTCAAACCAGAGGCTTTTAATAGTGTGTGGTGCTCAGCTTATTAATTACAGTCTGACCACTTCTAAATATAGGAAAATACCAGTATATGTACATATATATATGTAGAGAGAGAGAGAGATAAAACTATAGTGTAAATAAATAAATAATTAAGTATAATCTTCTGAACTTGTAAAAAAAGACTGACTTTTTTCCTAAGACACCTGTTTGATAACCAGTGCTTTGTGGATAAAATAGGTCGTCCTAATAAGAGCTGTGTGTGTGTCTTCCTTCGATAGCTCAGCTGGTAGAGCAGAGGACCATAACATGGATACAACGTCACATCCTTAGGTAGTGGATTGGGCTGACGTCGTATCCGTGGCTGTCCTTAGTCGCTGGTTCAAGTCCAGCTTGAAGGGAGATGTTAGTGAAATCCTCTTTTCCATAGAGGAGTGTCCATCTACATTGGATTTTACTTTCTAAGTAACTTTGTTACTTCAGTTTTTAGCTCAAATCTGACTCAAACCAGAGGCTTTTAATAGTGTGTGGTGCTCAGTTTAGTAATTAAAGTCAGACCACTTCTAAATATAGGAAACTACCAGTATATGTACATATATATATGTAGAGAGAGAGAGAGATAAAACTATAGTGTAAATAAATAAATAATTAAGTATAATCTTCTGAACTTGTAAAAAAAGACTAACTTTTTTTCTAAGCCACCTGTTTGATAACCAGTGCTTTGTGGATAAAATAGGTCGTCCTAATAAGACCTGTGTGTGTGTCTTCCTTCGATAGCTCAGCTGGTAGAGCAGAGGACCATAACATGGATACAACGTCATATCCTTAGGTAGTGGATTGGGTTGACGACATATCTGTGGCTATCCTCAGTCGCTGGTTCAAGTCCAGCTTGAAGGGAGATGTTAGTGAAATCCTCTTTTTCTCGGATGACTGATCAGTTCATTTACTGCCTAATAGAGCTCTTTTAACTGCTGCCCCTTTTTAGAGAATAGTTTTTGTCATATATTCGTGTAAAGATTTTGCTCTAGTGGAACTACTCCAGTGGGACACTGTGGACTAACTCCCTTTGATAGCTCAGCTGGTAGAGCAGAGGACCACAACATGGATACAACGTCATATCCTTAGATAGTGGATTGGGCTGACGTCGTATCCGTGGCTATCCTTAGTCGCTGGTTCAAGTCCAGCTTGAAGGGAGATGTTAGTGAAATCCTCTTTTCCATAGAGGAGTGTCCATCTACATTGGATTTTACTTTCTAAGTAACTTTGTTACTTCAGTTTTTAGCTCAAATCTGACTCAAACCAGAGGCTTTTAATAGTGTGTGGTGCTCAGTTTAGTAATTACAGTCTGACCACTTCTAAATATAGGAAAATACCAGTATATGTACATATATATATGTAGAGAGAGAGAGAGATAAAACTATAGTGTAAATAAATAAATAATTAAGTATAATCTTCTGAACTTGTAATAAAAGACTGACTTTTTTTCTAAGCCACCTGTTTGATAACCAGTGCTTTGTGGATAAAATAGGTCGTCCTAATGAACGCTGTGTGTGTGTCTTCCTTCGATAGCTCAGCTGGTAGAGCAGAGGACCATAACATGAATGCAACGTCATATCTTTAGATAGTGGATTGGACTGACGGTGTATCCGTGGCTATCCTCAGTCGCTGGTTCAAGTCCAGCTTGAAGGGAGATGTTAGTGAAATCCTCTTTTTCTCGGATGACTGATCAGTTCATTTACTGCCTAATAGAGCTCTTTTAACTGCTGCCCTTTTTAGAGAATAGTTTTTGTCATATATTCGTGTAAAGATTTTGCTCTAGTGGAACTACTCCAGTGGGACACTGTGGGCTAGCTCCCTTTGATAGCTCAGATGATAGAGCAGAGGACCATAACATGGATACAACGTCATATCCTTAGGTAGTGGATTGGGTTGACGACGTATCCGTGGCTATCCTCAGTCGCTGGTTCAAGTCCAGCTTGAAGGGAGATGTGATTTAAATCCTCTTTTCCATAGAGGAGTGTCCATCTAAATTGGATTTTACTTTCTTACTTAGTTTTTAGCTCAAATCTGACTCAAACCAGAGGCTTTTAATAGTGTGTGGTGCTCAGTTTAGTAATTAAAGTCAGACCACTTCTAAATATAGGAAAATACCAGTATATGTACATATATATATGTAGAGAGAGAGAGAGATAAAACTATAGTGTAAATAAATAAACAATTAAGTATAATCTTCTGAACTTGTAATAAAAGACTGACTTTTTTCCTAAGCGACCTGTTTGATAACCAGTGCTTTGTGGATAAAATAGGTCGTCCTAATGAACTCTGTGTGTGTGTCTTCCTTCGATAGCTCAGCTGGTAGAGCAGAGGACCATAACATGGATACAACGGCATATCCTTAGATAGTGGATTGGACTGACGGCGTATCTGTGGCTATCCTCAGTCGCTGGTTCAAGTCCAGCTTGAAGGGCGATGTTTGTGAAATCCTCTTTTCCATAGAGGAGTGTCCATCTACATTGGATTTTACTTTCTAAGTAACTTTGTTACTTCAGTTTTTAGCTCAAATCTGACTCAAACCAGAGGCTTTTAATAGTGTGTGGTGCTCAGTTTATTAACTCATTCACTGCCATTGACGTCTATAGCCGTCAATGGCAGTGAATGAGTTAATTACAGTCTGACCACTTCTAAATATAGGAAACTACCAATATATGTACATATATATATGTAGAGAGAGAGAGAGATAAAACTATAGTGTAAATAAATAAATAATTAAGTATAATCTTCTGAACTTGTAAAAAAAGACTGACTTTTTTTCTAAGCCACCTGTTTGATAACCAGTGCTTTGTGGATAAAATAGGTCGTCCTAATGAACTCTGTGTGTGTGTCTTCCTTCGATAGCTCAGCTGGTAGAGCAGAGGACCATAACATGGATACAACGTCACATCCTTAGGTAGTGGATTGGGCTGACGTCGTATCCGTGGCTGTCCTTAGTCGCTGGTTCAAGTCCAGCTTGAAGGGAGATGTTAGTGAAATCCTCTTTTCCATAGAGGAGTGTCCATCTAAATTGGATTTTACTTTCATACTTAGTTTTTAGCTCAAATCTGACTCAAACCAGAGGCTTTTAATAGTGTGTGGTGCTCAGTTTAGTAATTAAAGTCAGACCACTTCTAAATATAGGAAACTACCAGTATATGTACATATATATATGTAGAGAGAGAGAGAGAGATAAAACTATAGTGTAAATAAATAAATAATTAAGTATAATCTTCTGAACTTGTAAAAAAAGACTGACTTTTTTTCTAAGCCACCTGTTTGATAACCAGTGCTTTGTGGATAAAATAGGTCGTCCTAATAAGACCTGTGTGTGTGTCTTCCTTCGATAGCTCAGCTGGTAGAGCAGAGGACCATAACATGGATACAACGTCATATCCTTAGGTAGTGGATTGGGTTGATGACGTATCCGTGGCTATCCTCAGTCGCTGGTTCAAGTCCAGCTTGAAGGGAGATGTTAGTGAAATCCTCTTTTTCTCGGATGACTGATCAGTTCATTTACTGCCTAATAGAGCTCTTTTAACTGCTGCCCTTTTTTAGAGAATTGTTTTTGTCATATATTCGTGTAAAGATTTTGCTCTAGTGGAACTACTCCAGTGGGACACTGTGGACTAACTCCCTTTGATAGCTCAGCTGGTAGAGCAGAGGACCACAACATGGATACAACGTCATATCCTTAGATAGTGGATTGGGCTGACGTCGTATCCGTGGCTATCCTCAGTCGCTGGTTAAAGTCCAGCTTGAAGGGAGATGTTAGTGAAATCCTCTTTTCCATAGAGGAGTGTCCATCTACATTGGATTTTACTTTCTAAGTAACTTTGTTACTTCAGTTTTTAGCTCAAATCTGACTCAAACCAGAGGCTTTTAATAGTGTGTGGTGCTCAGTTTATTAACTCATTCACTGCCATTGACGTCTATAGCCGTCAATGGCAGTGAATGAGTCACTGCCAATGGCTGGCAGTGAATGAGTTAATTACAGTCTGACCACTTCTAAATATAGGAAACTACCAGTATATGTACATATATATATGTAGAGAGAGAGAGAGATAAAACTATAGTGTAAATAAATAAATAATTAAGTATAATCTTCTGAACTTGTAATAAAAGACTGACTTTTTTTCTAAGCCACCTGTTTGATAACCAGTGCTTTGTGGATAAAATAGGTCGTCCTAATGAACTCTGTGTGTGTGTCTTCCTTCGATAGCTCAGCTGGTAGAGCAGAGGACCATAACATGAATGCAACGTCATATCCTTAGATAGTGGATTGGACTGACGGTGTATCCGTGGCTATCCTCAGTCGCTGGTTCAAGTCCAGCTTGAAGGGAGATGTTAGTGAAATCCTCTTTTTCTCGGATGACTGATCAGTTCATTTACTACCTAATAGAGCTCTTTTAACTGCTGCCCTTTTTAGAGAATAGTTTTTGTCATATATTCGTGTAAAGATTTTGCTCTAGTGGAACTACTCCAGTGGGACACTGTGGGCTAGCTCCCTTTGATAGCTCAGATGATAGAGCAGAGGACCATAACATGGATACAACGTCATATCCTTAGGTAGTGGATTGGGCTGACGGTGTATCCGTGGCTATCCTCAGTCGCTGGTTCAAGTCCGGCTTGAAGGGAGATGTGATTTAAATCCTCTTTTCCATAGAGGAGTGTCCATCTAAATTGGATTTTACTTTCTTACTTAGTTTTTAGCTCAAATCTGACTCAAACCAGAGGCTTTTAATAGTGTGTGGTGCTCAGTTTAGTAATTAAAGTCAGACCACTTCTAAATATAGGAAAATACCAGTATATGTACATATATATATGTAGAGAGAGAGAGCGATAAAACTATAGTGTAAATAAATAAATAATTAAGTATAATCTTCTGAACTTGTAATAAAAGACTGACTTTTTTTCTAAGCGACCTGTTTGATAACCAGTGCTTTGTGGATAAAATAGGTCGTCCTAATAAGAGCTGTGTGTGTGTCTTCCTTCGATAGCTCAGCTGGTAGAGCAGAGGACCATAACATGGATACAGCGTCATATCCTTAGATAGTGGATTGGGTTGACGACGTATCCGTGGCTATCCTTAGTCGCTGGTTCAAGTCCAGCTTGAAGGGAGATGTTAGTGAAATCCTCTTTTTCTCGGATGACTGATCAGTTCATTTACTGCCTAATAGAGCTCTTTTAACTGCTGCCCCTTTTAGAGAATAGTTTTTGTCATATATTCGTGTAAAGATTTTGCTCTAGTGGAACTACTCCAGTGGGACACTGTGGACTAGCTCCCTTTGATAGCTCAGCTGGTAGAGCAGAGGACCACAACATGGATACAACGTCATATCCTTAGATAGTGGATTGGGCTGACGTCGTATCCGTGGCTATCCTTAGTCGCTGGTTCAAGTCCAGCTTGAAGGGAGATGTTTGTGAAATCCTCTTTTCCATAGAGGAGTGTCCATCTACATTGGATTTTACTTTCTAAGTAACTTTGTTACTTCTGTTTTCAGCTCAAATCTGACTCAAACCAGAGCCTTTTAATAGTGTGTGGTGCTCAGCTTATTAATTACAGTCTGACCACTTCTAAATATAGGAAAATACCAGTATATGTACATATATATATGTAGAGAGAGAGAGAGATAAAACTATAGTGTAAATAAATAAATAATTAAGTATAATCTTCTGAACTTGTAATAAAAGACTGACTTTTTTTCTAAGCGACCTGTTTGATAACCAGTGCTTTGTGGATAAAATAGGTCGTCCTAATAAGAGCTGTGTGTGTGTCTTCCTTCGATAGCTCAGCTGGTAGAGCAGAGGACCATAACATGGATACAACGTCATATCCTTAGATAGTGGATTGGGTTGACGACGTATCCGTGGCTATCCTCAGTCGCTGGTTCAAGTCCAGCTTGAAGGGAGATGTGATTTAAATCCTCTTTTCCATAGAGGAGTGTCCATCTAAATTGGATTTTACTTTCTTACTTAGTTTTTAGCTCAAATCTGACTCAAACCAGAGGCTTTTAATAGTGTGTGGTGCTCAGTTTAGTAATTAAAGTCAGACCACTTCTAAATATAGGAAAATACCAGTATATGTACATATATATATGTAGAGAGAGAGAGAGATAAAACTATAGTGTAAATAAATAAATAATTAAGTATAATCTTCTGAACTTGTAATAAAAGACTGACTTTTTTTCTAAGCGACCTGTTTGATAACCAGTGCTTTGTGGATAAAATAGGTCGTCCTAATGAACTCTGTGTGTGTGTCTTCCTTCGATAGCTCAGCTGGTAGAGCAGAGGACCATAACATGGATACAACGTCATATCCTTAGGTAGTGGATTGGGCTGACGTCGTATCCGTGGCTATCCTCAGTCGCTGGTTCAAGTCCAGCTTGAAGGGAGATGTTAGTGAAATCCTCTTTTCCATAGAGGAGTGTCCATCTACATTGGATTTTACTTTCTAAGTAACTTTGTTACTTCAGTTTTTAGCTCAAATCTGACTCAAACCAGAGGCTTTTAATAGTGTGTGGTGCTCAGTTTATTAACTCATTCACTGCCATTGACGTCTATAGCCGTCAATGGCAGTGAATGAGTCACTGCCAATGGCTGGCAGTGAATGAGTTAATTACAGTCTGACCACTTCTAAATATAGGAAACTACCAGTATATGTACATATATATATGTAGAGAGAGAGAGAGATAAAACTATAGTGTAAATAAATAAATAATTAAGTATAATCTTCTGAACTTGTAAAAAAAGACTGACTTTTTTTCTAAGCCACCTGTTTGATAACCAGTGCTTTGTGGATAAAATAGGTCGTCCTAATAAGAGCTGTGTGTGTGTCTTCCTTCGATAGCTCAGCTGGTAGAGCAGAGGACCATAACATGGATACAACGTCATATCCTTAGGTAGTGGATTGGGCTGACGTCGTATCCGTGGCTATCCTTAGTCGCTGGTTCAAGTCCAGCTTGAAGGGAGATGTTAGTGAAATCCTCTTTCCATAGAGGAGTGTCCATCTACATTGGATTTTACTTTCTAAGTAACTTTGTTACTTCAGTTTTTAGCTCAAATCTGACTCAAACCAGAGGCTTTTAATAGTGTGTGGTGCTCAGTTTAGTAATTAAAGTCAGACCACTTCTAAATATAGGAAACTACCAGTATATGTACATATATATATGTAGAGAGAGAGAGAGATAAAACTATAGTGTAAATAAATAAATAATTAAGTATAATCTTCTGAACTTGTAAAAAAAGACTGACTTTTTTTCTAAGCCACCTGTTTGATAACCAGTGCTTTGTGGATAAAATAGGTCGTCCTAATGAACTCTGTGTGTGTGTCTTCCTTCGATAGCTCAGCTGGTAGAGCAGAGGACCATAACATGGATACAACGTCATATCCTTAGGTAGTGGATTGGGTTGACGACGTATCCGTGGCTATCCTCAGTCGCTGGTTCAAGTCCAGCTTGAAGGGAGATGTTAGTGAAATCCTCTTTTCCATAGAGGAGTGTCCATCTAAATTGGATTTTACTTTCATACTTAGTTTTTAGCTCAAATCTGACTCAAACCAGAGGCTTTTAATAGTGTGTGGTGCTCAGTTTAGTAATTAAAGTCAGACCACTTCTAAATATAGGAAAATACCAGTATATGTACATATATATATGTAGAGAGAGAGAGAGATAAAACTATAGTGTAAATAAATAAATAATTAAGTATAATCTTCTGAACTTGTAATAAAAGACTGACTTTTTTTCTAAGCCACCTGTTTGATAACCAGTGCTTTGTGGATAAAATAGGTCGTCCTAATGAACGCTGTGTGTGTGTCTTCCTTCGATAGCTCAGCTGGTAGAGCAGAGGACCATAACATGAATGCAACGTCATATCCTTAGATAGTGGATTGGACTGACGGTGTATCCGTGGCTATCCTCAGTCGCTGGTTCAAGTCCAGCTTGAAGGGAGATGTTAGGGAGATGTTAGTGAAATCCTCTTTTTCTCGGATGACTGATCAGTTCATTTACTGCCTAATAGAGCTCTTTTAACTGCTGCCCTTTTTAGAGAATAGTTTTTGTCATATATTCGTGTAAAGATTTTGCTCTAGTGGAACTACTCCAGTGGGACACTGTGGGCTAGCTCCCTTTGATAGCTCAGATGATAGAGCAGAGGACCATAACATGGATACAACGTCATATCCTTAGGTAGTGGATTGGGCTGACGGTGTATCCGTGGCTATCCTCAGTCGCTGGTTCAAGTCCAGCTTGAAGGGAGATGTGATTTAAATCCTCTTTTCCATAGAGGAGTGTCCATCTAAATTGGATTTTACTTTCTTACTTAGTTTTTAGCTCAAATCTGACTCAAACCAGAGGCTTTTAATAGTGTGTGGTGCTCAGTTTAGTAATTAAAGTCAGACCACTTCTAAATATAGGAAACTACCAGTATATGTACATATATATATGTAGAGAGAGAGAGAGATAAAACTATAGTGTAAATAAATAAATAATTAAGTATAATCTTCTGAACTTGTAAAAAAAGACTGACTTTTTTTCTAAGTGACCTGTTTGATAACCAGTGCTTTGTGGATAAAATAGGTCGTCCTAATAAGAGCTGTGTGTGTGTCTTACTTCGATAGCTCAGCTGGTAGAGCAGAGGACCATAACATGGATGCAACGTCATATCCTTAGATAGTGGATTGGGTTGACGACGTATCTGTGGCTATCCTCAGTCGCTGGTTCAAGTCCAGCTTGAAGGGAGATGTGATTGAAATCCTCTTTTTCTCGGATGACTGATCAGTTCATTTACTGCCTAATAGAGCTCTTTTAACTGCTGCCCTTTTTTAGAGAATTGTTTTTGTCATATATTCGTGTAAAGATTTTGCTCTAGTGGAACTACTCCAGTGGGACACTGTGGACTAGCTCCCTTTGATAGCTCAGCTGGTAGAGCAGAGGACCACAACATGGATACAACGTCATATCCTTAGATAGTGGATTGGGCTGACGTCGTATCTGTGGCTATCCTTAGTCGCTGGTTAAAGTCCAGCTTGAAGGGAGATGTTAGTGAAATCCTCTTTTCCATAGAGGAGTGTCCATCTACATTGGATTTTACTTTCTAAGTAACTTTGTTACTTCAGTTTTTAGCTCAAATCTGACTCAAACCAGAGGCTTTTAATAGTGTGTGGTGCTCAGTTTAGTAATTAAAGTCAGACCACTTCTAAATATAGGAAAATACCAGTATATGTACATATATATATGTAGAGAGAGAGAGAGATAAAACTATAGTGTAAATAAATAAATAATTAAGTATAATCTTCTGAACTTGTAAAAAAAGACTGACTTTTTTTCTAAGCCACCTGTTTGATAACCAGTGCTTTGTGGATAAAATAGGTCGTCCTAATGAACTCTGTGTGTGTGTCTTCCTTCGATAGCTCAGCTGGTAGAGCAGAGGACCATAACATGGATACAACGTCACATCCTTAGGTCGTGGATTGGGCTGACGTCGTATCCGTGGCTGTCCTTAGTCGCTGGTTCAAGTCCAGCTTGAAGGGAGATGTTAGTGAAATCCTCTTTTCCATAGAGGAGTGTCCATCTAAATTGGATTTTACTTTCATACTTAGTTTTTAGCTCAAATCTGACTCAAACCAGAGGCTTTTAATAGTGTGTGGTGCTCAGTTTAGTAATTAAAGTCAGACCACTTCTAAATATAAGAAAATACCAGTATATGTACATATATATATGTAGAGAGAGAGAGAGATAAAACTATAGTGTAAATAAATAAATAATTAAGTATAATCTTCTGAACTTGTAAAAAAAGACTGACTTTTTTTCTAAGCCACCTGTTTGATAACCAGTGCTTTGTGGATAAAATAGGTCGTCCTAATAAGACCTGTGTGTGTGTCTTCCTTCGATAGCTCAGCTGGTAGAGCAGAGGACCATAACATGGATACAACGTCATATCCTTAGGTAGTGGATTGGGTTGACGACGTATCCGTGGCTATCCTCAGTCGCTGGTTCAAGTCCAGCTTGAAGGGACATGTTAGTGAAATCCTCTTTTTCTCGGATGACTGATCAGTTCATTTACTGCCTAATAGAGCTCTTTTAACTGCTGCCCTTTTTTAGAGAATTGTTTTTGTCATATATTCGTGTAAAGATTTTGCTCTAGTGGAACTACTCCAGTGGGACACTGTGGACTAACTCCCTTTGATAGCTCAGCTGGTAGAGCAGAGGACCACAACATGGATACAACGTCATATCCTTAGATAGTGGATTGGGCTGACGTTGTATCCGTGGCTATCCTCAGTCGCTGGTTAAAGTCCAGCTTGAAGGGAGATGTTAGTGAAATCCTCTTTTCCATAGAGGAGTGTCCATCTACATTGGATTTTACTTTCTAAGTAACTTTGTTACTTCAGTTTTTAGCTCAAATCTGACTCAAACCAGAGGCTTTTAATAGTGTGTGGTGCTCAGTTTATTAACTCATTCACTGCCATTGACGTCTATAGCCGTCAATGGCAGTGAATGAGTCACTGCCAATGGCTGGCAGTGAATGAGTTAATTACAGTCTGACCACTTCTAAATATAGGAAACTACCAGTATATGTACATATATATATGTAGAGAGAGAGAGAGATAAAACTATAGTGTAAATAAATAAATAATTAAGTATAATCTTCTGAACTTGTAATAAAAGACTGACTTTTTTTCTAAGCCACCTGTTTGATAACCAGTGCTTTGTGGATAAAATAGGTCGTCCTAATGAACACTGTGTGTGTGTCTTCCTTCGATAGCTCAGCTGGTAGAGCAGAGGACCATAACATGAATGCAACGTCATATCCTTAGATAGTGGATTGGACTGACGGTGTATCCGTGGCTATCCTCAGTCGCTGGTTCAAGTCCAGCTTGAAGGGAGATGTTAGTGAAATCCTCTTTTTCTCGGATGACTGATCAGTTCATTTACTGCCTAATAGAGCTCTTTTAACTGCTGCCCTTTTTAGAGAATAGTTTTTGTCATATATTCGTGTAAAGATTTTGCTCTAGTGGAACTACTCCAGTGGGACACTGTGGGCTAGCTCCCTTTGATAGCTCAGATGATAGAGCAGAGGACCATAACATGGATACAACGTCATATCCTTAGGTAGTGGATTGGACTGACGGTGTATCCGTGGCTATCCTCAGTCGCTGGTTCAAGTCCAGCTTGAAGGGAGATGTGATTTAAATCCTCTTTTCCATAGAGGAGTGTCCATCTAAATTGGATTTTACTTTCTTACTTAGTTTTTAGCTCAAATCTGACTCAAACCAGAGGCTTTTAATAGTGTGTGGTGCTCAGCTTATTAATTACAGTCTGACCACTTCTAAATATAGGAAAATACCAGTATATGTACATATATATATGTAGAGAGAGAGAGAGATAAAACTATAGTGTAAATAAATAAATAATTAAGTATAATCTTCTGAACTTGTAATAAAAGACTGACTTTTTTTCTAAGCCACCTGTTTGATAACCAGTGCTTTGTGGATAAAATAGGTCGTCCTAATGAACTCTGTGTGTGTGTCTTCCTTCGATAGCTCAGCTGGTAGAGCAGAGGACCATAACATGGATACAACGTCATATCCTTAGGTAGTGGATTGGACTGACGGTGTATCCGTGGCTATCCTCAGTCGCTGGTTCAAGTCCAGCTTGAAGGGAGATGTTAGTGAAATCCTCTTTTCCATAGAGGAGTGTCCATCTCTTTTTCTCGGATCACTGATCAGTTCATTTACTGCCTAATAGAGCTCTTTTCACTGCTGCCCTTTTTAGAGAATAGTTTTTGTCATATATTCGTGTAAAGATTTTGCTCTAGTGGAACTCCTCCAGTGGGACACTGTGGACTGGCTTCCTTCGATAGCTCTCTTGGTAGAGCGCTGGACTAACATGGGAAGCTTTAGGTCACTGGTTTAAACCTGCATCAAAGGAGGCTGTTGATTTAACTAATGGATATCTAGATAGATGTTTACATGAATGTTAACTCCATATTTCACTCTTTGGTATTAAATATTTATTTAACAGAATGTATTTGCACACCTTGAATCCCATTACATAAGCAGAACTCCACTGGAATATCTGTTTGGTACTGCTTAACTAGTCAACATACTGTATGCAGCATTGAGCCCATAGCTTATACTCATTAACTACTTGTTATGTGTAGTTAATACATATAATTAACACACATATTAACACATGATTTTGTAGTCAATCATGAATGTTGGTGACTTTTGATGGACCAGTGTTTGTGAATAAAATAGGTCGTCCTAATAAGCTATGTGTGTGTGGCTTGCTTCAATAGCTCAGTTGGTAGACCAGAGGACCATAACATGGTTATTAAGTCATAATCTTAGGTAGTAGATTATGCTGGCGTTGTATCCTTAGTTGCTGGTTCAAATCCAGCTCGAAGGAAAATGTTAGCAAAGCCGTGAAATTTTCTTTTCAGTTCCACTACTGTGATTTTTAACTACTGAACTTTTTGCTGAATCGTGCTTATCATATAATCATGTTAAGATGTTGTTTTAGTGCGACTACTTCAGTGGGGCATTGCACAGGGTTTGCCTTCGTTAGCTCAGTTGGTATTATGCAGGACTGTAGTGGGTTACTTGTAAATTTTTACGCAACTGGTTAAAGTCTTGCTTGAAGGAACCCTTTTTGTTATTATTAACTAGTCAAGACACGGTTTACTGCAATAAGCCTATACTACTACTCCTGACACACCACAACATCAAGCCCACTCAAAATAATTTCTTCCCATGAATTCCTGTGAACCAGTGGAAAATACCAGCTTTATGTCTTTATATGTCTTTCATTACAAATTTCACAAGAGCATTTTAGAAGTGGAGGTTTACTCCGTATAAGGTCTTTTATTTTGAAAGCTGAGCAGCTTCTTTATTCTGTTCCTGTGTCTGACTTTCTGCCCTCTTCTTCTGCTCTGCAGTTATCTGTAAAAAACAAAACAAAACCAAAAAACAGTATCAGTGTCTGGGCTTGTCAAACATAATAAGACCAAATAAACCAAACTTAAGAAGGTAATTATGCCAGTTTTGAACCTATGGAATTTATCTAAACACTCACTACAATCCTCTGCTCTTCCAGCTGAGCCATCAGAGTGATGCTGCATAGAGTTTCAAATACAGCTGTTGTGCACAATACGGGGGTGTTGTTTCAGGAAATCCCTTTGCTTACACATTCACTGAACATCCACTGTTTCTGTGTCATCAGGTATGACGAAGAGCAGGCGCAGAGCGAGAATGCTGAGCGTGACCTGCGGAGCCGTTCCGGTCAGTCACTTGGGTCAAAGGGCACCAAGGGGAGTGCAGGCGTTCGCCCTACTGCCGCCACCTGGAAGTGAAGCGATAATTTTTCCCTAAAATTTACTTCCTGTACAACACTCCAGGGACCTTCTGTGGTGAACCACTTGGACTTCTTTTTTTTTTAGCACATTGGACAGATGCTCCCTCCGTCCAGATTTCACTGACTGTGGCACAGGGAGCAATGGCACTGCTGCTCAGTGGAGAAAAATCAGCTATGTGCTCACATTGAGAAGGTTGAAAAGCTTGTGTTTGTCACTGTTTATATGAATGTAAAACAAAATAAGTGGAACTGACAGTGCTCTGACAGGTTTAAGGTCAAATCAAGTAGGTCAAATATCACATACAGCAGCGGTTTCCACAATTAAGACAAGTGCTGATGAAATCTTCGGAGATGGACATGAAGGATTACTATGCATGACATTGGATTGCTGACACTTTAACTTGACCTTCCACACCGGTGCTAATGAGAACATACACTGTATGGTAATGAAGTGGTATAAAGTTATCAAATAGAAGTGATTTAAAGATTTAATTTATTAAAAGGCAGTCGATAGGCAGAATTAGCAGTACTAAATGTTAACAGACTTTATTAATTTTTTGTACGTTCATTATCAGTATGTTTTGCGGGGTTTTGATGATTGTATTCCTCTTGCACTTTATTTCTTTACATGTGCTTTAAAAAGTATGTCTCATTTCGAGTCTGACCCGTTGTCACATCTGCTGAAAATTTAAATGCTAATTATATGTGTTGGGATGTTTTCTTATTGCCTGCTCATTTCCTTCAACTACTAAAAAACTGAAACACTGATGAAGAGTTATCGTCCATCTTTCTGATAACTGGATTTGGGGCTAAATGATATTGGCGACAAGCTGAGAAATAAATCTTGGTCTTTTAAAATAAAGTTACAAAACTCCCTCTTACCTTACTGATTCTGTTTTGGGCTGCTGCTAACATTTTTTCTGTAATTTTTTACTTTTTCCATGAATTCACTAATGACTTTGCCTGTGAAATGATATAAGATGTATTAAAATGAATTACAGAAGGTGTAACTTGAAAAGGTTTTCAAAAGTTCTGCATTTATTACTACTTCCACTTCTAATTCAAGTCAACAATCAGGAGTATTATCCATGATCATTTTCTCCAAATAGCAACGAAAAGACAGTGAAAGGGTTTAGAGAATAGTGTCTGCCATCAAATTGTGATTAAACAAGGTTGAAACAGTATGATTCAGCTCTGTCCTGACACAGTGTCCTTTGTGCTGTTTTCTGTGTAATTAAATGCTGCTTTTCTTTAGTTGCATTATTTGTGCGGAGTCATGATTTGAAATAACAAGCTGTGTAAAAAAGTACACCTTTCTTTACTTTACTAAATTCATTCTGTTTAAATAAAAAGCTGTCAGGTTACTGTTAGGGGGAGGGTTGTAGTCTTTGTTGAAAATAAATGTGTAATCTAGAGAATAATCAGAGGTCAAGCCTTCAAAAAGCCTAAGACCTATATGTTCTTGCTGTTGCCACAGCAGCAAAGCAGGTCTCTGCATGGTACTGTTTTTTGGTTATCAGCAGGTTGTCAAGTGGTGTAAGCTGTACATGCTGTGGCCTGTGACTGAAGTCCCCAAAGTAAACACTCTGTTTTTACGAACCAAATTTAAATTTAGAAACCAAATTTACTGGAAGGTTAGGTTCCCACGGCTGCTTGTCTTTAACCCCTTTACAAACTTTTGTGAACAATACATGAACAGAAACTCCTTTAAATGTTTTTTGCTTTTATATTTCAATAAAATATCGTACTGTTGATGCGCTGATAAACAGTTATGGTTGCAATTTGTCAGTTTGTGTGTATTGACCCTTCAACAATAAGAGCAGTCAGTTTATTTGCATGTCATATGTCATCTGCTGGTGTGAAAGAAATCTATTGTTCATTGGAAAGTGACCATTGCACATCTCTGTTAATCATATCTTAGCTCAAGTTACAGAATTAGTCAATGGGCTTTACATGTGTTATTTTGGTGGAAGCACAAGGCGGTTATAACTTCCTATTTCTGAAAAGCCATCTGTGGTTGTTTATTTTTTTTAATCATCTTTCATTGATAATATTTTCTCACGGATTCATTATCTGAATAAATATTTGTAAGAGGATGAAAAAAACATGCCTCCTTCGATTCCACAGTGTACTTTCTGATTTTCAGAGGAGAATTTGTGTCATTCTGTTGCTGATTCATTTTAATAAAAAAAAAAAAACATGGATATCGTCAGCAGCGATACATAGGAACAGAGGCCAGCAGCACCCAGTTCTCATATCTGGTGAGATTTAATTAGAGTCCCCCCCCCCCAAAAAATGACCCCAAACAGCAGTAGATGTGCTATATTGTTGGCTCTTTGTACCTCCGTATCTATTGTTTTCAGATGACATGGTCTGGAGCGCCACAGACCTCACAGTGGGAACTACTAACTTTTCATAAATAGTAATCTAAAAAAGTTTTCTGGGGAATGTGACGTCAGAATGCGCGTCTCGCTCGTTTGCATAAGAAAATCTATCTTGACTAGTCCAGCATCGGAAGTCATGTGATTTCAAAATAAAGTGTGTGACACCGAGAATATCGAGAAACAAATGCACCACTTAGGTTGCCTAAACAGAATTCATCTCTGCTAAACATTTTTTTCCAGATTAGTTTCTTCAGATTACAAGTGCAATATTATAATGAGGCCACAAGTAATTTTTTTCTGGTTTAAAATAAGCCTTTGAGGGTTGACTCGCCCTATTGGTCCACATACACAGTTAAGGCCAAGTGTCTTTTCTTTTTTTTCTTTTTGCCATTTCATTAATTAAAATGTATTTTAAACCTGTATAAAAATATTTTTGGAGTAAATCATTTAAAAAATATATACATAAATGAAAAATCCTCCATATACATATATGAGGAAAAGAGAGAGAGAGAGAGAGAGAGAGAGAGAGAGAGAGAGAAACATAGAATACATTACCACCATGACCATGATTTACTTGCAGTGTTTCTCTTTAATCTGAAGACATACTTTATATGAAGATTTTGGAAGTGGCTGATCATTGGAACTGTGGCTGGATGACAGTCTCTTGTATAATTTTATGTAAATACCATGATAGTGTGCTGTTTAAATCTAATATTTATTATTATTTATTTGTATTGTTGTGGTGTGTTTTATGGTATAGCACCTTTGTTTTGAATATGCTATAACCATAAAATTTGTTTACATACTTATTTTATTTGCCAAAAAAAAACTTGTTTTTGTTAAAAGTTGCAAACATATGAGCACAAATATTTTCAAGCGAAAGCTGTAAATTCAAACATTATTTATGGAAAACAAAAAAAGGACTTTTTTGTTATGCATTTCATTATTTAATTGTTTTAAAGATCTCACATGAGCTGTTTGCTCAATAAAGTGTGTAATTTAATTCAAGCAGTCTCCTTCAGCTCTATGATCTCTGTGAAACTCTGCTTGGCGTTATATATACGTCATCGCCTGTCCTCGCAGTCTTATTGTGAAAATCTTGACCGGATGTGCAGGGTCGTCTGCTTATAACTGACACGGCTATTTCAGTCAGTTGATCCATGGTGCCGCTGCTGAGCAGAAAAACGGCGAAAAGATTTGTAAATTGGTACCACTGGGACCAGTAACGCTTCATTAGATCATAAATCCTCAATAGGACCAGTTTAAGGTAAGTTTACATAGATACTTTTATGTTGTGCTCTATTACTAACTTACATTTACTAACTGAAGGGGCTGTGGCTTATTCGCTAATGTTGGAGCTAACTGAGGGCTAACTTTATTAATTCGCACTTGAAGGAAGTTGGCTTTACAAACACGAGAACCGGTATTTAGTCGTGGGAAAGGTCAGATAATGGTAGCGCTAAAGTGGTTTCAGGTGTGTCATGGACTGTAAAAGTGAAGTTGAACTAGTTCACCACTGACTATTATCACGGTTGCAGTAACTTGGATATTCCGGGGACCTGTAGTAAGACTTAAGCCAGCACAGTTAAGTGGTAATGTACTAAATGTCACCGTGATTTATGTGGGATTTGATGTTATTGTTATAAAGCAGAGTCGGTCAGCTGCTTTAAGCTGTTTCACCTCAACTGTTCTCACGTTTTTGTAATGCGAGTTTGGAGCTGAAGTGGTAAAGGGCGGGGCAGGTTTCGCAAGTAAAGATAACCTCCTAGCTTGCACGCTGTGCTCGCAGCATTACATAATTTTAACATTTTCCGTGGAAACTAATAGATTGGTATGTTTGTCTGAGCTCTGACACATGCCCTCTTGATCTGCTCTGCTCAGTTTGCTGCAGTGTCATCTGGCTGCCAAGTTCTGCCCTCCTCAACTCCTGTGCTGCACATATCCCGACAGTCTGTGTCTATATTGCTCAGAGCTTTGGGGACTGACTATAACAAAACACCTAATGGTCATGACATTAACCATGAATGAGTGGAAGTTATCAGTCATCATGTAGCAGGAGAATTTAGAGATGGATACTAAGGCGGAGATTTGAGGTCCTTGTGTTTTGTATGTGTAGTTTTGTTGTCAGGGTAAAGCAGTAGTGAAAATGCACCTGGTTCCTTTTTTTATGGGGGGGGAAGACATCCAAAATGATTGGACCTTCACATAACCAAGCTAAACTTAGAATGGGTGTTCCAATTCAGGCTGAGGACACTTCACTGCATTTTGAGGTACTGTTGTTGGTGTATTCCCACGAAGAAGTTAAATGACTATGGGCCTGCAACACTTGATGAGACTATCTTTACTAGAACTAGAATAAATAAATAATATGCTACTGAGTTCATCTCATAACCAAACTCCCCCGTGTTTTCACAGTCTCTTACTCTTGTGCTCCTCGACATCATGATGGGTGTTTTGTGCAGCTGTTTTTCCTCTAAATAAGAAGTTTTGGTGGCCACCAAATATATTTGGGCTTTCCAGGGTTGGTTAAAGAAAAGTAACTTTATTTTTTCTCTAAGTAGCATTTGCATTTACTTGGGCATAAAATCTGTGCCCAAGAGGACTTTTACATTGGTGTTTTTTGACTGAAGGCTTTCTTTTGGTCCTCTTGACTCAAGCAGTGAATGTAAATATTGTGTTCGTAACTGGTAGATAATTGAGTTTTAAATTGAATTAATTGCCCAGACCTAATTCAGTTCAACATAATCCTTATTTATTTTAGATTAGGACTTCTTATTACAGTTTAAAAAAAGAGTTCTTTCTGTCTCCCTTTATACCAGCCTTCTTCTCTTTAGCTTCCCCTTGGAAACAGAAGATTTGGGGCTTCTATGAACACCTGGATTGTGCCTGAAATTACCGTATTAGTGCTATCCACTCTCTGACGTGATGTATAGGAAGAAGCAGGAAAAACAACCCACTGCATGAGCATTTGCCATTATAACAGTTAGGGGTGTGCGATATGACCAAAATCTCATATCCCGATATAAGAATTCTATCGTCCCGATAACGATATAAATCACAAAAATGTAACACTTTCTGTAAATTCTGTGAATCTCGGGCAGCTCGACTTATGGAAGTGTTTCCAGCTGCGCGTCATGTAGCTGGAATCAAGTGTTTTAACAGATGCATGAAATTATAAATTTTTAGACATAAGTTGTAACAGCTGCCGTTTTTGTTTGTTTTTGTTTTTTGTGAGTATTTATTACACAGCGTGCTGCGGGGAAAAGCCTCTAAGGTTTGAGTCTAAGGTTTTGTTTTTTTTTTGTTTTTTGTTTTACTTCTCATCCGTAAATAATCTGCTCTTTCACGTGATTCAGTTTATTTTGAAAAGTCTCAACAGGAGCTTGAGCTTTATTGTGAAAGGTTTATGTGGAACATAAACAAGCGGACACGTGATGGTGTTACCTTCGTTGTTGCTAACCACAACGCATAAAAACAGACGCTTGTCCATCCATAGTGTGGTTATATAAAATATAAGAGAAAGAGAGAAGTTTAAGAAATTAATATAGCCACTAGAATGACCATCAAAACGATGAGAAAATATTGCCATAAACAGTTTATTTTCCGACACCACGAAACAAACGTAAAATGAAATGATAGCTGTTTTTATATTGTCATCCGATATATATTGTTATATCAACAACACTAATAACAGTATGTAAAGTACAAAAAATAAGTATTGCTTCTTTTATGCCAATCCACTTATAAACAAAAATAAGGATAAGAAATTGATTTGTAACAGTTGGTAGATTACTTGTTTGCGGTTCTTTGCTGTAGGGCTGCCACGATTAGTCGACTAGTCACGATTACGTCAACTATCAAAATCGTAGACGACTGATTTAATAGTCGACGCGTCATTTGAAGCTTTGTAAGATCACAAAAGACGCAGGAATAAGTAGTAGGATTTAAGAGTGTAATAACGGACTGAAACAGAAGATGGCAGCACTGCATATACAAGGATGCCAGCTGCCGTTAAACCCCGAAGAAGAAGAAGAAGCGGTGTCCCAGAATTCATAGCGCAGCCCAGCTCAGTTTCCAACAATGGCGGCAGCTAGTTAGTTTTAATATTACTCTTATTATTCTTTCTGGGTCACAAAATAAACGTTTAACGTATATTTAGGCGAGAATGTAACTGTGTAAACCTCAAATATCTGCTCAGTTTACCAAGACACCACATTTTCAAAAGCGCTCCGACGTTTTCTGAGACGTCTGTTACCCACTAGCTCGATAGCTAGCCGGGGGCAAGGCTCACTAGAGCCCGTGAGAACACCGGACTCCCGGCAAATCGTTTTCAAACCCACTGCCGTCTGTCGCTACTCAGGTTAAACATATATAAGTCACTTAGATAACTTAAAAATTTTATTGTTTGGCTTTTTTTAGTATTTTATTTGTTCCTGAGTAAATCGGTTTGGCTGAGAAATCAAGTTATAGTTTTTACACAGCTGAATAAATGTCAAGCAGAAAACTGATTATCAAAAGTGTGAGATGCTGGAGAATATACTCCGGTGTCCCGTTATATTTTAGATAGCATGGAGTTTATTAAACTTCACCGAAACAATCTGCAAATTTCATTAAAATTTATTAAACTATAATCTTGTCTTTATTTTTAGTTGGCACATACCTTACGCACTTAAAGCTGTAAGCTAATGATAGTTCTATAAGGGCAGATGAATGCTTGTGCAGTAAGCTGTACGTTTTACGTCCAATGGATGCATGATCTGATTAGTCGACTAATTGCAAAAATAATCGGTGACTAGTCGACTATCAAAATAATTGTTTGTGGCAGCCCTACTTTGCTGAAGACTTTGCATACTGCTCATAATGCAAGACTGGGGCTTCCACAGGAAAACATGCCTGGTGGTGATGTAACAATCTCCTCTTTCCCTTTCATGTAATACTGGATTTCCCTCCATTATGTTTCTCTCCATGCTGCTGGCATACAGAGTGGAAAGTGCCTGAAATTGTGGAACAAATGCCATTGTTTATCCTTGTCCACTGAGCAACGGGGACTGATCAGTGATGTCGAGGCTACAGTTAACTGGGTGTTGACGGACCAGCGGTTTCATTGTGTAGAGATCTGAGGCTTCTTAACTATAGTTAAGTTCTACCAGTGATGTCTGTAAGGGCCACAGATGCTGTTCTGGAAAGGCATATTCCTTTAAGAGCAGCTGTTGAGCTCATGTGAGGAAAGGAGGGCAGAGTTGACTGAGAGTGATAGATATTAAAGGTCATGGCCTGTGATTTTATTTATTTTTATTTTTTGGTGGATACTACTACTACTCCTGAGTGCACAAGTTTGTTTTTTTTTTCTTTTTTTTCCCTCCTTCTTTAGCACAGTTGGTATTAAACAATGCCCTGCAGTGAAAGTGCAATATTGAAGGGATAGATCAGCTCAGCTGCACTCTCCACCACAGAGATTGCAGCTGCTTTGTACTACAATAAAGTAAAATGGAAACATGCAAAACCAAAAAAAAAATCACCCTTGCTCTGGTAAGTAACTTCCATGTGATTAGCTTTCAGCACATATTTCATTTTTTGCATTGTTTTGTGTATGTCATGTATGAAAATGGTTGAAGTTGCTCAAACATTTAGTCTACCCTCCACATAAAAAAGTATCATAGCTTCACAACTAATCAATTTCCTGGTTCTTTTACCTCTTATGGTTTGCAGTAAGGCTGCCACAAACGATTATTTTGATAGTCGACTAGTCACCGATTATTTTTTGCGACTAGTCGACTAATAAGATCATGCATCCATTGGACGTAAAACATACAGCTTATTGCACCAGCATGCGTCTGGATTTGTATAACTACCATTAGCTTACAGCTTGAAGTGTTTAAGGTATGTGCAAACTAAAAATAAAGACAAGATGATAGTTTATTAAACTTTTAATAAAATTTGCAGATTGTCTCAGTGGAGTTTAATAAACTCAGCCGTCTGCTCCTTGCTATCTAAAATATAACAGGACACTGGAGTAAATTCTCGACCATCTCACAGTTCCGTTTAATCAGTTTTCTGTTTGACGTTTATTCAGCTGTGGGAAAACTATAACTTTAATCTCAGCAAGACCGATTTACTCAGGAACAAATAAAACGCTAAAAAAAAAGCCAAACAATAACAGTTTTAAGTTATCTAAGTCACTGATATATCATGTTTAACCTGAGTAGCGAAAGTCCGCGGGGGGTTTGAAAACGATTTGCCGAGAGTCCGGTGTTCTCGCTGGCTCGAGTGACCACTTAAACCCCCTAGCTAGCTAGCCAGCTGGTGGGTAAGAGATGTCTCCGAAAACGTCAGAGCACTTTTGCAAATATGTGATGTCTTGATAAACCGATCAGATATTTGCACAGCTACATTCTCGCCTGAAAATATCTTAAAAGTTTATTTTGTGACCCAGAAAAAGTAATATTAGAACTAAGTAGCTGCCGCCATTGTTGGAAACTGGAATTGGCTGGGCCGCGCTATGATTCCTGGGATGGGTTGGGGGTTGAGCTACGCTGAGGAAATGAAGAACGCAGTTGGAGGCGTCTTCGAATTTGGGAAGCCTTCGTCACGCTGCTGTAACGTAATCGGCCTCCAAAGGATGCGGCCTGAATTTGGACACAGCTACGAAAACTGAGTTGCTTCTTCTACTTCAGGGTTTAATGGCAGCTGGCATCCTTGTACATGCAATGCTGCCATCTTCTGTTTCAGTCCGTTATTACACTCTTAAATCCTACTAACTCGTGCGTCTTTTAGGATCTTACAAGGCTTTAAACGACGCACCGACTATTACATTTGTTGTCGACAATTTTGATAGTCAACGTAACCGTGATTAGTCGACTAATCGTGGCAGCCCAGTTTGCAGGCAGTTAAATATCTATCAATCCTGGAGTCATTAGTGGCCCATTCAAAAATTCTTGCAAATCTTATCTGAGGAAAAAATATAGCAAATGTGGATGTGCCTTTTCATTTCATTTTATAAGTTGTGGGTTCTTGCTTATACTGGCAGATATCCAGACTAACATGTATTTGTCAGGCAACAAAAACTGACACAGAAGTCATCAGCATACCTCCAATTACTGAATGCATTTAGATGGAGGCAGAATGAGATTATGTCACATGAATGGAGCAATATCTGTGTTTCACTATTAAATGTTTTACTGAAAATGGCCATCGTATCACAAATCCTCATCAAATCACTTGCTTTGTATCATCTGGTGTTCTGATTATGTTTCTCAACCACTGATATAAAGACTGCTTTAGGCATGTGTGCGCCTGTCGGCTGTATATATGTGCTCATTTCTGTGGTGCGTACGTCCTGTTGTTTCCTGCTTTTCTGCTTCATTCATTACTATCTGTGACAGTCTGCAGGGCACTCTGAGGAACATAAACATGCAATGAGAAGTCTGTCTATTGATAGCTTATGGAAAGGAATATGCCCTTGGTAAAGGGTGTGTTTTGCTTAGCAGTCTTTCCCACCATTTGCAGAAGTCACTGGGAGCTCGTGTCTTTTTACAGACGTGACTCAGGCTTTCTCACTTCTTGCCAGCATACTACAGTAAGTGTTCATGTGCTTTTAATAAAATGGTCATCTTTTGCCATTCATCAGCACTGGTCGATGTCCTGTTTTTGAGGGAATGCACAGCATTTATCAGTTATCCCTGTGTCCTACATAATGACAAAATGTCACATTTTGACATTATGTTATGCCCAATGCGGAGAAATTATAAATCAGCACAGCTGGAAACTAATGAGATTATCATGGAAAGCCCCATGAAGGAAAGCAAATCCAGCTATAATAAAGACTAAAAATGTTGAACACAGTAATAGACGAGTCTTTTTTTTTTTTCTTCCTCTTCTTCTTCCTCCTCCTAATAATTATACATATATGCCTAAAGATATGTGGTAGTCTGTGAATACATCCTTGAACCTTTACAACCTTAGAACTGTTACAACAGCAGCTAAAATAACAGTAAACTGTTTTAGAAGTTAATGTCATTCATATAAGAGTATTGAACAGACTTGAGCTCGCTTTATACTACTCATATCTATTTAAAACAATATGATTTTAAGGAAGATGATTTTATTATTATTATTTTCAATAACATCATATGCTCAACCTGTCCTGTTTTACTGTTTGTTTCAACACTTAAGCAGAGGTAAACTATACCTCATCAGGTCGTGCTCACCCTATTCGGAGTCTGCTTTTTAAACCATTCACAAAAGAAACCACTAATACTACTTTCCAAACAGACAGCCTGACAAGTGTATTACAAAGCAAGATTAATGGGTTAGCGAGTTATGTCAAGTCTTTCAGTGTAATGAAGGTGGTTCTGTTTTAACCTGGGAAGAGCGCCATAGCAACCTATGCTGACCACATAACCTTTTCCAGTGTAAAGTCTGCTGTAATTTCCACTTTATCTGACTCAGACTTCAGTAACATTCAGCTTATTATAGAATTATGATTATTAATATAAGATCTCCAGCCTGCAAAACTGTAGCACCAAAGGAATCTGTTGTAAAGTTATCATAGTGCAAACTGTGCATCACATTGGCCTGGTTTTTCTTGCATACAGAACTATTGGTACCAAACCCTCCCAATGCATCCTCAAGCAAGGTTTTGGTCTTTCCTGAAAGCAAAATTAAATCAATAGGATTATATTTTCATTATGATGGGACTTGCTTTACTCAAGCATAAAATAAATTTTCTTTAACAAATAGCCCAAAAAAGACAATGCATAGATTTCAATTAAAGTTAAAGACTTATTGCCCTAGTTATCTACTTGTGTACATAAACACGCACCAGAGAGTTCTTTGAACCTGGAAAAACGATGCTGGAATTTTTATTTTTTTTTATTTATTTTTTTTCTCCATTCAAAGATTCTTGATTTTATGCAGCATCTTCTGTGTTGGTATATTTGCCCCTTTCTTTGGAAGTATGCAGTATCGTTCAGTGTAGAACTTGAGTCTTTGATGTGGCAAAAAAGGGAAATGTGTCAAACTCACCCTTTCATGTGGGCACTTGGAGAGCCAGGGTTGGCAAAGAAAGTTGATAACCGCTATCAAGATACTGTTATCTGTTTGGGGTTTTGTCAGTCCAGCTAACTCGAAGAAAGCCTGGCTGTGTTGAACTCAATTCGTAGAACAGCTCTTTGGTGTGTTTTTTGCAAAATGGGTTCGAGTAGTGACAGTGTGGGAATTTACTTAACATGCCATGGCTCAGTCAGGCACTGAGGAATGTATTTGTTCACTTCTATCTTAAGGCTATTGTCAGCAATTAAATTCCACTGTGGTTAGTACATACACTTATCAGACTTCAGTGATTATGCAATTTCTAAGCCTGTAATCTAAGGCAGTCTATAGTCTTGATTAAATCATACATTTAGAAAGACACTTGTCATTTTTATTCAATTCAAATTTAAACGATAAACACTCGACTTTAGTTTCCGCATATTTAAGTGTTGTTGTTTTTTTGCTTGGGCATAGCAGCATAGTGTTGAAATTTCCAGCGTTCTCCTACAGTGACAGACTGAGTGGACTTCAGACCCCAGCTTAGTCAACACCATTGTTTACAGTTCTGGCTCAAGCTGTGTTCAATTGTTTAGCACAGTCCACACAATGTCCTTCAGAGCCAAGGGTGTGCAGAGGTTTTCCTATATAGGAATTCAGTCTTTGTGGCGATTTAAGTTTCTTTTAAGTGTGTAACAGATTGTCCTATTCATCCTTGTTTATTTTGAATGTAGCTACTAGAACAATCACCTGCTCAAACTAGGGCTGCTCAATTAATCGAATTTTAATCACGATTACATCTGGGCTTTCAACGATCATTAAAAATGACTGAGCCGATTATTAGCCCCTCCCTCATGCTTTACTCTCGCGCTGCTCCATGTGGCAAATCAAGCGCACTGCTCTGCATTTCGAACACGCGTCACAACAAGAGGACCCGAGGGAAGCTCGGAAAGCTAAGCAGAAGTTATTTGGAGAGGAGTGGACTGCCGTTGGTTGAAAAGAGAGGTAAAAAAAAAAACTTACGGTAAGTGGTGTGGAAACATTATGGCTTCGCGGAGTCAGACGTGGATCAAGTAGACACAGTGTGTAAACTTTGCTATGGTGTCGTAGCTGCACCACAGAGCAACACTGCAAAGTTCACATTTTTCATTTATTTCTTATATTGCAAACATTTGCACTGTTATCAGTATTTGCACACTATTTTATATTATTTTTTTAAAGTCATTATTCAATACATTGTTATTGTTAAACCTTTAAAGCCGGTCAGAGCAGCATGCTCGTTTTGTGTAACTATTTTTAAATCCCTGTAGAACCTGAACGCTAAGCTAGCACAATAAATTTTTTTCAATATGAAACCAGAGGAGTTGTACGTACTTCTTATGCCATCAGCTTGTCCTCGGTCACGGTTTCCTTCCACATATAGCTTTGCAAAAATTGCATAAAAAGAGCTTGCAGGAACAAAAACATAATATTCCAGAAACACGCTTTGCCGATCCGATCATGAACTTCCCACATTGAACAAGACGTCAACGCGAACTATCGCAAGTGACGTCGTTTTTGCGGAAAATGTAGTTTTTTACTTGTAGGCCTTAGAACTCGAATTGCACTGCTGGAAATAGTTTATTTTGATGCACATGCACATTCTTTGCAAATTTGCATCATAGGATTGTTTTTTTGTTTTTCCTGCAGTATATAAAAATTGCTGTATCTCCAAAAATAAAACTATGAAGACACTCAAAATAAATTTCCTGTTGTTGTTGTAAACTATTTTTTGCAACTTTTTTGTATTTAAAGTTTTGAGGGATAAACCTCTTAAATTTCTCCAAGTAGAAATATATGTAAAAACAAAAACGATTTTCAATTTTTTTGTAGTTTATTGCACTTTTTTGCAATTAATGTAGTTACTATGGACTTAATGCATACACATTTTTAAAATATGGGCTATAACAGTTGTATTGATGTATAGCAACTTGAAATGCTCCCACAAATGGCACTACAGCATGTAAAAAAATAATATAAGCTCTGGCGGACGAAATAAATATCGTCAAATAATCGTGATCTCAATTTCAGTGAAAATAATCGTGATTATCATTTTTGCCATAATCGAGCAGCCCTAGCTCAAACATATTTGTATCCTGAGAATATAAGTATGTAGTTTAAACTGAGTTTTCATATCCCCAAGCACATGAACACATCTCAAAATGTTGATGTTTATGTATCTTGTAAAGGCAAAGTCATATTCTCAGTTTCATCCCCTCCCATGAGTAGCAAAACAGAAATGTGTATGTGTATTACTACGGTTGTTATTGGTTTACTCATATTAGGTCATTATGATGTTATTAGAGGTTTCTGTTGAATTTTCTTGCTGGTTTCAAATATCCTTGCCCCTTGACATCACCTTTGTTTTTGTTTGGGCGTTTTTGTTTTTTTTTCTCTTCCTGTCACCCACACAAGTAGCTTGTGTTGTGTAGTCCACTGTTTGAAACGGCTGGTAGGAGGGATAGGACAACAGGATTGCACATGCCCCTTAATTCTTGGAAATTGGCTCTAATTAATTTTGTTATGAAGAGGTATCTGTTTGAAGTTTAATGATCACATGCTCATCATTTACAGTCTTCTGGCTTGTCTCTTTTGAGATTTTGATCATCTATACCTCTTACATGATTTCTTATGAAGGATGGTCTACAAAGAAAATTGTGAATTTTGCACTATACGGTCACGTCTAATCAGTCAAGTCTGTTATGTTAGAGCTCAAGGTTAGTTCCCCTTCTCCACCCATCATTGGTTCAAAAGTGTATGATGACTGAACAGGGTGTGTGGTGTTTGTTAACTTAAAAGGGACCCATTTTGCTCATTTTTGACTCAGTATTGTTGTTTTCTCTGATTCTCTATATAGTGTGTAGCTTACATGCACAAATAATGAAATTGAAATGGTGCTCTTATTTAGAGAAGTAACCCGTTTAACAACAATAAACTGAGTCAGGAATGGTGTTATAACTGGACTAACTTTTTGATGCAGACAAAATGCTCCACAACTACAGCTTATTAAAGCTGTCATTTATGAGAAAATTAAAGTTCACCCCTTTTTTTTTTTTCTTTTTTTTTCTTAAAAAGAAAAAATGTATAGAAATGGTGGCACACCATCTGTTGTTGCATAGTTTCTTCTGAGTGTGTGTATTGGCTGTTAGACCGACATAACTTCACAGTTTAAGAGAAAATTGTTCATTTGCCTCCCTGGCCTGCGGACACCACAATACTACCCTCTGTCCAAGTCCTGCCCTGGAGGCCATGGGCCACTGACCATTGATGAACAGACCCACAGAGCAGTGGGCCTCATCTTCTCACTGTCTCGCACAGCTGAAAGGGGCCCAGTGTGTTCATACTTGGCACTAAATTGAATCTTGTGTGATCCAGTCGGAAGTGGACAGCTCTCAATTGGGGGTGAGAATTGTTAGATTTATAAGTTGATTTTTTTTAATTTTATTTTTTTAAAGTAAAAGTGACTACTGGAGGAGTTTTACAAGACTTTGATAAAACTGCTAAACTCACTGTGGGTGTGAATGCATCTAAAAGTGTGTAGTTTTGTTAAGTTACAGATCTTAAAAAAATAGAGGTAGAACATGAACGCTTTAATTTGCTATGTTTTTATTGAAGCCACATTTGACTTTACTACCTCAGCATCTGAGCATTATTAAAAACTTCAAATTACTTCTGCTCTAAGTGTAGCTGAGCACAGAATTTGCTGGGTGAAAGTTCAAATACACTTTGAAGTGCCCATTTGAGAAGCATTTGCATCCTGTTGATACTTGCAAACTGTCAGCTGACATCGGTTAGATTCAACTCTGATCTGAAAATGTATATGAGATACTAGAATGAAAAGGGCCTCCAAGTTGATGAGGATGAGAGGAAGGAGAGGAGTGGGAAATTTAGCAGAGAGGAGTGAAGGGAAGAATAAACTGCCTGTTTTTTGAGGCTTTTGAGTTTGAAATGCTGGATGCGAGGACTCAAGGAGTAACAGAGCAAAGACTGTCGTACTAGTCTGGAGGAAACGGAAGCTGCCCGCTGTGCGCCTCTTGATGGTTTCTTTTTCTGCGATAATAGAGACTCAGTGTTCTGTGAGTAGCCGCTGTGGTTTCAACTTGTCATATGTGCTGGTGGGGGCGTGGGGGACCCACCTGCTGGCCAAGATTATCGAACCAGATCACACACTCTGCATCTGTCTGAACTGCTCTTCTGAACCTTTTATCTTTCACATCTTATCTGCGTCTGAACACAGCTGTAGTCTCTGTGGAATTTTGTGACAGAACAGTGATGTTGACTAAATGCTGTTTTCTTGGTGGTTTTGTAATGCATGGAGGGAAGACAAATTTGAGTGTTTAAAATGTTTCCCTTCCTCCTTTTGGTTTATGAACATCAGCTTGTCTCCCCCCCACACATTTGTGAAACAGAAAGTTACTGTAATAACATGTGAACTAGACTGATTGTAAAAAGCCTTGGACCTTTTTAAATGGAGTGTGGTTTGTGCTCATAACATGGATATTCTGACTTTTAATTTTTGCATGCGTTTTCTCTAGGACCCACACACTAAGTGTAGCTTTGGGCAGCAGCCATGTCAGGCACCTATGATGACTCCATGATTGATGTCTCCAGTGACAGCTTCTGGGAGGTGAGATGCATTAAATCTTTCCTCTGTTCTACAGTTTGTAACTTGGTTATTTACACTTTTTTTTTTTTTTTTTTTTTTTTTTTTTTTTTTTTAAATGGCTCAACTCAAGCAAACGATTGAGGATCAATTATAATATAATTATGCTCTAAATCATTCTTGGGAGGGGTGTAACTGCTCTCCAAAAGAAAGCCCTTTAATAGAAAACAAGCACTGTAGTTTGTGTGGGTTTTTTCTTTCTTTCTGTATATCCATCAAGTTTTATTTTCTGGTTTGCAGGTTGGAAACTACAAGCGCACCGTGAAACGGATAGACGATGGTAGTCGGCTCTGCACAGATCTCATGAACTGCATTCATGAGCGGGCGCGTATTGAAAAGGCCTACGCACAGCAGCTCACAGAATGGGGGAAGCGCTGGCGGCAACTTGTAGAGAAAGGTAAGATTAAATTGTACATAGTTAATTTTTTTTTTATATACATAAAGATTTTGCTTTGTCTTAAGTAAATTGAGTGTAGTTTATACTGTGCCGGTTCGGTTGCCTAAAGGCTCTTTGGGTGAAAAACCTACAATAAATTATAATTATTGTAGCATCTTAATCTTTCTAATATATTTATCACCCAGAACAATGTGCTGATTCATCATCAACAATGGGAAATTTGAGCTCAAGTTGAATCGAAGCGTGAATTTTCTCAATAACTCTGCCGTCAGGACCTCAATATGGCACGCTGGAGCGAGCGTGGGCTGCTCTGTGTACTGAGGCAGAGAAGGTGAGCGAGCTTCACATGGAGGTGAAAGCAGCATTGATGGGAGAAGACTATGAGAAGCTGAAAAACTGGCAGAGAGAGTCCTTCCACAAACAGATGATCGGTGGCTTCAAAGAGACTAAAGAGACTGAAGATGGCTTCCGCAAGGCTCAAAAACCCTGGGCCAAGAAACTCAAAGAGGTGTGAATTTCAAACTTCTCATGAGCTCAGGACATTTGATGTGAGTTAGGAAAAATGTAGTTTAGCTTTAATAAATCATGAGCAGCGTCAGCTTTACTCTAGAACTAAACATTTAGGTAAGGCTTCACATTTGAGGATTGCAAATCAAAATTGGGCTTTACAAATTTTAGTCTGGCACAAACATCACTTTGTTCTCATTTTAAATTTCATCCTCTGGTTGTATGGTCTGTAGCCTGAAAAGACAGGCTAACAAGCTACCAAACAAGGAATGTCACAAAAAGGAAATTTTAAGGGTGACTATCTCAAGAGGTGGAAGTACTTAATTACTCAATTTTAAAAACTGCTATATTTATCACAAGATGATCTCAGCAGTCAGAGAACGTCATTTCTCTTGTGAAGTTCATTTTTAACTTTTTGGTTTTTATATGCAACCATGGTTGCATGTCAGATGACCAAAAACAGGGTGTTAACACACCTTTGTTGCTGAGGAAGGACAGTCTTTCTTATGACTCATATGGCATTCAGCAGTATCCCTCTGGTAGTTTATTCAATTGTGCCTCTTTGAAGTTGGATAGGGCAGAGTAAAATTTCTCAACTTAAAGTGATGGCTATTATTTTGCTCATTTTCACTTTAATTTGTTAATGTCATTCACCTTCTATGGTCTGTGGGTCAAAAATGAAATGCACTCGGTGGATTTTGTTGTCTTAAAATTCAGTTGATAAAATCGAGCGAGTCCTTTTGTCTGTTTCAGGACTTTGGCTGCACAATTCTGATACAGTTAGCACATGTTGATAAACTGTTTGGTGCTTAGCAAGCTTTCCAGTTTTGCCATCTTATCTAAAGCAAGGAAGTCATTTATCATCTTGCTGATCACAGCTATAAATTTTACCCCTCAGTTCTCATGAATACATTTTACTGACTCAGTGGTAGTCATGGAAAGAAGAGCAAACAATGTCTTAAACAACACCAGAGCACAAGCACAGTTGTATCTGGTTAGTGTTGATTTTGAAGGTTACTGCCAGGCATAGGAAAGGAAATGGTGAGGGCACAGAGGGAGACTCCTTTGGTTGAAAATGAGGTCTATGTATTTCCTACTGCTACTTTTATTTTAGCCTGTTTACTTGTTGGAACCTTACCCCCCCTTCTTCCTGGGCATATTTATGACCGGGCATGTTGCAACCTTCAGGCTCCCACTACTTCCTGTGAGTATGATGTCACAGGGGATGGTGACATCCTGGCCTGTCATTGAGCAAAACTGTTTTGTGATGGAGATTTATTGATTGACCAGATGGGCAAGGACAAGCGATGAATGGCAGAGAGAAAATGGGGGTAATTAACTGGCTAGCTGACATGGGGGAAGTGGGTATTGTGTCAGTATCGGACCTGCCTTCTAAACTGACTATGAAGTATTTTATTCATAGGCCCAAGCCTTCTTGTTTTGTTTTTGTGGACATTAAATATTTTTTTTTCTATTCAGAAAAGGGAAAACACACAAATGTCTGTTATAACTTAAAAATTAGGGCTGGCTCTTGTTGTTTTGAGCCATCTAGCGTAATGATTACAAATGACATTAAAAAGTTCAGCTTTTTCGGTGAACAAGTGCGGTCATCAGTTTCACATAAATGTGAAGGCAGCCACTTGAACATTTTGGAAAGCATAACAAATGTTGTTTGCTTACATACTTCACTGAAAGTTTTCACACAAATTAAGGCTGGGTAAAGAGGTGGTTATATCTTCAGATACCAGTGTTAACAATTCTTTCCACACTTCCTCACACTGTTTCAAGTTACCTGGTTACACACGACTTGTGTCATTTCCTTAATTTTACTTTAACCATCAAACCTGCAGGTAGAGACTTTGAAGAAGGCCTACCACACTGCTTGTAAAGAAGAGAAGCTTGCAGCCAGCAGGGAGACTAACAGCAAACTCGAGAGCAACAATAACCCTGAAGCCCAAAAGAAACTCCAGGAAAAGGTGGAAAAGTGTCAGCAAGAGGTCCAGAAGGTACAGTTTCCTGTGGCAAGAGACTAAGAGGGAGGCTTGTAACTGGGAAGACATTTTGTTTTGTCGCCCCCCCCCCCCCCCCCCCTCCCCCCTCCCTTAGCTGAATGTGGGAATCTGCGTGAGTTTTTGTTTGTTAAATGTGATTTATCATTTCTTCCCTTCTTACCTTTCAGACTAAAGAACGTTATGAGAAATCCATCGAGGAGCTGAACAAATTGACCCCTCAGTACATGGAAAACATGGAGCAAGTGTTCGAGCAGTGCCAGCAGTTTGAAGACAAGCGCATTCAATTTTTCAAAGAGGTGCTGCTGGAGGTTAAGCAGCACCTGGACCTCTCAACCAATCACAGGTCAGAAATGACATAACATCCCTTTCAGAAAGACACAGATGTGGGAGAAGTTGGAGCTTTGAATAGTTGCACTTTAAGTGTATCCCTTGCCCTTTGTCATTGTAGATATCAGGGAGTTTACCACACACTGGACGACACAATCTCTGGCACCGATCCTGAAGAGGACCTAAAATGGTTCCGGTCCAATCATGGTCCTGGAATGCCAATGAACTGGCCCCAGTTTGAGGTAATGTACTAAAGACCACACTTATTTAATGCATGAGTGTAAATCGGCTAGGGGAAGGGTTGAGCTCTGAGAGCAATTGCTAGAGGTTTCCAAATAGTTTTTACATCTGAACCGGATGCTCTGTTTGACTCGTGTCACTCTGAAGAGTGGGTTGTTGTTCCAGACTTGATGAGATGATGATATACACTAATAGCTGTTATATATATATTATTCAGTAGGGTAATTTAAGAATGAATTAAAGTACTTTAGGAAGCTTATCTTAAGAGCTGCGGGTACTCTTGAGGTGCAGCTGTAAGCACCACAGGTCAGAAATGGGGAAAACATCTGAATGAAAAAGTTTCAAGGGAAGTAAAGCATTTGGCCCAAGCAGGAGTTATAGCCTTCTGTCACTCTTGGCATTGAGACACCAGAGGTGGAAGTAGATCTGTCTGCGGGTAAAGCTGCATGCGCTTCCACTGATACAATTTAGTGTTTTTGAATACTCTTGCAGGCATAGTTGTTCCCGTGAGCCAACTTCTTCCACTTTCTGTCTGACTAGTGCTTATTTTTGGAAGTTTAGGTTGTTGGTTTTTGTTTTTTGTCTTTTTTTGGGGGGGGGTTTAAAGAGGAATATATCTCCCCTTAGATTAAATTCTACACAACTGAGAACTGCTATCCATGGCACATTTAAGTAAACTGAATAAAACATCACTGTCTTAATTTCCCTGCAAGATGGAGATTTTTTTGTTTTTTTGTTTATGCAACTGTTTCAGCAACATGGTTTAGGATTACATAGTGTTATCTGCATTAAACCTGTTGTACCCCTGCTTTCCTTTCCGCATATTTGACAGAATTTGGAATGGTCTCGTCATCGTCCCTCTAAGAGATGGTCCATTGTAGTGAGTTCTGCATGAGGGCTATTCTCTCACAGCAGCCACAGGGAGACTATTTATTCCCACTAACCCTCTCTCATTCTGTGTGTGCCTTTGACTCAAGTTGCCTTAGTGAAACTTAACTGAGACAAAACTTCATGTGGTATATGCAGACAATATATGAATACTATCAGTGCCAGTCAAAGGTTCAAGCTTCCTGACATTTACTTTTCCTCGATATCAGAATTGCTGTAATTTATCTTTCGTCTTTCTAACTTTTGGACTCTGACCCGTCATTTCAGCCTCTGAGGCATTCCTGCAGTTCCTGTGAACTCTGCAGTGTCACATGATACTGTGTCATGGAAGACTTTGGTTTTAAGTTATAAATCAGAGGGGTTAGAGAAACAATTGGAGCTCTGAGGTTATGCTTGCATCCATTTTAAGGAAGAATAAAATTATGTAATAACCTTCCTCTTTGGTTGAGGGGGAAAATTTGTTGATGTTTCTTTCAATGGGATATGGATGCTGCATATGTCTGTATATCCTTGACACACTCAAATATAAACAGACATGTATGCACAGTTTTAAAATTGAGAATTAGTGGATCAGCTTGAGAAACGCTGAACTGATCAGGGACTCTGGGGCTGTGTGTTTAAGATGCTGTGCTTAAGTTCTCCCTGTACTAGCTGATGGGCTTGTTGATTCACGCTTTTCACTTGGCTAAGTTTGGCACAGTTGTACGGTTAATTTTTAATACGTAATTTTTTTAAATGTGTAACAGGAATGGTCCATAGACCTCAACCGAACCTTGAGCAGACGAGAAAAGAAGAAGCCATCAGAGGGCATCACATTGACGGGCATTAGTCCAGCTGGGTCAGACCAGCCTGTTCAGCCTGCCAAAACCAGCAACAGGTAGATGTCTGATAACTCATTGGTTCACTGTCTTTGTCAAACATGCAGAGAATAGAACATCTGATTTAATACACACATCTATCCAAACTCACCACATCAAAGATGCTGCTGCACCCTGTGCATGGCATCCTACTCTTAAGGAATGGCTGTAAACTTTGCATGAGGGAAGCTCCAGGAATGATGTTCAGTTGTGCAGCCGTCCCCATGGGAACAGTAAACATTTTGATACAGATTGTTGGGATAAAGTTATCGTCAAGAGACTAAGTCTGCTGGTGCATACCTGAAAGCATGCCAAAAGTACTGTGAAAATACAACCCACGCACATGCTTTATAGGCATTCATATTGGTAGTGACAAGTTGAAAAAAGGGTCGATTAATCGGACATCTGTACTTAAAGCAAGTGGGCTAAGATGTTATGTCAACTAATACTGTAATTAACAGACTCATTTTAAGATTTAAGCAAAATATCGACACAAACCCTCTTTCAGTTTATAGTAAGGGAGTTAATCCTCCATTGATCTAATAAAATACATAAGGGATTTAAGGCTTCTATCAAAGTTAAATGGCTGGCGGTTTTTAATAACATGAAGGAGTCTTTCTAAAGCGATAAGATGGGAATGTAGTTGTCCCCAGACATCTGTTAACTGTGTCGTGGCAACAGTACTGTGGACTTGACAAGTCATGGAAATGATGACAAAAGACTAATTTAGATACGCTCTATAAAAACTTGGTTAAATGATTTGTGTGTGTGTGTGTGTGTGTGTGTGTGTGTGAGATTGGTTTTTATGGGCCTGTGTGTTTTGGGAGGCCTCAACTCTTCACATTCCTTTGTAGCTTTGTAATCTCTCAATTTAATGTGCAAACACCTGCTGTTTGCTCTTAACAAGCAGGAAGATGTGTGCATTTAAAACTTGTGGAGGAGTGTGTAGAGGAGCCGATTGAGGGAATGCCAAGCATGGAAAGTATTTGGCCTCGGACCACTACCATTGCACTTGCTGCCACTCCCCCGTATATGCTGCTTATTGTTGGTTCTTTTTGAACATCAGTGAGTATGGGTACTTGTTTCAAGTCTGATCCCTATCTGTAGTCACAACTTGGATAAGGGTGAAACTTGTTTTTGAGTCGGTGTCAGATTTGTCTTTTCTTTCCCTTTGTTGTTGGGTTTTTTGTTTTTGGGTTTTTTTTTTCCTCTTTGTCCTTGATTTGAAGTGTCAGACATGAATCAAACCGATTTTAAAACTCTTAGAGCTTGCTTAGAGCAATGTCAAGTCTTTTAATTCATGATTATGAGGTCAACTTTGGATGGTTTCAGTCAGCTAAGTTACACTGTACCAGACTCCCACTGCAGAAGTGTTTGCTGTAATAATGCCACAGGCTTAACTCGGAGAGCATAGCATGACTATGCAAACAAAGGCGTTCACATTTCTGTACTTGGGGCCAACTGATAACTGCTTCTGTAAATGTTTCTATAAACAGGGAGTAGGAGTCTTGTTTCCTCTGATACAGGCCTTCTTCTGGTTTTTTGCTCCTTGAAACACAATCACAATAATAGGAAGTAAACAACCCTCATGTGACTTCTTCACAGGGTTTTTACACCTAAACAACCCACAGCTGGCAATTAAGGGCTCAGGGAGGGGCTCACTGATGTTTTTAATAGCTTTGTGATAATTATGACATGCAGCACTTATTAGTGAAAAACAAGTCTCACTAGAATGCTCTTTCTGTCTGTTTAGTTTCATGCTTTGTTGATGTCACTCTTTCATATAAATATGAAAATTACTGGGTCTTCCAGCTGTCCTTAAACCTACAGTTATAGCCCCACCTCTCTTGCTGTTGCTAAATGTGCAACAGAGGCAGAAATCTCTAACCTTCAGCTGACTAATTCTATGACCTGATTAAATTCTAAAATAACCTTTTGAGCTTGCCTGTGTTTCATCTAGACTCATACACTCTATTATCAGGCTTTAGAAAATGTAGCCCATGACGGGAAAACCGTCAGACGGCCCTGCTGAAAAAGCAGGTGCACAAGCGTATCTTTTTTTTTTTTTTTTTTTTTTTTAAGATGGTGGAAAACATGATTCAGTGATGGGAAGTCTTACAGAAAAAGTTGCTTCTTGAGTGCTGTCAGTATTTTCCCATCTTTTTAAAAATAGAGTAAAGCCCACATTGTTGGAGGGACTTTGCACAGTCTTCTGTACAACTCTCAATGACTTTTGTCTAACTCAGTTTTGAATATTTACTTCATTAGACGGTCTTTGACTATGCCTGGCCTTGTTTGGGGTTGGATACTTAAACTGATGTCTAAACTCATTTCAATCCAGAGAATGGCGTAAAAGATTCGAGTCTGACTGTAAGAGCTCATTATAGTTACATGCACACTACTGGAACCTGCTGGGAAATCCATGATGTTGTGCAAGACCAGCTTTGTTTTGTTTGGATTCTCACTGTTGGGTTGAGGGGTTTAGTGAAAGGCTGATAGGACAACTTTAACTTGTGTGATGTGCTGATGAACTTCAAGTTGTTACCTCACTGGACACATGTTCATTTGCCCAACCATTTTCTTACATGCTTATGAACTTAAATCCCATCCCAGCTGTCGCTGAGCGAGAAGCTCGGTACACCATGGATAGGCTGTCAGTCCATCACAGCAATAGCCCTTTAGTTTCCTTTTGGACTAAAATATCGAATGGGTCAATGATCCAATCTTCTTCTGCTTCCTGTTATGCATAACTTGGGTTTTTTTTTTTTTTTTTTTTTTTTTTTAAATCCCAGGTGTGACTCTGTATGCATGCTTGTCAACAATCTCTCACTGTGTCCCATGTTGTCAGCCTGACTGTACCAAAAGCTGCACCTGCGGGCACGAACCCGTTTGACGAAGATGACGATGAAGTGGGGGAGACTGCCGTGGAGCAGGAGATCACAGTCAACAACACCGTTGTGAATAAAGAGGAAATAAAAACGTTGGTGAACCGGAAACGCTCACCTGCAGCATTTTCTGTTTCTACCTTTGCTATGTGGAGCGTCGTTGGTGTCGCGTCTCGTGCATTTTCCTTTTCTTGGTTTCTTCCCACTACTTTTTATTCTCTCCTTCCTCAGGTGTCATGTTGTGGCTCTGCATGGTCATTGAATGGCATTGCACACAAAGCCTGTGTCTTTTCTTCATCCCTAACAGTTTCATGTCTTGCAGAACGTTAAGTGTATGCGCATGGAGGCGCATGCTTCTGCTGTGGAAATGCATTGTTTCTCTCTTACAGTCAGATCTGGATATTTGAAATTGGTCTTTCTGTTTCCTTTTTTTTTTTTTTTTTTTTTTTTTTTTTTTTTTTTTTTTTTTGTGCCAGCTGATAATTTAAAGGCTCTTTAAAACAAAATGAGTAAGTTTTGTGTATCAACTTTTATTCATTTGAATAACAGTTGTACCTAATGGGTGGAGGGATCCAAAAATAGCCTTGAAACCATAAACTGGTCTGACTGTAAATTATTCTTGTTGGTTTTGTTTTTTTCAGCTTTGCCTGCCAAGTTCCTTCTGATGTTTAGGTGGCTCCCTCTCCTGGTCAGAGTTAAACTCCAATCATGCGTTGACAATTGTGATTTGTCTTGCTTCATCTTGTTGTGCTTCGGTTTTTGTTTTTCTTACATGTCGCGTTGATGGTTTTTTTTTTTTTTTTTCTTTCTCTCTTTTTTTTTTTTTTTTTTTTTTTTTTTTGCTTTGCCCCCTATTATTTCTCTCTCGTCTCCATAGACTTCAAGTTCTTGTTGTCAGTGGCATATAAGCAATTTTGAAATCATTTATCCTGCGTCAACCAAATGCTTGCTTTTTAGTCTTGCAGTTGTTTAGACTGACCCAAAAGGAGTTTTTTTGTTTTTTGTTTTTTTTTTTCCCTGCATTTGGAGATGCCTATTTTATGCTTTTGGGTTTCCACTGTACTGTATTTGTTTTATTCCCCCCCGCCCCCCCCCCCCCCTTTTTTTTTTTTTTTTTTTTTTTTTTTCTTTTTTTGCCCTAACCAAACTCTTTCCACCTGCCTTGACGGTTTTTCTTTGACTTGTGAGGCAAAATACCAGGGTTTTACTATGTGGTTGGTCTGTCTGTCCAGTGCAAGCAGTACGGAGAAGACTCCAGACTGGTCGGATGAGGACACAGGTGGTAACCCTTTCTCCACCAATGGTGAGGGTAATCCATTCGAGGAAGAGCCGGCCTCTCCTGTTGTATCTGTGCCTGTCAAAGCTCTCTACGACTATGAGGGACAGGAGCAGGATGAGCTGAGCTTCAAAGCAGGTACATGACTAAAAGGGGTCAGTTTGGCCTCAAGCAATCATTTGTGAAGGAGATTATGATTTCAGTAATGTACACCTATGACCTTAGGGTACATCTTAGAGTTGAACCTCCCTTTGTCTTCAGGGCTGCCTTAATTCTTCATGGCATTGATTCAACAAGGTGCTAGAAAGGGCCCTAAAAGATTTGAGTCCATATTGATATAGTTGCTGGAGATGCATACTTCCATGATGCAACTCTGTTTAACCACATCCTAAAGTTGCATCCCCATTATTAGATTGCGTTCTGGTGACCTTGGTTCTGCTCAAAAAAATTTAGCTGCATATTTGACGCTGATGCTGTAAACTGACTTGATTCTTTTTTTTCTTTTCTTTTTTTCCCCCCTTTTTTTTAACCTTTAAAATTAAAATGACTTCTGTATATGTACGTAGATTAAGATTGATTAAGATTTCTCTCTCCCCATTTCCAGGTGATGAATTTACCAAAATAGGTGAAGAAGATGATCAGGGCTGGTGCAAAGGCAGGCTCAAGGATGGACAAACGGGCCTCTATCCTGCTAACTATGTGGAAGACATCCAGTAATGAATCGCCACAGATAGAAACAAATGTGAAGAATGTGTTTTATGAAACTTGACAGGCTCTTATTTTCAGCCCTCTTTTCCTTGTTTGTGATGACTGGATTGGAGTTGGTGGAAGACAGAAGAGAAGGGTTTGTAGAGCTTAGGAGGACCACTTTAGTCATTTCTTACCCGTGGACACTGTTGGAAACTAACTGCAAGTTTCCAGAAGATTTCAGGAAGATCCAAGAAGACTTGCTGTTGGTGTAAGATGTTACTTAGAATCCCATTTATGCTGTTACAGAAATAGCTATTCAAGTACATATTGGATAAGACTGAATGAAATGTGTGAATTTGGATCATTTAAAAAAAAAAAAAAAAAAAAAAATCACTGAGATTACGATCTTACAAATAGTCTTGCATGCGAAACACAGCCTTGATATGCAAGCCCGTTTTTAATTCACCAAGGGAATTGAACCTTTTTTATAACCAGTAAGAATCCAGTCCATAGATGTTTTTTAATTATTTGGCCTGAATTGTGAGATTCATGAACTTCATTTTAAATTAGTGTTTATATTCTCTCATTTCTTTCAGGGTTTTGATTTTTTTCCCCATTCAGTTTGTAACCGTTGTGGTTGTTGTTAGTTTTTCAAAGGAATGGTAAAGGTCCTCAGTTACCTTTATTCATGGGTAGACTTCCTTTAGTGACTGCAGCTGAATGTATTTGTTTTTACTCATGGATTGTTCACTTTTACTGCGTCCACTGACCCCACTCCCTTTCTCACATACCTTTCTGATGATTGTAGATATTTTTCATGCAACACTGAAAGTTTCTCACTTGAATCTTCTAAGTTTAGTTCTCGATTCTTGTCACATGCCAGGTTATGGGAGAATATTTTGTTTGATTTAGATTTCATGTTCTAGCAATAAAAACACAATTGAATATTGTATTGCATATATATTAATATTAGAACAAATCAAACATTCTGATTGGATGATGTGCAGGAAATTCTTAATTTATGATGCCACAAGTGCTTCTGTTGTTCTGATGCTGAAATGTTGTGATGGAGAATCAGTTTGTACATTAACTGAATGTTTATGGCAAACGTTCATCGACCGTTACTGCTATATCTGTAAATATGATTTATATTTTCCCTTCAGAGGGCCATATGAGTTGCTTTGATCACAAAATGCTTTGTGAAAAATTAATTTTCTTTGGGACCTATGCCATTGCTATCACAGCCTTAATGCACAGTTTGCAAATATGAACTGCACATCGTTCACAAAGAGCATTCATTAAATAACTATTACTTTTGATGCCTTCAGGCTACAGCAGAGGAGGAAAAAGTTTTGTTTTGTACATCAGTGAGGAAAGATGTTTGAGTGTTGCTAGCAAAATGCAGTGACAGTTATACTTGCACAGAAAGGTTTGTAATTGTTGTCCCACATCACAATAAATGAATTTACTGGGAAAATATACAGATTTTCTTCTTATATTTTCACTGAATAACTTCAATGAATTGAAAGACACTCAGAACTGAGTCTGTTTCAATAGGTAACACAAACCGTTACAGATTTGATCACTATTGTACTTTATTTATTAAAAGAAGTTTGACTGCATCTAACTTTTTTTCTGTTGCTGTAATTTTTCTTTTAATATATAGTTTTTTGCTTTGAGGGGGTATATCCTTACAAGGCACCATATGACTGTAAAATAAGTTTTATGTTGTAGCCTTATGCTATTCTGCAAGACGAGGATTTAAACGATACAACAGAAAGTTGAACAAATGTCAACAAACTGGAATATGCAGTTGGATACTGTGATAAATCTGACTGTTTTGTTTTTAAGGTTTGGCATCAAATCCATCCAAGACAAACTAGACTGGATGCAGTTTTCCCACACACTGCAGGTTTCTATTTATAGTAAAGTTATTTTTCTTTCTTTCTCTCTCTCTCTCTCTCTCTCTCTCCATTAAATAGTCTTGACACTGGTGTATTCCCTTGTGTTTCAGCTGGTATGATAATCATTTAGGCTTCCAATAAACATGCATCCACAAATCGCATCTCTTTTCAGAGACACATTTCATATGACACACATGTTGATATGTTATAAACTTAGAAAGTATTGGACATTGTTTTAATGGGAACTGGGTGTGTGTTTGTTTTTAAAAAGCCGTATAGCCCCGAGTCACTGCATTGCTTTGTTTGGTTTTAAAGAAAACTTAATGTGTGTACAATATATTAGATATAAAGTGAAAGGTAACTTGAGCTGCTCCCTTATTTCCCAAGTTGTCACCACAGCAGATAGATCTGCATATTTCATTTGGCACAGGATTTAGCTGGCTACCCTCCCATTTTTCTATACACTAGCTTGGGACCCCCTGGGTCTGGGTGTCTCTTCTCACACTCGGGGAAACTCAAGTAATCCGAGTTACATGTGACCTTTCACATATAACCTTTTAAGCAATACACCACAGAGCAACTCGATAACAGTTTAAAAAAAGTGTTATTGTATTCCCTCATAAGAATCAATATAAAACATCTAACACACATATATACACACATACCTTGACGTTCCCTGTAGGGGATGCCACAGCTGATAATCTGCCTCCATTTCACCTTACTCCTAGAATTCTCTCCTTATCATTAGTAATAATGATCATATTAATAATAAAAAGGTGCCACAAAAGACGGGAAATGACCTACCACATTCCAAAATAACAATAACTAGATTAGATTTGATTTGAGCTTTATTTCTTTTTCGGTTCAAATGATCCATTTTTCATGCATTTTTTTTTTTTATCTTATTGAACTATTTTATCATATTTTAGTATTTTTTATTTAGTGTTATTGTATCTTATTTCAAGACACGTTATTAAAGTTATATTGTTCAGCGTTGTGTTTAATGTTTTGGCTGCGGTCACACAGAAATGCATGAAATTCGAAGATACGTAAGCTATCGCTTATATGATCTAAAACTACATTGCCAAGAAGCCTTTGCGACAATAACACGACGACGGATCATTTCCAGCCAATCAGCGTCCGCCCATGGTGTTCTCTTACTGACGTGTCGGGTTTAGTTCAGGGGAAAAACACGGGTCTGCTTTTGATGCTGTTCCTTTAACCGCCAGACACCAACAGGTAGAAAAATGGCAGAACCCAGCAAGCAGGACATTTCTATTATTTTCAAGCGACTTCGTTCCATCCCTACGAATAAGGTGAGAGTTAAATAAATACCAGAAAGACGGGTGTATTCTGGTGCACAAGGAAGTCCGCTGAACTAAATATCTGACACGTCGCACTTTATGGGAAACGCCACAGCTGGCTTCAGTTTGCGACCAATTTAACAGCTGTCTGACGTGTGTCATCTTTAGAATAAGTCGGGTTTAAAAAAAAAACAACGTGTTTTTAAAACGTGCAGAAGCAAAATATCACAAAACTTAGAAATTGTAACCTGACGTGACGTGACGTTAGCAAACGGGGTGACAGCTAGCTAGCTACATTTTGACAGTTTACATTAGCCGTGTTTGTTTAAAGCTCCGTTTCTAAGGCCTTTTCTCGACTCGGGTCATGTAAAAGACAGAACAGACATCTTCAGGGACAAAGATGTGTTTGCGACTCGCTGCTGTAACTATTATCTGTTGATCTCATTGCGAAATTAACGCCACTTCACCAACAGCTGTTTGAGTCAGTAGCACAGTCTCCTGTTTATCCTCACAGCTGTTGCTTCGTGTAGTCGGACACTCTTCACGCTCTTGGCCTCCACCCGTGGACCATTCTACAACTGCGTTAATTTGAAAAGAATCCATGCATAAAATACTACAATACCAAATATACTCCTGAGACAAAATGTAAATCCAGTTGTTGAAACAGTGGTTATGAAATATTTTATAAAACACGTCTAAATATAACAAACAAATTTCCAGCTTAGAAATCCACTTCTTCCAGATCCACATGTGTTTTTAAACATTTTGTTAACATCAGCATATTTTAAAGAACATTATGCTCTGTAAATTGTGTCCAACAGCACATGTACGACCTAATTCGCCTTAGAAAGGAAGAGATAAAACAGTAAGATGACATGTCATGTTGTTCATGTGCCAACACCATGGGTAGACCAAAGGTCTGTCCTCTGACATATTTTTTTTTTTATTTTTTTTTTCAATTTTTTCTGACTAGTTAAGTGCATTGAGTGCATTAGTCTAACCAATACAACCCTATTACTCATATTACCAAAGGTTCAAAGTATCCTTTATTTATATGACCACATTTATCCCTAGATAGCATATTTTTCTGAGAAAACACTAATAACAGCTATGATTTGCAACCCTGTTGACATACATATAAAATAAACATTTTAAAATCATGAAATATTATTAAACAACACTGCTGTGGTCCTGAGTATTTGTCACATTTATGTCATAACTGCAAATAAAAGTACTATATTTCAGCCACGTTAACTTGTACAATCTTGTTACTCTTATTTTAACCAGGTTACCATATAATTTTTACTAAAATGATCGTAAATGCTTTGTTGTTGCTTTTTCATTCATAAGGGCTTAATCTGTTGCTTTTGTAAAAGTTTGTAGTACAGGGTCAAGTTGTTTAAAGTGATTAAACTAACTCTCATCTGAAACTGAGTATGCAATATGAGTTCATTCACTTAATAGTCAAGAATTTATTAAACACTATTTTAAAAATCTCTTTTTTTTTTCTGCCATATTGGTTACCAGGTTGCATCAAGCATAGTATGCAACAAATAAAAAGTGCACCTTTGATGCCTGAACTGGCCATATCAATTTATTATTTGTTTTTATTACTTACATCAAATAAAATATCTTTAAATTATCTATATTTTAAAAAAATAGTCTTCTCCAGTTATAGAATGATCCGTCTCTTTTGTTAATATGATGAATATCTCGTGTGTTTGTATATATTCTTGCTCTCTGTCCCTCAGGTTTGCTTTGACTGCGCAGCTAAGAACCCCAGCTGGGCCAGCATCACCTATGGGGTTTTTGTCTGTATAGATTGTTCTGGGACTCACAGGTCTCTGGGAGTGCACCTTTCATTTATTAGGTAAGTCAGGAATTATATATTTTCCTTGGAGTTGGAGGTAAATGGACTGGTGCTCATGTCAATGTGTGAATGGGGCTTGTTGTAAGAAAGTTCTCAAATACAGTAGAAAATGTATAAGTGCTTTTTATCTAACATCACACACTCCAATAGAAGCATCGGGATCTTTGGGTTCAAGTTTACTTCAACATGCAGACTAGAGGAGCCAGTTTGCAGACAACCTCCTCTTCATCATGAGCCACAAGCACCTCTAACAAAATAATAAATCAAGAGTAAACAACAGTTCAGAAGTGTGTTCAATGGGAAGGTTGTGTTTGAGGATTAAACACTGAGAATTATTATTATTATTATTATTTTTTAATTTTCTGAGAAGATTTGCAGTGCGTTACTGACACCTGCTATGATATATGGTTTGGAGATGTTGGGATTAACAAAAAGACAGGGGACAGAGCTTCCAGATTTTCACTGGGAGTTACCAGGACATGCAAGACTAGAAAAGAGTACATCAGAGGGATGGCTCAGGCTGAGCAGTTTGGAGACAAAGTTAGAGAGGCAAGGCTGAGCTAGTATGAAGATATGCAGCGCTGAACAAAGGATGCTGAAGATGAAGCTGCCCAATGGGAGGAAAAGAGGAAGAAAACGGAGAAGGTGTTGGTGAGCGTTGGTGTGACTTAAGAGGATCCCTGGGATAGGGTGAGATGGAGGCAGATGATTCGCTGTAGCCACCTCTTTGAAGTGAAAGTGGATGTGAATGATTATTTTTCCGTTTTTGCAAACAAAAGTGCCTTGACTCTGCTGTTGCTGTAATATTTTTTTTTAATTAAATTGAGTTTTATAAAAAGTTTTTGTTTTTTTGCAGTATAAGAAATTAGGACGTAAAAATATCAGCTCGTTAGGATAGTATTAAACCCTTTAAAAAATTCAAGACAAGAGCAGTCATAGAAATGAAAAGAAGGTAAGATATGCACAGTGTTTTGATCAAATTCCCTCTACCTTTTATAACCCAAACTGCAAAGATGTAGTGCAATATGGACTCAACAGCTCAGAAGTATACTCTCAGCCAAAAACAGGCCTTTGTAGGGTAACTAAGCATGACTGGTGTTCTTATTGTTAAGGCATAGGATTGTGTTACCTGTGTAATAAAAGTAAACTTTTAAAAAGATAAGCAATTTAAAAAAAGAAGAAGAAAAAAATAAACTGTCATTTCAAATGACTACATTAAAAGTGTGTAATGTAATAGTAAAGCTATTGTAGGCTGCTTCCTTATTTTGCAATCATTCACCACAACAGGTAGCTTCACATGTTTGACTTGGCAGATTTTATTTTTATGCCGGATGCCCTTCCTGACCCCACCCCAAAGGGATTTATTTCTCCTCCTGGACTTGAACCAGGGATCTTTCACTTTTTGGGCAAATGTGTAAACTACGAGCAGTAATTCTGGATACGGTATATTAATTGGACATAACAATCTCTAGAGATTTATTGTAATTTTGGATAAAAATAAATGACTTAAGCATCCAAAACAAATAAAACAGAATAAAGATGATTCAGATACAGTGAAGGATAAGTGGAACAAAGGCAGCTCAAGCAAGGAGATGGGAGTGGATAGGGTTCTGTAACCTCAGGTGTTTTTCTTTGTTCAAACACACATTCTTCAAACCCTGATCCTGTTGTGCCACACAGGTCCACCGAGCTGGATTTTAATTGGTCGTGGTTCCAGCTAAGATGTATGCAAGTTGGAGGCAACACCAGCGCAGTGAGTAAAATATCAGCACACTATCATCAGGTTAAAACTCCAGCAGTGTGTGACACAAGCGTGATTCTACCTGTTTGCTTTCCTGTTTCTTATTTGACCTCTCGGTGTCAGATTGCATTTTTCAGTCAACATGGCTGCAGAGCCAATGCCGCCAATGCCAAGTACAACAGCCGGGCTGCACAGCTGTACAGAGAGAAGATAAAGACTTTAGCCACACAAGCAACCAGACGCCATGGCACTGAGGTAACACTGACAGGCTGGGTTACAGTCTGAAAACACCTCCACGTTTCTCCTCAAGGGGGGCGGGGAGAAACCAACCTGGGGCTGAGAGATTAAATTTATTAAACACTGGCTTCCTGGGTATTACCCATATGCTTATCACACTTATAATAAACGCTCATATAATTGAATCATTTTACGGCTCTTGTTCTCCACAGCTGTGGCTGGACAGTCAGGCTCCTCTGTCTCCAACATCCCCAGGCGACAAGCAGGTGGATTTCTTCAGTCTGCATACACAGGTATAAGTGTGTGGTTTCTTCAATTGGGATTTAGTCCAGAACTTTCCACAGATATGCTGCACAGCCTGACACAGCGATTATTAATTTCACTACGTGTGTCTGTTTCCTGGCCAGGCTGTTCCTGAAAATCTGAACATGGCCAAAATGAGTCTGAGCCCCTCCGCATCAGAGAAGCTTTCAGAGCCAGAAAAAGATGAAGACCGTAATGGTATCTTTGTGTCATTGCTTAATAATCTGATTTATACTGACTCACTGCAGTTTTATATTAAAATAGTTTTGTGGCTCATCACATGTTTATCTTCAGGTAACTCAGAGGAGGGTCCCAATGTGGAAATGCTCAGTGTTTCACCAAAAGCAAACCCAGGTTTGAGTCAATACTGTGCATGTTTAGTTAACTCTACCTAAATGCCCGTAAAAGTCTGTCTAAATATTGACTTCACTCTGTCTGTTGTTTTCTCAGAGCCCTCTTCTCTTCTTAAGAAGAAGCCAGCAGGTGCCAAGAAAACAGTATGTATAAAGTTTTATATTGGTGTCATAATAAGTACAATAAAACTATTACTTAAGGGAGGAGGGTAATATTCAGACAAAAAATTCAAGTAGTGTCTGAGATAAATTTTAAGACAAATAGAAAGCCAGTCACGTTGTCTTACTTTACAAGCTCGGGTCAACCTGATCGTACTACACACCACAGCCACATAGGGAGGGCCACATTTACACCCAAGTTAGGCAGTGCAGCAGTAGTCACTGCATACACACACATCACATGATTGACCTGAGGGGACACAAGAACAGGTAAATAAGGTGAATCACAACAACAGTAGGCACCATTTACTGCCAATAAAATAAATTATCTTTACACGTTTGTTTTAAATAATGAATTGGGGTCCCATTCCACATGTCCCTGCAGTTTGCACTGCCCTGCTGCCTCATGGACCCATTTATAAGAGGTTATAGTATAGTATTATGAGAGGTTGTTTTTTGTTTTCTGAATTTTCCTCTTTTAAAATATGTTTTTAATCTTGGAGATTCTGAATGTTATCTCAGAATACAAGCTTCTACCCCAGCTCCGTTATCTGTTTTATTTGGTACATCATTGTAATGTGTATGTTTGTGTGCAGCTGGCCTCAAAGAAGGGCGGTCTGGGCGCTCAGAAGGTTAGCAGCCAGAGCTTCTCGGAGCTCGAGAAGAAGGCGCAGGCTGCTGACAAAATCAGAGAGAAAGAGAGCTTTGCTGGTGCCAAGAAGAACGTTACAACTGAGGAGTCCATGTAAGAATACCCATAGCTTTTTATTTCTTTTTCATTCCATCTTTCTTGTTGTAATCACTTAATCGGAAAGCGAATGTAACTTTGTGTCCTCTATGGCAAGATGAAATCCATGGCTCTTTCTTCTCTTTACCTCAGGAGAAAGGGGCTAAATCATGTATATTACTTAAGCTATGCACCACATTTGGCTCGTCTGTTTCCATCTCTGAGCTTACCTACTTTTTTTCTTCTCAGTGCTCCATCCATGCGGCTGGCCTACAAAGATTTTGAGCAGCAGAGGAAAATCGAAGAGCAGAAGCTGAAAGGACTAGAGGGGAAAAAGAAGGAACAGGCTGAGAGACTGGGCATGGGTCTGGGCATGAGGAGGTAAGACAAATTGGGAGTGAGGGGGGACAAACCTCTAGTAGATTTAAGATTTTTTTTTTTTCTTTTTTCTCCATTTTAATGTGTCTCACTGTCATTTTTACTCTTTCTTGGCTCTTCTCTGTAGTGGAGTTTCTCACTCTGTGATGTCAGACATGCACACCATCCAGCAGGACAATCCAATTGGAGCAAAGACCACCAAAGGACGGCGATTTATTGATGAAGATGACGATGAAGGGTCCTTCAGCTCTAGGTCAGATAAAGTTGATGTTGATAATATATAAACAAAATGAAATCTTGATACTGTGTTAATAATATTACAGGGTTTTTTTCCTTTTGAGTGAGACAGAGACGGGTATAACAGTAAAGCTGTAAAAAATATCAGTAGTGAAGGTAGATGAGTTTAATAGTTGGAGTTGACTATCCAAAGTAGCGGACAGTGGCTAAGAGAGGTGAAGAAGAGAGTGCAGGCAGGGTGGAGTGGATGGAGATATGTCTCAGTAATGATTTGTGACACCAAGTGTGAAAGGGAATGTTTACCAAATGATAGTGAGACCTACTTTGATGTGTGGTTTGGAGATGTTGGCACTGACAAAAAGCCAAGCTGAAGATGTCAAGGTCTTCATTGGGAGTGAGCAGGGTGGACACGATTAGAAATGAGTACATCACAGGGACAGTTCAGTTTGAAAAGTTTGGAGATAAAGTCAGAGAGGCAATGCTCAGATGATTTGGACATGTGGGTATATTGGACAAAGGGTGCTGACTATGGAGTTGCCAGGCAGGAAGAAAAAGAGGAAGATCAAAAAAGAGGTTTACAGATGTAGTGAAGGAGGACATGCAGAGGGTCGATGTGATAGGTCAGATAGATGTTAGTTTTTTCTTAAAAAAATTACTGATGCAGTTTGATTAAAACATATAATATTCTAAATGATCATAAATAAAACTGAGTATGGTACAAAAATATATATGGTGTGTGAAAAATGTAGTAGCTCTTAATGATTAACAGTTGGGGAAACCTGAAGTAGCATTTGTTGTGAACATCCATAGCCTTTTTAAATAGGAGTAATTCTTCTTGGTGCTCTTGCACTCAAATATATCAGTTATAGACGAATGAACAACTTGGCAAAGTTCATTCTTTCAATTCAGACTGTGTTGATATTGAACTATGTGTTGCAGAGCTCTTTGTTCTTTCTGTTTCTAATATTTCTTTATGTTCAGAGTCATTTTCAAGTTACAGGATTAATGTGGGATCTGTGAGCACTTCCCTGACACTGTAGCATGATGAATGGGAGTCTATAAATCTAACATTTGCATGCTAAACAATGTGCTGACTGTGTAAATTTGGGTATCTTAGTGTCAGCGTACTAGTAAAGTCCATTATCTCTCTTTTTGTTCCACCTTATATTGTTCTTGTTGGCTTCTTTCTTCAGGGTTCTAACTCGCTTTGAGGACCAAAGTGAAACCTCAGACAGTTTCTCTTCACGGTGGGGCGATGGAGATGATGGAAGAGGCTGGATGAAAGAGAGCAAGAAACCAGAGCCAGACTTTTTCTTGTCCTCCACTATAACTTCATTTGATGACAGGTTAGTTGTTTAAACACAAAACTGAAGCTTTCTACATGTTTTTATGGTTAGGTTTAATGATTCAAAGCAAATTTTAGTTAAATACAACAATCAAAATTAACAGCAAATTAAGATAAGGGCTTTCTAGAATAAATCTGATTATGTTATCAAATAAAATAATCAGATTTATTCTATTTTATCAAATAAAATTACTAATTTACAGAAAGAAATTTTTTACACCTCAGCCGCAAAAGGCTGATGGGTGACATGCAATAACTCGAGAAGAAGGCAAAGTAGAACTTTCAACACATGATAGCATAAGTGCGTCTGCTAGCTGGCTGAGGTGTAGTGTTGGTGGTCATCAGTGTTTTTTAATTGTAGCTTAAGATACTTTTTACACAAAGGTAAGACTCTTCAGTCTTAAATATGTTTGGTGTAATTTAATTCAGCGTGTTCTTTTAAAATACACGATTTGTGCTTAAAGTACTTCTTCCTGTTGTCATATTATTATTTTTTTCTGTTGGTAACTGTTATCAGGCCCACAACCAGAAGGAAACCAGAAACAGCAGCGCTCTCAGACACGGGAGAAGCTCGGAAAAAGTTTGGAGATGATGTAAAAGCCATCTCGTCTGATATGTACTTTGGAAAACAAGACAACTCTGAGGTATACAAGCACAACGTGGACACACATTCTAAACCGTGCTTTTCCTTTGATTTCATTTGGTGAATACTAGACTGGGAAATCACATTAAAAACTGTCTGTATTTGTTCCTTGGAACTTGAGATAAGCCTGAACATTAGTTCCTGAAGGTCTTTAATTTAAATAGAGGTTCTTAAATGGTCAAACATAAAACTTGGTTGAAATTTTCAAAATTTTCTGTTGTTCAGTATGAAGCCAAAACCCGACTGGAGAGATTTTCTGCGAGTGCATCCATAAGTTCAGCCGATCTATTTGATGATCCAAAGAAGCAGACTGGTAAGACATGACTGTCTCTTCTTTTCTTAGCGCTTGTATGTTGAGCCGCTCGGAGGAACATCTTAGTATGATTGTTTGTTTGTTTTTAATAAGATGCCGACTTGTGTGATTCTTTAAAGTTGGATTTAACAACCTGTTAACTGTGTGCTTTTCTGATACATCTTCCAAACTCCAGGTCATTTTGTCAGTAATAAGTAGACAAACGCGCCACAAATTCAGCTGTGTTCTTAATTTTATTGGGGACTTTGGGTCACTGATTAATGCCGGTTGCTAAAACTGTATCATAAGAGAGAAACTGCACATGTTGGATGCTTGTTCCAGGCTTAGTTAGGTGGTGGTCACATTGAGAAGACAATCTTGGCCTATCCTACTTGGTGTTACACTGTTGGGTGGAATGGAGGTTTTCCACCTGTCTGATGACCCTTGAATCTCTGCTAGAATAATTACATAATAAGTATTGAACTGTGATACAGGTTGTAATATAAAATATTATGCCCCTGAAATTATGAAAAGAAGTCTGACTTTTGAGTTTATTGTGAAGCTGTGCTGAAATTGTGAGTAATTTATCTCACATACACTGAAGTTTTGCACTAGCTCCAGAGTGATTAACCATACCAACTGTGCATACTGGTCGAACTGGTCTCAACCCTTGTACCTCAGAGGAAATCTAAATACCGTAAATTCTTTCATATCGTTAGCTTCATAGCATAAGTGCCTAAGTCATTGACTTAGTCAAATGACTTAGGCAATTATGCTATGAAGCTAACGATATGATCATGTGAAAAAGCAGGTTTCACAAGACTGAAAACATTAAATACACACTTACTGCTTCCACAGGCATTAAGAAGGTAAGTAGCCTCCAGGTGCTGCTAATCAAAGGCATTTGAGTAATTGATTTTGAGCAAGTGTGAACACCTCTGTGACAGCAGACGTTTTGTTTTCCTGTTCTGGAGCATTCGGGGTGAAAGATATCAGCAATGATCTTAAAGAAGCAATTGTTGCTGCCAATCAATCTACGAAGGGTTATAAGGCCATTTTCAAACAATCTGAAGTCGCTCATTCTACAGTGAGGACAATTATTCACAAGTGGAAAACATTCAATATAATTACTGATCTTATCAGGAGTGGAAGTCACTAGAAGGTCAGACCATTTGTAGCATTTTATTTTATTTTTTTAGTTTCTCTGTTTCTGACTCTACAGGCCTCAGCATGTTGGCATGTTAAATGTTAATGGTCATGACTGAACAAGTATAGTTTGTTTGGAAGGATTGCCAGTTTAGGATTGCAAAGTTGCATCTGAACAAACCACGAGACTTCTGGAACAATGTCCTTCATACAGATAAAACCCAAAGTAGGGATGTTTGTTTGGGGGGGCTTGCAGTCACAGACCCCCATGAATTTCTCTGTATACCAAAGTATTGTAGAGTCGAATGAGAGGCCATCTGTCCAAGAGATGAATCTTAAACAAAACTGGGTCATGCAGCAGGACAATGATCATATCACAGCATTGCTTTAACGAGCAGGCCAAAATTTCTCCACAACAATGTGAGAGACTTGTAAGATCATACAGGAAATGATTGCTTCAAGTTATTGCTGCTAAATGTGCTCAGCAGGCTACTGTACTTTGTTTTACACAGGACTGCAGAGAGTCTCCTGAAAACTGTCTTTTTCACATGACTGTACATGCGAGTGGCTTCTCCACGAGTCCTCGAGCTTTTTGTCTCTCTGTCTGCTTGACTTTTTGCCTCGTGTCCACAGCGAGTTCGTACCGTCTGAGCAACGTACTCCCCAGTGCTCCCGACATGTCGCAGCTCAAACATGGAGTGCGCTCAGTTGCAGGAAAACTTTCAGTCATGGCCAGCGGCGTAGTTAGCTCAATTCAGGTCAGTCAGATATATTCCAGCGTATGATAGAAGTTCATCAATAATGACGACTTCTCATGGTGCTTTTTTAATTTCCTTTTTTCAGGATCACTACAGTTCCTAAGTGAACATGTCGGATTCACCGTCCATAGGTATCTTCTGTTTGCCAGTTAGATGACATTTCTAGTGGGTGCTCATCGTGGGAGAGTTGGGAGGAAAATATAAATCAATGCTATGAGCAAGTCTGCAGAATGTACTTGTATATTGTATATCTATATCTAGTTTTTTATTAGATGATGTATATACATAGTCGTAGTCTTTGGGATCAAATAAAGATGAGCAGAGCACAATATTTTTCGGTGGAATTATTTTCCCCCTGCAAACACCTTGAAGGAAGATATTTGTGTATATACAGCTATGAAAAATATTCAGCCTGCATTATGTTAAGTTTGCTTTGAGCTTCGGGGTTTTACATATATAGAAATGCTGTATGTAGCAGTCTGAGGAGCTAGGAGGGCTATCCGTTTGATTCCTTTACCTCCGTAAGTACTTAATTCAGTAACTGACTCATCACGTGCACTTTGTAGTGTTGTTTTTGTGCTTTTTGTTTTTTTGTGCCCCTTCATGCAGGGTTGAAAGTGTCCTTTCTGTCCCCAAAGTGCACTTACATTTGCTCTTCCAAAGGCAGGACCAAAAGCTGATTTAAAACAGAGGCCTTGGGGAAACAGATATACTTTTAGTAAGAGTACTGTAAGTTATGTAAACTGATGCGTCACTAGCACATAAGTGTCATTATCCTGTGAGTCGCAATTTGTTGTTGTTGTTGTTGTTTTTTGGAAGTCATGCAGAAATGCTTATAAAAAAGGAATGTGATATGTCAAAGTTTTAAGGAGTAAAAAAAAACAATTATTATAAGATATAAATATTTCTTTAAAACAACAAATGAGCTTCGTAAAAGCTCCAGTTGCATAGAATTAGATGCTATGAAGAATTCAGTCATCATTTTAAGAAGTAATTTTTGTTAGATTATTGTTTTTTTTTAATGTTCTTGAAATAAATGCCTAATCATCTTGGTAAATCTCTAAATTGTACACTTAGTATGGCCCTTGGATCGCCTCTATAAAACTTGAAGGATTTCTTGATGTGCTGAGACCTTTTATGTAGCTTTCAGGCCTCGTTTCCACTTTAAAAGAACAATGTGAATGATCCCTTTAAAACCATCAGTTATTTTTTTCTGTTACTTTAACTGCCATCATAAAAGGTTTTAACTTTATATATGCTATTGTTTCTAAACACAGTAGAACTACAGGCAGTGCTTGAGTTAGATTTGATATCTGTTCAGAGTAAAGCTTGCGCTTTTGCCTTTTTTCTGTCCTTTATCATTGTGCAAAGTTAAAGGGACTAATTAAAGCCCGGACTCCGTCATAATAGTGCAGACTAATTTCTGAGAAGCTGGAACATCCCAGGAGTTTGATTTGACATGTTCAAATATGAAACACTAAAGAGGTTCTTAAATGGTCAAATATATTTTTGTTTTTTGGGTTTTGTTTTTTAATTCCCATCAGTAAATGCCTTAGTCCGGAGATCTTTGATTTACACACCTTCTTGTTGTCTCAATCTAGGTATCTTTTGCACATGTGTTGGAAATTGTGTGTAACAGCTTTTGCTTGGTTGCACTCTAGTTTTTGCCCCTAAGTCGGCATATATGTTTTGTAAGATTGTGTCTCTGCCGTTCTATATTGTAGGAGCTTGTATAAGCTGCATGGCCCTTGTAGCCCTCAAAATAAATATGTCAACACATCCTGAATATGAGATGGATTAAGAAACTTGTTTATTAAAACTCTAGTCCGCTGTGAACTGCTACATACAATCTTGTATAGGGGTTTTTCATTAATGAAAAAACTTACAGATAGATTTTGACCATTTTTGACACTCAAAATGTAAGTACGACTTTTGGGAATATGCCAAATAAATGGTTTGTGCTTAAACTTTTACTGTCTTCATTATTTGTGTAAATGTGTCTGTGGTCCGTGTGCCTGCAAACTTTTTTTTTTTTTTTTTTTAGATTTAAGTGGGATTTGTTTTTTCTTTTTAAGACATCTTATTCACAGTACTGTGCAAAACTCTTAAACATCCAAGAACCCAGCCTGAATCTTTGAAAATGCCAATGACAGCACAGTTTGACAGGCATAAAATATTTTTGCATTAATAAGATGATTCTCAAAGAGCTATTGGCAGAAAACCTTTATCATCAGGGTGAGTAGTGTGCCCTAAAAAAACTGGAGGACCTGAGAGATGCATCTGGCCCTTCTGTTGTCCCACCCACTCAATTTTCCCTTACCTACTGTACTTCCGTATCTTTTGTAAATTTCAGTGTTTCATGCAATTGATGCATTCATTTCCAATTTTTCTCTATAAAAATATAAGACTAAAGGGTGGCTCAAGACCTTTGCGTGTTTTTATTGGGCAAATATCACTTCGTTAAAAGTCAATAGTATAAACCAGATAAAAGCAGCAGTTCTCGCTTTAAAAAGCTGAAACGTGATCTCGTGTTTTTGATAAATATCTTAAATAATCAGTGAAAATTTAAAATTATATCAGTAAAGTTCTCTTCCACATCGGACATTCTATCAAATGTTGATCTACTTCTGCAGACATTAATCCACTTTGGCCAATTTCAGAGCAAATTCTGGCAACCGCTTACGTGGCCGGTTGTTGCGTTGATAGTCGTGCGGTCATTGTCGGAAATTTGATGCAAAATCAAACAACACTGCTAAACCTGGCGAAAAGTTGCTTAATTTAAAGGTTTCATCACGAACAAATAATCAGTTACTGGAGTAAAATGTTTCTCTTTAATTGTGTTTATAGCATTTAAACAACTAAAAGCGTTGGTGCTTTTAACTAGTTAAACATTACAGTATTAATATTTACGAGCTTACGAAGCACCCCTTGAAGGTCGCATTTTTCCAAGGAACAGGGGTAAAGAAAAAGTCCTTTTAAAGCGCCAACACACGCACACTCAGTCCGTTATTTTTTGCGTTTTTGAAGTTGATTTCTACATTATGAACTTCTCTCTAAAACAGGAGTCTTGTTTTTCTGTGCAAGGTAACAAACTCTGGTAAGCCCGTTTAACTCTCTAAATAGGCTATAAAAAGATAACCAGCGGTTTATTACTGCGCTAAAATGCCTACTGAACTAAAGCAGAGGAGGAAGACGCAGGCACAGAAGCAAAGCGATGAATCATCAGAAGGCTCAAACGGGAAAGAAGAAACGCAGAAAGTGAAGACTGAAGCAGGAGACGAGACAGGAGCGAACAAAACGTCCTCGGGCCTGGACATTAGAAGTGTAATGTGCTTGTTGTCGCTCGCAGCTTGCGGGGCTCTGAGCTGGTAAGTCCACATATTAGTATTAACGCTTTCTTCAGAACTACAGAGGACTTCTCTCTGAAGGTTTTCTGACTTTCAGGTTGGTGCTGCAGCAGAATGAGAAGTTTTCCCAGATTGAGGAAAAATACAGATCTCTACACGGAAAAACTTCCAGTCTGTTCGACATGGAGGAGGAGATTGTCAGAGTTTCCAAAAAGGTACGTTTGATTGACTGTGGAGCAGATCCTCAACGTGTTTGGACCATGAATCTGCAAATTTTGATGGGTGTGAATGTCAAATACTTAGCGATCTTTAAATATTTAGCCCGACGATAAAGAGTGTAATTCCCCTAGAATTAAATCGATTTTAAGTGTATTTTACATGAAATTACGATGTAATTATGTATCTATAAATATTTACTGCTAGATACAGTAGGATAAGGGTGTAATAATAATAATATGTTTTTAGGCAAGAAGAAATAATTATACTCTAAGTATCAGCGTAACTACTTTTAAGTAGTGCTAACTCCAGGTATTTCACAGGAAAGAAGAAATCATTCCGTTTTATGTCATTTTAAGTTGCGCCCAAGTAATTTTAAATAGCCCATAAGTAATTTTAAGTAGTTTATAGCTTGTATGTTAACATGTATTTTAGAGAAGATGTAATTAGAAGAAGTTATTATACTGTAAGTACTATGTGTAGGTACGTTTAAGTAGGACAGCACTTCAGATATTTTACAGGAAATAATAACTTAGTTTTAAGTTATTTTAAGGTTTAAGGAAGTTATGCATTACTGAAAATTAGTTACAGTGTAATTATTTATTGGCTCCTGTAAAAACGTGAACTGTTGCCCCTTATTCTACTGTATCTAGTAGGTATTTGTAGGCAATTATTAATACTTTGGATAAAATAGATTTTATTTGAGCGGAACTGCTTTTTAACCACACACTGTATTATAAAACGCTACCTTGTTTTTAACTGGACTCTATGGCTACCAGATGTTCTTTATTTCAACATAGAATTTAGTTCTTTGGGCAAAACAAATAAACTTAACAATGATTGTGTTGTATTGGGTTGCTTAAGGAAAGCTGTGAGACAAATATTCCAAAATCTGGACACATAAAATCCAATGTGTCTGTTCACCTAAATTCCATTTGAGATTATTGCATTTCAGCCCATTTGAATTTAAGTTTAGCAAAGAAAAAGTGTCTTCTTATTATATTTTATTTATTTTATATATATTTTGTTTAACCTCAAGGGAGGGGAAAACTATGGTTACATTTTTTGCAGAATTAAACTTGCTTAGTCTTTGCATTTCTTGGGACATTCTGGGGTTTTTTACTCACCTCAAACATATGCAACTAACTTTAAGCATCAAGTCAGAAGGGATGCTTCTATACCTTTTGTAAATTCCTATGTTTTAAAAACACCTTAAAACCTTCCAATATTACCCAAAGTCAATGACAGGTAGAGCAGAAACAACTGCTTTGATTTTTCTTTGTTTAAAAGATGTCACCTGAATTTGAACCAGGACCTGTATTCTCATGTGATACTGATTTGAACCACAAGATGGTGCAGCAAGCCTTTATTTACCAAAGCAAGTCATTAGGGGTGCATTGTTATTTACAATTATGGGCACTTCTGAAAACATGGAAGTACACCCAATGTCAAATACTGCCCCCTGGTGTTGAAAGATTTAGATAACTACAGGGATAATTACAAAAAGTACCTTTAAGTTAAAGAAAGGGAGAAAAAAAAAACTATCTTCATGAATTTCATTCTTTTAAAGTTGAGTTATCACTGCACCACTTTGTGTATTATATGAATACTGCAGATAGAGCTCCCACAGAAACAGCACTCCTGTTTTGTGTTGCGGCTGCAGCTTGCCGCCTCTGAGGATGACCTACAGGATGCGCTCTCCACCATCTCCCTGGTGACAAAACTCCAGCAGGACATCTCCACCCTCCATGCTGCTGTCACGACAATACAGGCTGATGAAAGCTCTGCCTCCCGTGATCTGGAGAAGGTCAACGCCCACTTCCTCAACGTGACCGAGACGTGGCAAGAGAGTCTGGCAGCCATCACCACCGATCTCACCTCACTCAAGGCCGAGTCCAGGGACACTCATGCAGGAGCCACAGAGCAGGTGAATGAAGCCGAGTGGAGAATCCGTTCACTGGCGGAGAGGCTGGAGGAGCTCAAGGACAGCACAAAGAGGAACGCCCGAGCTCTGGGGCGCACAGAGGAGGACGACGTCAAGCGAGCGCAGGATCAGCTGGATTGGAACACCAAGCAGATCCACAAGCTGGAGGAGCAGATCGGCATCCTGAACAAGAGGGAGGCCGAGCAAAGCTCTCAGCTCCAGGAGCACATTCCCCGTGCGAGGGCCTGCAAAGAGCATCTGCCGGAGGTAGAAGAGGCAGTGCGCTCCATCCTCAAACTGGGTGGAGATCTGAGCGGGATGGAGAAGAGGCTGGAGGAGGTGACCTTGCAGGTGTTCGGCACCGAGGACAGCATGCTGAAAGCAACAAATGAAATCCTCAAGATCAGACAGGAGCTGGACACCCTGCAGGCTCAAAACAGCATCATGAAGATGAAAAATGAGTTGTCCGTGGTTAAAGAGGCGGTCCGTGAACTCACCATGGTGTTGAGGGAAAGTGGGGTTGACAGCCAAATGAACTCTGACGCTCTGGAGGAAGTGGAATGGAATGAGGAGGAGGAAGAGTGGGAGAAAGATGAAGAGGATAAATTGACCGAGCCTTTTCTTGATGACCTCACAGAATGATGTCATTGTTGTTGTTTTTTTGTCCACTAGGAAAAATGAGTAGGAATGTCCTGTTTAACTGTAGGCTGTAAACCCCTTAAGTTGAGTTTAGTAGTATCTCTGTAAACTTTGTACCTCACTTTAATGTCAGAAAACTAGCCTGATGTCAACACGAGCTCATTAAAACACTGCACTGTATTACAGAAGTCGGATACATTTACCTTTGTGCACCATTTTATTAAATATGCCCGACTACTCTCAAGGTATCCATATGCACTGATACAGTTTTAAAGCATTAAATGTGCCAGTCTTTGTTCAGTCTTCTCTGTTTTTCTCTATTTTATTCAAATGTAAACTGGATATGTTTTAGGTTTTAAAGTTTTGATTGAGAACAAAGCAGTTTCATATCACCACCTTTGATGCAAGGTCGTCATTGTTGACCATTTTCTTTGCACGTTTTTGTTGTTTAAACAGCAAAAGATCCCCTGATCAGTTGGAAACAAGCAATAATGAACAGGGTCAATAAAATTTCTAAGTGTTAGATTAGATTTTAAACAGAAGAAGCTTTGCAAATATCAAGACAATCCACATATTTGAATGTCACGTTTCCATCTTGTTCTTGTGTCACCTGTTGTGTCACTAAGCTTATTTAATAAAACAATCTTTTTTTGTTTTTACAGAACAATGTCTGATTTGTTTTTTCCTCTCAGTGAATCGTCTTCTGTCCTGAGGTGTTTGTTTGTTTGTTTTTTTCCATTGGGGAAAAAACATGTCCTGTACCACCTTTTTCAGTGTGAGAGCGTCCAGCTGATGCTAGAGAGTCTCGGGGGTCAGCGTGGGGCTCTGAAGTCTCAGCTGGAGGGTTTGGAGCAGGATGTAGCTCGGCTGAAGGAGTGGGCTACTGGCTTGACTGAGAAGAGGGCTCAGCTTCAGAGCAGCTTGACTTCACTGAGAGAAGCTGTGGGTCAGATCGAAGCACGGACATCGACCATCACAAAGGACTTTACCAGCAAGGTTATTGATGATGTTATTGATGTCGCGCCTTTTCTTTTTCTAGAGTGCAAGTGTATGTGGGTAGAGACTAATCATATTGATAGCAACTCTGGTATCGGTATCTGATTAATACTAGAGCAATCGATATTGCCGTTCAGTATGTAGCCCACTGAATTCAGTTAAATACTTTTTTGGGGGTGGAGGGGTGAAAAACTATACCTCAGCTACACCACATTTACATTCAAGGTCTAAAAGTTTAAAAATAGATGAAAAGCTGATAGGGGTGCTTTATTGTACTATTTATTGTGGAAAGTAAAAATGTGATTTAGTGATCATTAAAATCTCTTCGGAAATTGCAGGTTGATGATAATTTCTCTCATAAACAATAACACACTCTGCTATATATTTCGCGTCCCTTTATAGGTTAAAAGTAGCAGTATTGGTATCAGCAGTACGGCCGCGTATTTATTTGGTTCAGTTGATACCCAAATTTGCAACAAAAAAGCATGTTCACCTCTGCAAAAGATTCTTTTTGCTTTTTTACAGATAACATAAAAACGAAAGACTAAATACTTACACAGTGCTGTGCAATAATGCAAAGCCCTTACAAAAAAAGCTTTCTTAGTGCTGTTTCAAACATTTCTTTTTTCCCTATGGCCATCTAGGTGTCGTCAGTGAGGACTGATGTGCGCAGGATGGATGGCCTGCACTCTGAGGTGGAGTCTCTGCTGACTCAGGTGGGCGAGCTTGAAGACGAGGCTGCTCGGGTGGAGCACAGCATGGTGAAACGCATCGGGGATGTGCTGGCCAGCAGCATCGATCGAGTTTCCAACCTCCGATCCGCATCTGAACGCAATTCTCAGGCCATAGAGCAGCTCCGCAGACGCATCCCTGAACTCGCCAGCGCCGACGAGCAGATCTCGGAGCGCTTGGTGGAGCTAGAGAGCGGCCGGGCCCGCGTGATAAGAACGGTGACCTTTGCCAGCGACCTTAAACCAAAGGTGGCTAATATTAGGAGAGACTTTGGCGCGTTTGAGCCCCAGTTGTCAGACCTGACTCTTCGGATAGGACGATTAGCAAAAGATCTCATGGAAAGAGAGAGAGAGATCGCTGAGCTTCGACAGACATTAAGCAACCTCACTGCAGTCGAGGGAGATTTGAGCGTCACAAGTAAACAGGTCAACGAGATAGCTGATGTAACAGACATTGGAGAGATACACAAGCCAACATGAAAAACAAACCGACATTGGCTTCAATTCATCGATTTAACCCGATTACCTGTCATACTGCTGTTTTAGAACAAGAACAAATACTGAAATAAATGTGTTTTTTATTACGAATAAAACAAATGTGAGCATCTGAACACCCTTGAAGCAATCACTATGATCTGAGGCTGTCAGCTTTTCTAAATGGCGTAATATGATCTGGACCTCGAGGATGAAGATTTGATCGCTTTATTGTTTTTCTTTGCCTGGCTCCATCTAAATGTGTCAGTTTCATTACTTACCAAGTCAAGAATCCCCAGTAAAACAAATACAACTGCATGAAAAGTTTGCTGGTTTTGCCCCCCAGAAGAAGTTTCACTTACACAACTCTCTTTTTTACCTGCACAATTCTCTCATACATTTCCATCGGGTTTCATGCCATGTGCGATGGCTTCTCCTCCTCCTTCTATAATCTCCCTGATATTCAGTATGGGCCACATAATACTAGCTTTAGGGGATACAGCAATACAGTAGCTTGACATTTTGAGGAATGTGCCTATTCGCGTTCCAGCAGAGCTCTGCAGAATCTCTCTCGTGTCTCCAGGGTAAATGTGAATTACTGAGTTATAGCTCCAGTTATTGGTTCTGACCAGCCCTGTCACCGATTGCAAGTAGCCACGACAATAAAACCACCTGCCACATATTGTTTGGATCCCCCTCTTCAAACCAGAAAAGCTCTGACTTGTCAAAGCTGGACAAAGGACCTCAGTGGGACCCCTGGCTCCAGTGACCTGCAGGGTGCTTGTTCGGTTTATCTCACAGATGCTCGATCGGTTAAAGTTCTGTGGAAATCGGAGGCCTTAGAAGCTGTGTCATTCTTCTCTATTCATTTATTGCGCTTCCTCTTTATAGTTTTAACTGTCAATTAACTAATAATTACTGCAGTTTTTAATCCTCTCCAGTCCAGCCTCCCATTAATATAACGCTTAAATTACACCAGTCTAAACACCATTACTACATCACACACACCATACATTTTCTATAGAAACCAAGTGTAACGAAAAGCAGCGGTTAATTGTTTTCCCTTTTTCTTTCTACCTTTTTTATGGTGCCATTATATTTCTCCACTTGCGTTCATGTTTAAGCATGCTCTTTCATGGTTTTCCAGTGTTGAAGCTACCTTTTAAGAGTCAAAGTGCTATATTATGATTTTGGACTTGCTTCACACCCCCTCGGTTCATCCTTTGAAATAAGCCATTTTAGATCCCTTTCTTTTTCCCTTTAACCCACCAACATCGGGTTTAAGTGGATTAGCTACCCTAACTGACATGATGCAAAGCCAGTAAATAAGGAAAGGATTGAACTGTTAATCAACCACTTTCATGGCTTATTCTGTAGTAGTATAAGTGATGCAGATATCCCAATGTACAAGAATTTGGTGTGAGTACTGCACTACTAGTGTGTCTTATGAATGCCAGAAAAAAAGGTTTTCCAACTTAAACAGATTTTATAAAGCGATGATCTTTCAGTGCCAATGGTTTTAATGTTGTGTCTGATTAGTTTGGTAGTCCATGACCCTTTTTTAATGTTTGGAACATTGAAAACGGCTGTGCTGCCTGTTTTCATGTTCCCCGTGTTTACACTGTGCTCAGAGTGATGTCAGTAATATCTTACTGACATCACTCCCCACGCATCAGTTCTTCTTACAGCTTTTACTTAACACATTGTCCTAAATCGTCTTACCTTTACCATTAAAGTGCTACAGAGATATGCAGTACATGAGTGTTTCCTGATGTACTCTCTAGATTACTTAAATAGTTTATTGATGTCCAAATGCCTTAAACCAAAACAGATAGCTTTGAAGTATTCCAGTGAAGTGGTCACCCAACCACAGCTTTAGCTGTTGCTGAAGGAAGCGCCTTCCTATGGAACACTTGGTAAAGAGGCAAAACTATTTTTCACTTGTATAAAGAGTTCAGCATCTGGTATTTATTCATTAAGAGGTGAAAAATCGTTGCCTGGACTCCACAGCCTTGTCACATATTATTAATAACACGATGCTGACGTTATAAATAATGTAGCGAAGACGGATTACGATTTTTCCCCTCTCCCCATCAGCCACTGGGTAAATCACGTCTCTTATTTTTTCATTCCCGCCCTTCCTGTCAATACATCACCCATGATGTAATGAACCAAAGTAAGAAATCGTTTTATCACGTAGTTCACACCCAGAAATAATTCTTCACAATTTTGAGTTAACAAGGTTTTTTTTAATTCTTAAAAAACAAAAAAACAAAGTGAATAAAAACGGGGTGCTCAAAATGAGCTCATTGATCCACTAGAAAGATTAAAAAACAGCCAACTGGCACAAAAACGGTGAGTTTGAAAAAAATAATAATAGAAAAGTACAGTGCAGAATGAGTGTGGATTCACAGATCAGCAGTCCGTCTCTGCCCCTCTCACTCCTGCTCTAACTGTCCTCATGTTTGTTCTTTTCTAGTGTGCAACTTCATGGCATCAACCATCAACTCTGAAAAACCTTTCTTTTTAAAACTAGGAAAAGCTTGTCACCCATTTGGATTCATTATTGACCCTGTTGTTGCATGTTTTGACATCCCGATGGGACATTGCTAACTACTCCTCCGTGATGTCGGGCTGTTCAGACAGGCCTGCCAGTGACTCTGTGGTCTTCTGCAGGGCTTCCTGCAGGGCAGCGATAGCCTGATCGTGGCCTTCTAGCTTGGCTGCTTTGCCTTCCAAACCAGCTACCATGTCTCTTAAGTTCTCCAGCTGCTCGGGCTTCATCCTGCTGCTGTTGTCCTCCAAAGCAGCGAGCCTCCTCTCCAGGTCCTCCACCTGCTCACCCAGGCTGGAGTCTGCTGAAGGTAACTCTGTCTTGTCTCCTTCTAGAGCAGCTATACTAGACTGGAGATCCTCCAAACTGCTCTTCACTGCCTCCAGTTCTTGCTCCAAATTAGTTTTAATGTCCTCCACAGCTTTCCCCTGTGCAGCCAGACTGCTCTCATGTGCATCATGCTTGTCAAACAGTGATTGTACTTTGGAGTTGATGTCTGACACTGAGGCAGACATTGAAACTACGTTCTCCTCCGATGCTTTGACTCTGGCTGCAAGGTCATCAGTTCTCAGCAGGGCCTGAGTAGCTGCTTCATTCACTTGCTCGTCCACATTACGAACAGCATCGGCAAACTGCTCCATGCCACTCTCTAGCATCACAGCCTTGTCCTTCAGAGCCTGAAGCGAAGCCTCGGTTGAAGACAGAGACTCCCTCAGATTCCCAGTGGTGTCTTGCATTACTTTCCTCAGTGTCTCAATTTCCTGAGACACTGAGGCCACCTCTCGGTTGCGAGTCTGGAGCTCTTCCCTCACTGCACTGATCTGCTGTCTGAGGGAATCGCCTGACGAGTCAGCTGCATCTTTGGCTGTTTTAATTTCAGCTACAGCATCAACAATGGCCGACAGCTCTTGTTTGATGAGAGCGGGGTCTTCGATGTCACCCAGACGGGCTTTAAGATCAGCCAGCTGGCTCTGCGCCTCACTCTGAGCTTCAGTGAACTCTGCAACGCTGGCTTTAATGGACTGGCTGGCCTCAGCTAAGCGCTCCTCAATAGTCTTCTCCAGAGAGGAGAAGTCTTTCTCTCGAGCCTCCTTCACGTCATTGATACCCTCTGAAAGGTCCCTGAGTAGATCATTCTGGAGCCTCTGAAGGGCCTCCTCCACTCTCCTCGTCTCCACCTCGGCTCTCTTCATTCGACTGATGGCCCCCTCCATCTCCACCCGTGTGATCCCCAGAGATGACTCCAGCCCGTCCACAACACCCCTCAGAGACTCCACCTTTACAAAGAACATTGGAAACACAAAGACAAATTTTACTCATACACTCTTTTCTCGCATTTAGATGTTGTTAGATTTCACAGTCTACAGCAGTGCAAATGAAGCTCAAATTCAAAGTATAAAAATGAAATCTCTACAAGGTTGAAAAGATGGTGCAGGAATTTTTCAGTTTCTCAGTATTGTTATTCCTTGAACTGTATCAGAGCTTCACAGTGTAAGATAATCTTATACTGGGGCTCAGTGCAGTCCCTTGCTTCTAAAGGCCACACATCCTTTTTACACAGTTTGCTTCTGATTTATCAATCCTAGCAAACAGAAGGTTTGCAGTGGGCTGCTTTTATGTGCCTGAGATGAATCCTGTCTCCTCTCTCTTTTTGGTATCATTCAGATCAAACACAAGAAGAAATGATATATGAAACAAGCCTTTAACGGAGTCTCAGTCTCCACTTTAACAGCCTAGATATGAATTTGAATTTTTTAGCAGGGCTGAGTTCGGGAAAAGATATTGCCACCTCATGTTCTTTGTGAAGCAAGAGAAAGCTGAATCTCTGCATTAATGACTGACCTTGTAAATCCATAATCTGCCCTGTCCAGCTTTGCAATCAGAAACGACTTGTTCTCATTCAAAGAAACCCGCGATAAAGAAATTCATAATACTGTAGATGACGTATTATTGAGTGGGTCTGAAATTTTATTACCCACTCACATTTTAGAGCTCACAAACACAGACTCCTAGAGTACATGAAGTAAAACCACATTATCCACGTCTATATAAGTGCATACGCGTTTATTATAAGGTGATGCTTCCTTTTAGAGTTCTGGAAAATACCTGGATAAAAGAAAAGTGACGTTTAGAAGTTCTATCCATTGATTCGTATTCTTTCCTACCTACCTGTTGAACGACACTTTCCACTTTGCCGCTCAGTTCTGCGCTTTGCCGTGCGCTCTCCTCGTGTTTTGCGCTCGTCTGGCGGATTTCATCCAGCGCTTGCTGTACGTGAAAAGCAGCGAACCCTGCAGCACCTATTAACGCCACATAAAACACCGTGGTCACAAGAAGACTCAGGCAGCTGCCTGGCCGTGGCGACCCCTGAGGTCCGGGGGCACTCGCTCCGTTGTGGCTGCTCTTTTGGGTTTTCTTCGGCGCATCTTCTTGGCTGGATGCGGCGCTCTTGTCGCTATTCTTTGGCTTTTTCGCAGTCATGGTTAGCGGGAGCTTTGAGACGTGTGTGTGAGAGAGGGCTGCTAGTTTTGCAGTCGTGGATGGAGAGGCTTTTCAGTCCAGTCCCACTGACTGGACCAGCAGCGTATCAGTGAGCGCTTCGTGTCTTTCCCCGGGGGGCTTTTGCGCTGAGGTATGCGGATGGGGGTTGTTCCATGCCCAACTCCAGGCTCTGAATGGGTCTTGTCCGGTGACATAAAACACTAGGAAGCAATGAGTGATTAGTGGGCTGCTGCACTTATAGTAAATTTTTATAGTAGGCATGTTTTTATCTTTGCATCATGTGTGATAATCGCATAAAGACAGATTTATATAGGTGTGTCATACTCTCATCATTTGCAGAAAAACTGTGACTTTTTAATAACGTGAAGGGGAGAGAAGAAGAAAAGATTTATCAAAGTGTCAGTCGGTGTGCCATCCACACACTTTTGTCTCTATTATTCTTACAAATTTCCCTTAATGCTGTTTTTTTTTCTTCTTTCTTTCTGCTGATGCAAACTTTCTGCACACAGCTCAGTGAAGCAGCGCAGCGCAGGGAGGGGCACTTTCTTCCCTTCCAGTTTGCTCCTCCTTTCATACGTGGCAGCTGAAGTTTTGGCACGGCAGCAAATCACGTACTGTACACGTTCGCGCAGAGAAGAGACATCAGAAAAGTCACAGAGTCCGTGTGCAAATGTCAAAGTCAGTAAACGCATTATAAAGGTGAATAAATCACCAACAGTTCAGTGGTCTTAATGATCTTTGTGGCATCGTTACTCATTCATGGTATATATTTTAATAATGTTGTCATTTTATTCTTTAGGGCTTTCTAATCTGCATCTTTACTGATAGACTTTTATTTTATTTCTGGATTTTGTTCTTTAAACCACATAACGAAAACGTTCTGAGACAGAATATTAGTAATTTTCTGCCCCCTTTCTTAAAAAAAGACGTAAAAAACGACGAAATGGTCACATTCTCGGTTTGAACACTAGATGTCGCTAAGAGAGCGTTTAAAGTCAAAACCAGAACAAGCATTGTTCTATACATGAGAGCATTGCATGTGCAGAACACTGATGAAATTATTGACGTTCGTATTAAATTAAATTAAATTAAATTAAATTAAATTAAATGCAACTGTCTATGTTTCCCTAAATGTTTTATTCAGCAGAGATGTGCAACATAACAATTTTGCATATAGAAAAGTACAACAGAATTGCCAATAAAAGGAAGGAAAATGGAAATACTAAGTCAGAAGATGATAAAAATGTTAGCATGTATATGTGGAAAAAAACTATAAACTTAAAAAGTGGAATGAGTTACTGCCCTGTTTTATTCCAGAGGGAGAGCTTATAAGTGATCCAATTCACACCTTGATTTGTTCCTTCAAAATGTACTGAATAATAATTGTGTATTAAACTCAAATGTGCAACAAGTTTAGACTATTAAGAGAGTTAAAATAAGTCACAGTGTTACCTTTTGCATTGGCATTGTCTTCTTTTTGCATTTTATGTTTTGTTTCGTGATGCTTAAATGTTTTCAGTTATTTAAAGCTGTGGACTGCAGGCAGGCCAGTTCGGCACTTTCAATCCTCTACTTCTACTACAAAGCAATTCTGTTTAATGGTCTGACGTTTTTAATTATGAAGTTAAAAAAGAAAGAAAGTTAATAATAGTGACAATGATATTTCGTCATCCAGAGGACCCAATAGTGCCTGTATAGCTGGTTGAAAAGTTTTGTAGCTGTCTTTTAAATATGAATATAAATAGCTAAATTCAATCAGTGGACAGATGTTACGTGGTATAAATTATGCAAAATGAGGAAAAGATTAATTTATCACGAAAATCTTCATTTCATTTAAAAAGTTTTTAAACTTTTTTTTAAAGTAATTTGATAAATGTCTTCATTTATATCTTCGACGTTAATTGAAAAAAAAGAAGGAAATTGAATAAATAAATAAATGGATAAACCACTTTCATTAAAATTAATTTTTAATTTTAAAGACATGAATTGAAATTACATCTTCCTTAAAATAGATCATGCCTTTAAAAATCCTGAAAGAAAAAAACAGAATAAAAACGAAATTAAAAGATGAGACTTGTTTGTTTTATAAAAACCATCGTAAAATAGATTTTCAGAATAAAGTAAGTTACATTTTTAGAACATGTAGATATGACAATGAAAGTACGTCCAAAACGTTTATTAATCGAGACTGAAGTGTTGGCTTGATCAGCATATACTTTTAATATAGTTTAGCAAGCCCCATTTTAGATGAAATGATAAAATCATAAAGAAGACATTTTTATATACTGTAAAACGTTACCACTTGTAACACTGGCTCTTACCCGGCTGTGGGTAATGGGAATTTCCTAGCAGACTATGAACCCCGCATTAGTCCCCGCCCAGACGCCGTGACAGCAGACGCCGCTCCGTCCAGGTGTACGGTGTGAGGTATTGCAGTGATCCGGACCGTTTCAGACCTCTGTCGGTATATTTGCGTGAAATGGCCTAACGCGATATGCTTTGTCTCCGAGCTTGTCTGTCACTCGGACGTCCGAAATGCCGTCTCTCCGCCCATCTCGCCCCTCGTCTCCCAGAGAATAAAGCGGGAACACCGCTAACATGAACGCGGGCGAAGGGATCAGGCTGTGAGCTGTGAGTTTAAACCTCGAGTGGGAAAAGCTAGCGGTTTGGCTAGCCAGCTAGCTGTGACACCCGGCGGCGGAGGCTCGGATATCGGATTTGCGCAACCATGGCGGGGCTCATCAAGAAGCAGATCCTGAAGCATCTCTCCAGGTCAGTGATGAGTTGAGGTTAACGCTAGCAGACAGGGAGTGGAAATAAAGCGACGACGAATGGATCAAGCTGTCACAGGCGTTAGCTAGCACCCACAAAAACCTCACTTTAATGAGTTTATGCTTGCCGCACATAGATGAAGGGTGTCCTGTAATTTAACACGTCCCTCCGTTGACTGTCACTGTGCGTTTTTGAGTTGGTAACCCTCACAGGACCTGAGACGTGGCTACCCAGCTAAGTGTGCTAGCACCACGCGAGCTGCTAATCCTCCAGACACTTGCTAAGTCGGGTTGAACCAGTTGTGTAGTTGAGTCAGATTGTTAAAATCAACAATCTCAGCGTTCACCTCAAGGTAGCTTAACCTTCAGCAACTGCCTAGCAGGTAGCTAGTGGGCATACAGTCAATATAGTAATGGGAAGACATGTGCAAGGTACAGGTTTGTTTACATGGGTTTAAACCCCTTTTATCTGGCACTTTTCGCCTTTGTGTTCCCCTATCAGGCATCATACTTGGTGTACATGGAGCCTCAACGTCCTATTATTCAAGATAAGGTCATTTAGAAAGTGAAATATATTGTCCTGCCCCCTAACTCAATATATTTAACAGCATTTTGCGTCACTGTTAAACACCCCACCATATTATATCTATGTTGCCCTTTAATGCCTCTCCAAACGTCATGGAATAGTAATGATGTAGTAGCGTTCAGCTGTCATATTTCTAATCCAGATCACTGATGAGTAAGTCATGAAAAGCCTACAAGCATGCAGGTGGACTGGTGCTTGGAAAGAAAGAAAAAAGCAGTGAGGTGATTGTCCTCACTGATAAAAACCTTTGTTGAAACTGTGAGGAATTTGTCACCCTGTGGATTATATCAGCATTTGTTATTGCTGTGCCCTTGATGTTCTTGCACACTGCTGCAGTTAAAAATTAAAATGATCTGCTACACACCACTTATTAGTGGCACGTCCTTCAGCATCCTCATACGTGGTGTTGTGTTGAGATAAGAGCATGTACGTATGACTGTGCATGCTGTCAGCAAAAAAATAGCATCTACTTTGACAGGAAATGACTGGAGGAGGCGTGATGTCATCTGTCTTTTTGCTTGCCGTCCCTTTTTTTTTTTTTTTTGTCCTGGCCTGATTGGTCTGTTTCTGAGCGGAAGAAGACAGTCAACCAGTCCTGCATCTTTCAATTAGGTGATGTCATGATCGAGGTGCTGGTGTCAGAATACCAGAGCAGGGTGGCCCTAAATGCTCTACCGCACGAGTTTGGCCACAGCAGGCTGTGATTCTGCATAGATTCTCTCTGCTTTATCACCATCATTATCTGTGTGCTTACAGCTGCAGTTTATGTTGTGGGTGTCAACAGCTTAACTGTTGCAGAGGACATTCCTCTCTCAAATACTGTCTGTGACTAGGACTGTCACAGTGAGCCAGCATCACATCTTCACAGTTCACTGATCAAGACGTCTGCAATGACCGTTTCCCCCTCTGGGCAGGACAAGTGCACTGAGGCATGCATGACATATTAAACTAGTTGAAAGAGCCCCGTTTCCAAGATGTGATCTGTTAGAAGAAGCTTTGTGTTTTACTTTTCATGCCCAAGAATGAGTTTGTGAATGCTGAGAGAGCACTGGCTGAGCTGCTGGCCTCAATGTTTTGCCCTAATGTGAAAGTGTTTAGTCGATAAAGTGTTTCGCAGAAGGTCGAACTCAGGTAACCCCCGGGGGTGAGTTAACAACAAGGTGTTTGCTTGTCTGCGTTACGGACCGCTTTGGATTACGACACGACACTGGCTCAGAGCCTGACGCGGCGAGATCCAGTTACACACACAAAAACAGATGTAGCGACGCTATGTTTCTCCTGAAAGAGGCTGTCTCAATGAAAGGTCACACTCTCATATAAAGGAATATTACGGAGCTGGGAAAGGAGCTTAATTACAGGTGTTCCAGTTAACGAATGAGCACTCATTTCCTTATTTCTTGTCTTCCTCCTTTTGTTGCTTCTTCATCTCTTAGCACATGTGATTCTTTTAACCCTTTTGTGGCCCTTTTAAAATGTCCTCACTTTCTTCACTTTTCTACCTTTAGTCTCTTAATCTGATTCTGACTTTTGTCCAGCTTCTACCAACTACGCCAAATTTCGAAGGCAATGCCTTACCTACGACACAAGGACCTTGAAAGGCTCATTCATGCTTTCATAACCTCTAGACTGGACTATTGTAATTCTCTTTACTTAGGCCTCCAACTCTCCCTCATCCAACGCCTACAATTAGTCCAGAATGCCGCAGCACGCCTTTTAAGCGGCACTAGAAGACAGGATCATATCACTCCTATTCTAGCTAACCTCCATTGGCTTCCTGTCAAGTACCGTATTGTTTTTAAAATTCTTCTATACACTTTTAAAATCTTAAATAACTTGGCACCCAGTTATTTGATTGACCTTCTTAATTTATATATCCCTACAAGGGCACTCAGATCCTCTAATCAGGGGCTCCTAATGCAACCAATGTCTCGACTAAAGACGAAGGGGGATCGTGCCTTTGCTTTTGCTGCACCAAAACTGTGGAACAGCCTGCCGGTTGATGTCCGTGCGTCGGAAACTATTCAATCTTTCAAATCACGGTTAAAAACCCATTTGTTTAAGCTTGCCTTTCAAACTATTTAGCTTAATTTCTTCCCGGTTCATGCTTGTTGCAATAGTACCATCCTATAACTGTATTTTTGTTGTTGATTGTTTTCTTTTGCTGTAAACCTGCAAGTATGGCTCGTCTGTGAAGCACTTTGTTGTACCTGTGACTTTTAAATGTGCTATAGAAATAAAATTGAAATTGAAATTATTAGTTTATTGTCCTCAGTATACAAATAAATATCCAAGAATAGCAAAAAACAGGCAAGAGAATATACCAGAACTCAAGGTTTTGTTTTTGTCTGTCCAGCTATCAAAAAATGTCAGTGATTTCTTTGTTTCCATGTCTTGAATTCAGTCCTCCTCAAAGAAGCATACGATTTGACACGTTAAACAACTTTTTATATATTTTTTTGCTGTGTTTTGACCTCTTCCTTTCATAACGTCATTATGACTAAGTTAAATGGATGCTTATGAATTTCATAGGGCCGTCATATAGCACTACCACTAATTGTAAGTAGAGATGGAACGATACCACTTTTTTATGTCCGATACCGATATTATAAATTTGGATATCTGCCGATACCGATATGAATCCGATATAGTGTTTTGAGGTTGAGTTGAGTCTGTGCTTTCTCATCATTGGAGTATTAGTGGCCATTGCAGTGGGAGAAATGGATTCATTTCTTCTCCTGTGTTTATCACCACGAGTATCTTCCCATCCTCTGCTGTAGCTGTGTAATAATGCACCATAGTGATGCACTCCACTATTCCCTCTGCTGGTGGGAAGGCTATTATGGCCTGAGTCATGACTAAGTGCCTCGCTTTGGGTGTCTCATCAGTGTGTAGCTGTGAAGTGCTTAGTGTGTAGGTTGTGTTTGTGCAGCGAGTGCAATAGAGCGACATTTGGCCAGGGTCCCTCCAGGCCTTGGCATCCTCTGCTGCCCGTGACTGGGCTGGTGGATTGTTTTCTCCTTCACGCTAACCTTTTCGCTGCCTCCACGGGGCTGTAAATATTCCACAAAGACGTGCTGTGCCAACACATACTCGCCTAACTTTTTCAGGTTGCCTTCATTGTGTTGTGTTTGCGTGGAGGCGTTTAGTAGGAGTTTGTGTATGTGGGATTAAAGGGTCTACCTCCTGATGTCAAATTCAAAAAGGAAGAGCAGGCAAAAATTCCAGGCGTGCAATAAAAGTCCAACTGGTAGCATGCTTGAAGCTTTACTGGCAATATATACTCATCACCCACTTTATTAGGCACACTTGCTAGTAAGGGGTGAGGCCCAAGGTGTTGCCATCAGAACTGCCTTAATTCTTTGTGGCATAGAATCAACAAGGTGCTGGAAACATTCCTCAGAGATTTCGGTCCATGTTGTCATTAACGCGTCACACAGCTGCTGCTGATTTTTTTTGACTGTACATCCAAAGGTGCTGTTTTGGTTTGAGATCTGGGGACTGTGGAGCTCATTTGTGTACAGTGAAACTCATTGTCATTTTCATGAAACCAGTTTGAGATGAGCTGTGCTTTGTGATGTAGTCATAAAGGGAATAATACTCAGGTTGACTTTGCAGTTTGATTTGCACCAAGACCAGCCTGTCTGACGCAAACAAACACACCGCGTTCAAAGTCACTGACATCACCTTTATTCCCCATTCTGAAGCTCCCGTTTGAATTTCAGGAGGCCATCATGATCTTTTGCATGCCAAAGTGCAGTGAGTTGCTACCATGCGATTAGTTGATGTTAATGATGAGTTGAATTATAAAGTTTTTGATAAGTGTAAATATTAATCAAATATTGCAAATGAGTCCAAAATCGCTCAAGATTTATATAATGGGAGTGAAAACAAATGCAAATGCTTTTTTTGTTTTAGCCTTTTTTTTCTTGCCAAGTCGTTTACTTTCACTAAGCCAAAATCCACCCATCCATTTTCTTTCACTGAGGTCAAGTTGCGGTTTCAATTGGGAATCGAGAAACATGCCGAACGCTTCCTTCTCTGAGTACTTGCATGTCTTTTTGACAGTTGATCATTGCAAAACACTGACGTCAAACTCAAAGCAGTGCAGCTTTACTGTCTACATCATGTTTGCACACTGCAAATAATGAAACACGTGCTAAAACCTCGCCGTCTAGCTGCCTTTGAACACAGAATTGGTAAAGATTTGATAAAGATTTTCCCCTTTAGTTAATAATATCATTTTCCCTCTGTGGTTGCAGTGTAGCTGATTGAGCAGGGTATTTCACACAAAAATCACTCCAGCGATGTTTTCCAGTTCCTGTTGGGGAATCCCGAGACACTTGGAAAGCCAGTCTTTCCAGTAAGCTTTGAGTCTCCTCCCTCCCTGCTGGAAAACCTACAAAGGAATGCACCAAGGAATCATTGCGATTAGGTGCTTAAACCGCCTCATCTGTCTCCTTTTGATGCTCCCATCAGATCCATCATGATGTAGAAGCTCCTCATCCAATCCCTAATACTTAGTCAGGCCACCCCAAAACAACAAATATAACCAAATGCAGGACTGTAACGAAAGATTTTGATTATCAGATCATTAATTATTTATATTCTAGTAAATCGAATAGTAAATTTGGGCCATTTGTTTTTTTTAAAAATGATGATACTGTAAATTGCAGGTTATCATATCATATAGGTTGTCATCCAGCTAGCTAAGGATAAGTGACTGATGCCTAATGCTTAATCATTTTTCTTAACCTTTGCTATCAGAATTTTGTGACCCAGAACAGATCAAAGAAGACGATGAGATGCGACAGACCGTGGCTTGCAGCCTTCAGATACCGTTAATGAGTCCAAGCTTTAATCAAGCTCGAATTATTAAAGCCAGGCAGTAAGAGGCAATATCCTCAGGAAGGCTCTATATAATGTGAATATTGGGTAAAGACTGGAGACCACAGCGACTGGTAACTAAGAAGAGGATCCTGTGTGTGCTGCACAAACCCACACTGCACTCCTCTGACCTGGAAGCGTATCTTAGGCATGGCTTTAAAAATATAATTGGCTTTGAGAAACACTTTAGTGTGATTTAATGTGTGACTTGTCAAATTATCCCAGCAAGTCACATTCACCAGAAGCATCTTATTGTCCTAATTGGCCTCTAATTACATCCAGCACCTGGTGATCTGTTGAGGAATACTGACCCTAATGAAAGGCGTTATCAGTTCAGGAGGCTCAACCCGCTCTCCTGTTTACACTGAATGGGCCAGTGAAGGATTTAGAGGGCTATTTAAAGCTCACGTTCACCATTTTTCTTGTTGAGCCAAGTAAAAATGTTGGAACTCCCCTTTCTCTTCCGGTAAACTGCAATTCTAGGTTGCACAGGAATGCCCTGAAGATGCCGCCTGTGTTTCCTGTTTTATCCTCTTTCTGTTTGTCTCTTTGTTTCTCACTTTATGTCGCCGCAGTCTTTGTTGCTAAAAAAAAACAAAAACAAAAATAGAGTTGGTAGTCCTCTGAGTCATTCTGGCTGTTTTGCCTCCTCTCTTTCTGGCACTGATGTCATCAGGGTGCGCCTCAAATGCATCGTCGGAGAGTAGGAAAAACCTGTATCCATCAACCAGATCCGCAGACATAAGCATACAGTGTGGCGGGCCAAATCTCTGCTCTTGGTTTGTGGTTGTGTGGGAAGTTGCAGGATCAGCGTACTGTTGGAGACGTCCCTAGCTGAGTTTGAGCAAAATGACTCACAAATGTTTATTAGCAGCAGGTGTTTACTGAACAGCCAAGTCATGCAGATGGAAAAAGAAGGATGAAAAATTGGTGATGCGTGTTGCATAAACGTGAACCTTGAAGCAGAAGGTTAGATTAGCTTTGGGTAAGATTCTGAACGGCAGGAGAGAAGGAGACAGCAGCTCTCTCCAAACACGACTACAGAGCAGAAACTACAAATGGAGCCGAGGGGTAGATGGTACAACTGTCACTGTAGTGCAGCCACTTTCATTTGATCACATTTTAATATAAAAAAAATATTCATTTTAAACGCTTTAAGGTATTTAAAAGTGGCGTCCTACTTTGTGTATCTTTTGGCATGATGGTTACTAATCGTTTCAAATGGGTCATGTGAAACTGGTTAAGTTTTGCAGGAATTAGCTCTGTGCTGAGTGGTTAATTTTGTCCTTTGGAGAGGCAGACACCCCCGCCTGCAGCCATTAGCCTGCTCTAATCTCTTTATGGGCCTGGATCTGGTCCGGTGAGCTGGAACCTGCTGATTGGAATAATGGCTGAGGTCTAGTGTGGAGAGATGAAAGAGAAAGATGACAGTGTGTGTGAACATAATACCCTCTACCTCTTGCTGTTGACTGGGATCTACCTGCTTAATTTAGCTTTAGTAGCCTTGATATTAGACAGCTGATTAACAGCATTTTATTTGCTCACAGTAGTGATTTATTTATGGAGTTGAAGGAAGGCAAGAGGAAGCCCCGACTGAGGATGATATACCAGATAAGGTGCAAAGGAGGGAGGGGAAACTAGCTGGCTAGTTGGCTGATACTTGATCAGCAGCAGAAATGAATATTTCACTGGTCACAAGGCTAAGACTCTCCATCTCTCAGACACAAACTGTTTCTATGTGCATGCCCATGTGTGCATTGAATTGTTTGTGTTTTGCTTGTAAGAGTTTTAATTAATTAATTTTTTGGACTCATTCTGCTGTGCCGAGGCTCAGTTTATGCTTCCCCAGCTGAATAATTTACACGGATGGCGAATACGAGAAGAATCCAGTGCTGCCAGGAGAAGGTGTTGGGTGTAAAGGAACTGGATTTGACTGATTGAATCATTACAGACATGAGCTGCCAAATCACAAAGCAGTGACAGAGTGTCCTGATAGTCTGGGTCCAGACAGACCATCTGAACAAAAAGAAAAACCTTTTGTCTTCTTATGACTATCCAGTTTCTTAATGGCTGCGTAATCATACAGCACCATTTCGGGAATGCTGAGAGTGCAAGTTTTTGAGCTCTTCGTGACTCTCATGAGCTCTCCGTGACTTTCTCTACCAATGTGACTTTAAGAAGTTGCTCTCAGGTTTTTAATTGACTCTTATACTTCTTATTAGGCTAACCTGATTTTGGTCTCTTGTTATATTTTTCAGCTTTTACTATTGTTTTGAAAAATTGATTCAAATTCACCAATCAGTTACCTGCTGATGCCGAACTCACACAATGGAAAACAGTAGTTTTAGAATGCACGCGACCAAAATGATTACAGCTTTGTGCAATCGAGCGAGCTTTGAAATCGCTGCTACAAAGATGGCAACATGGTCTGCGAACAAACGCAGCCAGTTGCCGTCTTTGAATGTACTTTGGTGTGTGAAGATGCCGAAAAAGCGGCAATAACATGGAGCAACTCTGCCATCAGTCTTTTAACAGTTTGAAACTGAATGAGGCTAAGTTGGCAATTACACGCAATCTATTTGCAATAAAACAAAGATAAACTAATGAAATGGTGAAAATGGCAAGTCTGTTGGCATCTACTTACACAGAAAGTTTCACGTTAACTACTTGCATTCAAAGCAAGAACCTCCTAGATTTGAAATGGCCATTTGTTCGCCAATCTGACTTGCTCAGATTGAGTCCAGCATTGTGCAAATCTGTATTTATAATTGAGATGGTGCAAGTTGGACCGTGGTCGTTTGGAGACAGGATCGCCTCTCACTAGGCGACCTGTGCAGTGGCCTCATGATTGAAAGCGGTTGCCCAGAGGTTAAGTTATAGTCACATATGAATCTACAACTCACAAGTTAGTCCACCCCTTCCTGCTATAATCAACCTTTCCTCAGGTTTTGCTGTGCTTCTTCGTAGAGTCACATATGGTGTCACATATCTGTGTCTTGAGCATAGACATATGGATTGTGTTATTTTTATTAGCTTGCTCTAAATTAGGAGGTGGGTATATCAAGATAAGTGTGTCCAGTGTTGGTTGGGTTTAGTGTTGACCTGATTTAATGGTAGCTTTGGCGTCCACGCCTAATGTTATTTCAGGATGGTCACCTCTGCTGACCTCACTAGAAAAGTACAACTAAGTAAGCACTATGGTGGGTTGAAAAAGCAATAGATGTATTATTCTAGTGCTAAAGAGTTTCAATAATAAATAATTATTTTTTAACCTGATCCCAACCTGTAATATTATTTATATAAAATAACTATTAATAGGAGTCTGAGTTACAGTAATTCAAAGCAAAAATGTGTCAATATTTGTTTGTGAAATAGACAATAAATACAAAGATCAATCACACGATTTAGATCATGCTACAATAAAACTGCATGCCTGCATGTATCTTGACTTAACAGTGTTGATATACAAATGTTAGGATAATATGGTACTATTGAGTGGATCATGGCATTCTGGTAGAATCTATGCTCAGTTGGTTTACACTCAGTTAAATGTTTTTTGTTTTTTTAAATTTATTTATTTTCTGGTGTAACTCAGAAAGAAAATCTCTTTCTGGTGTCAGTTTGCTATTATTAAAGATGTTCCACATAGTAGTAACAATGATACCCCAAACTGTGGCGGACACTTCTATGGTCAGGTTTCATTTATTTATTGTTTTTTAACATTTCAAATGAATATCAGGCTAGGATCTAATGCTTTTGTGGGGCTTTATCATGGTTTCACTGCATTCTTCAAATGTGATGCGGACCAAAATTGGGAATGTACAGGGAAGGCCGTGAAGCTCCGGACGGCAAAAGAAAGAATGTGAAATCAATAAAATCACAGTAGTGTTTAGAGGAGATTGTGCTGAATTGGTCTACGGAGATTTCTGCGTCAATGATCAACTCAGTGTGCGGCTACTCTGCTAACTATTAACCAATACTCAAACTGTGAATGGAGGCAGAAAACACTTAGGTCATGGACAATCAAGTTTGTGTGATTAAGTGTCTTTACTTTGTGTAAAAGCAAACGGGGACTCACTGATTCAGCATATAGCATGGGACACTGGCAAATACTTATAAATGTGCACCTTATTTTATGAGACTGTGAGGCCTGGGTACACTTTGTCCAGTGTTAGTTACACATGTTACTGTGCTAGACTTACCCCTGTTCTTTTTCAGCATCTGTTTATGAGCTCATCATCAGTAGATTGAGCAGTGTATAAGCAATACAAATACAAATACAGCTTCAATTAAGTAGAAAACACCTTTTCCAAACACTAGCTGTGGTTTTATGACGTATGTCTTTCCATTCCTGTTGCTGGAATGTTAAATTCAACAGCAGTCATAACCTTAAATTATGGGCTTTTAAACATTTTTTTTTAGTGTTTCTCAATATAATTCATTCTGTATTTAATATAAATGTTTTTTAAAACCACAAGCGTGTGTGTGTGTGTGTGTGTGTGTGTTGCAATCGACATCCAATACACCGTAAGCGCTACTCTTGGGATTTGCTTGGCTGGCCTGTCGGTTTGTTTACAGCCTGTTTCTATAAATATATCTGGACTCTTCTCGTCTGTGTCCCGTAGGTTTGCTAAGAACCTGTCGCCCGACAAAATCAACCTGAGCACGCTGAAAGGGGAGGGCCAGCTCACCAACCTGGAGCTCGATGAGGAGGTGCTCCAGAGCCTGCTGGACCTGCCCACCTGGCTGGCCATCAATCGTGTGGAATGCAACAAGGCTGCCATCAGGGTGAGACTCGGGGTTGTTCAATTTGTCACCTATTTACTGGAAATGACGACTTTTAGGGAAGAGCTTTGGCTTCAGATGGAAACAACCCTTACGCTTTTATAGAGAACATTAGGACTGGAAACACTGGGTTTAGGAAAATAGATTTGATTTGAAAAATGAGACATGGGTTATGATGCTGGTTCCAGTGGTGCTTTTTTTAAGGAGGCATATTTAAATAGATGTGCAAAGCAGATTTTGCACTCAAGTCAAGGATACCTAGAATACTCCATAAACACACAATGTGTATATACAAACAGTGTGCCTTAAAAACATATCATACAAGTGTTGAAGGCACACTGGTAACCTCTAGTGACTCTTTGCACTACATAAGCACTCTCTGCTGGAGCTGTCTGACACTCCGATGCGGTCATGGTGATCAGCCAAGTATCATGACTAAGAGCAGCCTCTGACACACCCTGGAAACGGTGAATGCAGCTGTATAATTTTCTTCATGACTGGACTTTTATTCAGGCCAAGGTCCATTTTCCACCTCTGCCTTCCCTCCCCCACCCGACTACCTTCCCCTCTTATCCTCAAAAAGCCGAACCGTCAGCTCATAGCATAATTTTTCAAGCCTTTTCTTCTTGTTTCGATTTGCTTTAAGGTTGCCACTTCGATGTCTGATCAGCTGTAAATGCAATGTACCATTGTTCCCTTGTCTTTACTTGTAAAAGTCCCGTCAGTTGGGGTCAGTGTAAGGGGAATATGATTTCTGAGTGAACAATGGAGCTGGTGAATTGAAACCTTCACTACAGCCTTAACGTAGCTCGCTGGGTATTTTTGTGTTTGCTATTAAACCGGCTTTTAAAATAAAACAGAAAGCAGAATCATATCTCACTTCCTCACTTGTTAGATCCCCATCTGTTCTTTGCATCTTCCTGTTACGGAGACAGTAAGCCTCACACATTCACCTCTTCCCTTTAAAAGGCCGCAATACACAAATTAGAGTAAAAATAGGTTGCTTCATTGAATGGTCCTGTTGAGTAAAGTTACACAATCGATATCTAGACGGGCAAAGACTCATTTGTAACTTCACATACTGTAGTAGATGTTTCTGCCTCAGTAGTTTAAAAGATGAGCTAGAACCCCCTGATGTCTTTGAAAACCAGAAGGAAGGCAAATGAAATGGATTTAATTGAATTAGACGCACAAATCCCGAGTATTTCCCATTGATTTATGACAAAAAGGAGTCGCTCTGTGACAAAAAAAAACCCCTGAAACCGAACATAAGCATTTAATCTGTTTTGCTATATAATTTGACTTGAATCAGGAGGCTGCATGTCGAGGATTAATGACGCTCTGGAGATGAATGAATGAGCTGCCAGTCAGTCTATACTACTCATCGATTACGTTTTTGTTCTTTCTACTCTGCTGGATTTGTACATCCTGTTAATTGAAATTGCATTTTTCATTTCAGTGAACCAAAAATCTGAATGGGTGAGGTAAAGATTAGTTCTGTGTAGCATGCAATGCTGCAAAGCTGACACGCTGCTCTGCTTTCACCCACAGATACCATGGACCAAGTTGAAGACTCACCCGATCTCTTTGGTAAGTTGATGTGCCACTTTCAATCAATAAGTGAATGTCCAGGATATATGATACACTTTATTAGAAGGTTAAGAGCAGGAAATGGCAAACAAAATGTGTCAGTAAGCTTCCTAAAGCACTGCTGAAGCTTTCCTTTGACGCACTTGCACATATGACGTACGAGAGCCTTTAGTTTCCCGTCTTGAGCCCGTTTTATCTTCAGTATGCTGTCAATTGGCCTTCGTGTTGGTGCTGAACTTTTCCAAAAGCTCGTTTATGTCTGTTCCACTGGCTGCCAGTGTTTCTCTGACCTCCGCCTGAATGAGCAGGCCACAGGTGTCAGGTTGATAGACTCCCAGTCTCCAGGTAGTTTCAATTCCCAGAACACGGGCCAGTGAAAGCCAGCAACAAGAACACACAGTACACCTGCCTACACAAAACCTTTAGACGCCTTCAGCTCTGAGCGTTGTGAACTTTCTGGGCTCAAGGAAACATTTTTGTGTTTTCTAATGTGCATTTCCTTTTCGGGGTTCATTAGTTTTAGTGTTAATTTGAGCTTTTTCATATCATACTGTGTTTGGTATTTATCAGGGGCAAGATTTAACACATTCAGGTCTAGCATCAAAGTATGAAAAGATAAAATACACACCAGCGCTTCCTGACGATTGTTGGATTGGCAAATTTTAATACGTTGACAAAGACTATATAAAAGTAAGGCTGTTTGCTTATTTTGCATATTTTAGCTCATGCAGCCAGAGGATTGTTGAGCTCATGACATACTAAGGCACCCGTCCCTTCGCCAACTGGTTACCAAACCTTTATCGCAATCACTCAGCCTGTAATGCTGCTCCGAGTTTAACTAAACTGAAATAACCACCTAATGGCCTTCACTCAAAACATGCTCAAGTTTGTCAAATGTCTTTCTCAATGAATTTTTATTCTCATTAGATTGTGCAGTACAACCAATCAGTGATAAGACCTGACAGGACAACCAATATACTTCTGAACTGTGATCGATAATGAGTCAGATGAGCTACTATGTCTATGACATTCTAGTCTTTGACTTGCTTGTTCTTTCAGACTTTGGATAAAGTGGTGATGGAGATGAGTACCTGCGATGAGCCTCGTCCACCCAATGGCCCATCTCCCATTGCAACAGCATCAGGACAGAGGTGGGCTTTTCTTTCTGTTATACTCATTGGGATGAGTCGGATGAGCAGTGTAGGCAGCAATAAAGTGCTTTCAAACTTTTCAACAGTCCAGTTTTTGCTTGTTTTATTTTTGCCTTTTGAATGTGAATTAATGCAATATATATATATATATATATATATATATATAGTGCTGACCAGTAATGGCAAAAAAAAATCTAAACTAATTAAAAACAGACATTTTTAAAACAGTTCTGTTGTGTCACCATACACCACTATAAATCAAATGACTCTGAGGGGCAGCTAAAACAGTGTCAGAGTACTAGCACTGAAACCGGAACCCTCCCACTCTAAAAAATATTAATTACTCAACCACTAGTATTAAAAAAGGGTCATTTTTATGAGTTAACAATGGGATGGGAGTTTATTTCTGATCATAAAGGTCACAAATCAAAGTTCAGAGATAAGACTAATATTTACTTTGCTTGTTATACAGCTATCGATAAAGCTTATCTTCAAAAATTAATGAATACAAAACATAAGATAAGATAAGATAGAACTTTATTAATCCCTCGGGTGGGTTCCTCTGGGAAATTCGACTTCCAAAAAAAGCACAGCAACGACCAAAGTTACAGTTACAGAACTGTTATATATATATATATATATACACACACACACACACACACACACATATATATATAAATACAGAGACAAATATAAATAAAATATACAAAGGGGATAAATAGAATAAATAGGAATAAAAAATAAAAATACAAGTGAATTGCACATTTCAAGTATTGAGTCTATTGCACTGTTGACTATTTACAAAAAGTATTGCACAAGGTATTGTACAGTGAGGTGCAGAGGCACTACAGCTTAGTTGTTCCCCCCTCCTTTGTCCTCCTGTTTCCCCTCCCTCTCCCCTCCAGAGAGGAGTTAAACAGTCTGATGGCGTGTGGGACAAAGGAGTTTTTAAGTCTGTTAGTTCTTGTCTTGGGGAGAAGCAACCTGTCACTGAACAGACTCTTCTGGTTGTTTATGGCCGTGTGCAGAGGATGCCCAGCATTGTTCATAATGTCCATCAGTTTCTTTAATGTCCTTTTCTCTGCCACTGTCACCAGAGTGTCCAGCTTCATGCCGACCACAGAGCTAGCCCTCCTGATCAGTTTCTCCAGCCTGGATGAGTCCCTCTTTGCTGTGCTGCTCCCCCAGCACACCACAGCATAGAAAAGTACTCCAGCAACCACTGACTGGTAAAACATCCTCAGGAGCTTCCTGCAGATGTTAAAAGACCTCAGCCTCCTGAGGAAGTACAGTCGGCTTTGGGCTTTTTTATACAGGTGCTCTGTGTTGCATGACCAGTCCAGTTTATTGTCCACCCACAGCCCGAGGTACTTGTACTTGTTGACCACCTCCACCTCCTCCCCCTCTATCTGAACCGGCAGTGGACCTTCTCTGGACCTCCCGAAGTCCACAACCAGTTCCTTAGTCTTTGAGGTGTTGAGTTGCAGGTGGTTTGTGTGACTCCATGCGACAAAGTTCCTCACCAGACTTCTGTACTCCTCTTCCTGATCATCCCAGATACACCCCATGATGGCCGTGTCATCTGCAAACTTCTGAATATGGCATAATTCAGAGTTGTAGCAGAAGTCAGAGGTGTACAGGGTGAAGCGAAGAGGGGACAGCACAGTTCCCTGGCGGTTATTTAGATAATGTGTGAGGTTTTTGTTTGTTGAAAGACGCAGATGACTGACAGGCTACTAATGATCTATTGCCCCCCCCTCTCTGTGCATCTTACAGTGAATATGGTTTTGCTGAGAAGGTGGTAGAGGGCATATCCTTATCAATCAACTCCATTATCATCCGGATCAGTGCCAAGGCCTTTAACGCGTCTTTTGAGCTCTCCCAGCTGCAGGTCTACAGCGTCAACACCAGCTGGAGCATCGGTGACCTACGCTTTACTCGCATTCAGGACCCCCAGAAAGGAGAGGTCGGTGTTTGTTAGTTTTAAACAAAATAAGGGTATTTTGACACACAACGTTCTCATTTACTGCCCTTTTTTCTTTCGCTCAGATTCTGACATTTAAAGAGATCAGCTGGCAGATGATCCGGATCGAGGCCGACGCTATCCAGAGCGCCGAGCACGAGATGTTGAGCGCCCCCATCCGCCTCATCACCAACCAGTCCAAGATCCGAGTCACTCTCAAGAGACGGGTTAGATACCACGCATGTGCCCTTTCAGATATTCATGCTATGACATTTGACGGAGCAGGCTTGAAACCCAGACTCTAGGCAACATCGGCTTGTCCACTGTGAACAATGACCCCTCTGTGTGGCCTCACAGGCTGCAGGGCCAATAGCAGTGCTTCATTAAACAGCTGGTGTTTATTTCAGCCAAAATGGCAACCAGTATGCAGTTTCTTCAACACAAAGGGGATTTTAGTGTGCTGAGCAAAAGTAATTGGCCTGCTGAGTTCCCATTGGACAAAGATACAGATGCTCCTTAAACTGCAAAAACCTGTATTCGGTTTGTTTGTTTGTTTTAAATCTGATAAATGTTCTTGTGAATTCGGTGTCATGTTACATTCCTGGAAACTCTTGGCGAACCTCCACCTGCATATTGCTTGTTTATAGCAACTCTTCTGTGTGATTCAGATCAAAGACTGTAACGTGGTGGCCTCCAAGCTGATTCTGATCTTGGATGACCTCCTGTGGGTGCTGACAGACTCTCAGCTCAAAGCTATGGTGCAGTATGCCAAGTCCCTCAGTGAGGCTATGGAGAAGTCTGCACAGCAGAGGAAAAGCATGGCCACAGAAGACCAGGTACCAGTCAGTGACTTTTTCCACGCATAGAGAACGCTTATCATATTTTCTTACCTTTTTTTCCCCTCTTTCTGTCACCCTCCCCATTTTTCCATTTTTCCCATTTCCTCCTCCTCTTCCTGTTCATGCTCTAATTGTGTGTGAATGAGCCATGGTGTAATATTTAGTCCTCATGCTTGTCAAAATCACGTCTGATGCCCTATTTGTGCCCACAGTATGTCTTTCACTGTTGCTTTTTAGCATCTTTCAGTCAGTGTCCTACTTTCCTGCTCTCTACACACACACAGAGACACAAAATGTACAGACAGCCATCGCCCACTCATATTCACACCTTCCTATATCTCAGCAGCTTTACTTTACAGTAATGAATCAGTTTCCTGTAAATTGGCCTTATATGCCACCTGGTGGAAACACCGAGTACTTCACCGCTCATCTTTTTTATTGGACTCATCAATCTTCATGAGTCACTCTTGTAGGAAATGAACTGAAAACCTCATCAGTGACAAGAATAGGATGATCTATCAGAGCGTTTATAACACGGGCAAAGCGTCAACACTTAAAACGTTCTGTGTTCTCCAGGTGTCATCGCCGCCCCCTTCAGCCCAACAGGTTCGCACCCAACAGGCGTCCTCAGCTGCTGACCAGAGTGCAACCATGGCCAAGCTGTTCAGCGCCTATGATGTGTGCGAGACATCGCACCATCTCCAGATCACACACCTAGACCTGCACATCTGCGATGATATCCATGCTAAGGACAAAGGTAACGCATGTGCAGCTTTACATGTTTACTTTATTAAGCACACAAATGACAAGCATGATTGTTTTCAACTTGAGGTCTCTTGTTTTTTGCCTCTGGTGTATAGTCGTCAATAAAAGGATAACCGGTGGAGCCATGCAGCTTTCCTTTAGCTCCATTACTTTGGACTACTACCCTTTCCACAGAGCAGGTATGAATTCAGCTGTTGAGATCAGTAATCTGCCAAACAAAATAAACACTGTTTACTTTAAACAAACAGAATTTATTAATTGTATTTCAATCTTCATAGGTGACAGCTGCGCTCACTGGATGCACTACAGCGACGCCACTAAGACAAGAGAGAGCTGGGCACGGAGCCTCCTGGATGAATTCAGGACCAACGTGGAGATGTTAAAGAGCACAGTTCGAGACCAGCAAGGCCCGAGCCACACCCACAGTTCCCCAAAGCATGGTAAAAGCACACACGCTCACACACAGGTGTTAGGTGCATTTTTGTTGTACCCACAGCACATCACCCCTGTGGGTTTTCTGTCCTCCAGTGTCCCTTAGGGACGATGTGTATGGCTCTCTAGGAAGTCAGGAAGGAGCGGGAGGAGGAGCAGTAGGGCTTAGTGAGACACACTCCTCACTACTAGATTGGAGCCCACACGCACAGCCTCCAGCGCAGTGCTGCTGGTGCCTGGAGCCAGGTATCGCGGTGTGTTTGCGCACAGTTTGGTGCGGTGATACACACCTTTGTCTAGGCACAGAAGTTTCTCATTGGAGAACTGAGTTGTGACACTGTTTGCCGCCCTCTCTGCTGTTGTGTTTTTAGTCATTTCCTCTTGTTTTACCTACACATACCTTCTTCTTTTCCCTCCAGGTAAGATAAACACGTCTTCCAGCGCTTCCTTCAGTCCTCCTCCGCCTCAGACTCCCAAGGCTCAGCTCATGTCCAGCTCAATTGTTCTCAGGGTGGCTGACTTCAGCATCTATCAGGTTCAGTAATGTTGCAGACTTTTTCTGCAGGAAATCACTGAGGCTGTATACATTTTCTCAACTACCTTTAATTCATTTTTCAGGTCTCAACAGCAGACCAGCGCCGCTCCAGCCCCAAGACCATGATCTCCTGTAATAAGAAGTCATTGTACCTTCCGTCAGAGATGCCGGCCATCCATGTAGAGTTCACAGAATACTATTTCCCTGATGGAAAAGACTACCCTAGTAAGACTTTTGTGCCTTGATACTCAGGATACATTTATTTTCTCACCTCACAAATAAATGAGTTGATCGTGCGCTGTGTAAATAACAATTTTTCTAAACCCGGGCTCTGCTTCATGGTAGGTTTTCTATCTCCCATCACACTTTCGAGTCCATTTAGTCCAATCGTTGAGCTGTGGGGTTAGTCATTGACTCCTGTGTGGCTGAGAGAACATTGATTTTTCTGAATTACACTCAGTGCTCTGGATGAGGGATCACCCAATTAATTCATTTATGGATTTCTCACAAGCTCTATTAGCACACATGAGAGCCACTAAAGGTTTTTTACTTTTCTGACTTCGAGTGTGCAGCCAAGAAAATAACATTTAGCAAATTAAGTACCATTCCTTCCTCCTTCTTTTTTAATGCGTATAGTGTCTTATTACTTTCTGCTACGTGTTTCTAAATATCATGTAACCTTTCCATCTTTTCCATCATGTTTCTGCTCCTCCAGTTCCGTGTCCAAACCTTTATGCTCAGCTCAATGCCCTTCAGCTGGTCCTGGATCCTCGCAGCCTGGTGTGGCTCAACCTCTTTGCCCTCGACCTGAGGCAGAGTCTGGAGCAGTTCATGGAGATCTACAAGCTCAATGACTCTCAAAAACCAGACGAGCATGTTGACATCAGGGTTGACGGCCTCATGCTGAAGGTAAGAAGGATTGCAGAGGGATAGGCCGTTTCCTGGTTTGAAGCTTGGACTGTATTTTCTCGGATTCATGCCTTTTTTAAAAAATTATTATTATTTCTCCTCTAGCTCGTAATTCCCACTGATCAGGACTCTTCTTCGCCTGCTGACCTGCCTCGCTCCATCTCAATTCAGACTTCAGAAATGGCAGCCACTAACACCCGACACCCGGCCAACTGTACACGATCCCACCTTGAAGCCCTTCTGCAGGCCTTTGAAGAGGAACCCTTCTTCTGTTCATCTTTTTCCTCTTTCCCTCGCTCCTCATCCTCTTTACCAATCCTCCATCCCGTCTTCCAGCGCCACGCTCACGAACAGGACACCAAGTTGCACGACATTTATCGGGGCCTGGTGGTGCCCACGATGGGCACGGACGCCCTCAAGATGCCTGCAGCCACTGACTTTTGGGCGTTGCACTTTGCCCAGTTTTGGGTGGACTATGAAGGAACCCGCGGAGGTAAAGGGCGGCCCCAGCCCTTTGTGGACTCCTTCCCTCTAACTGTGTGGGCGTGTCAGCCAGCAAAGCTCGTCCAGCATCAGGAGAAGCTGAGGAGTGCTGCTGGACCAGGACTGTCCAGAAGCTCGTCAGCGGAGGCTGTCGCACGTTTACAGAGGAAGCGATTATTAAAGGAGTATTACAGCACTGATGCAACGACATCATCACCTCACAATAGCAATTCAGCACTGCCAGCCAGTAATGGTCTCCATAAACCCCTCTCACTAGACAGTCTGCCCTCCTCATCCTCCTCTTTGTCATCAGATAAAGATGCAGATGTGCATGTGTTGGTGCATGTGCAGAAGCATCTGAGCGCTCAGGTATTTTTTCATAAAGGCTTTTGTATCTAATTTGCTTTTTTTTTTATTCCATATCTTTTGGTTGGTTTGAAACCTAAATAGGAAGGAAAATCTACTTAATTGGTAATGGTAACAGTTCTGACCTGTTACCTTTACAGGGATAAAAAGAATAAACATCACAGATTGAAAAGAGACAGGAAAGTTAAGAAGTTAAACAATAAACCTTTGATAGTTAACAACCCCCTGAAAAAAGCTTCACAGCATTAACACATTTATACATCTTTAATAACGCCTTTATTCTGTGCGTGTGTTTAGGTAAGCCATCGGCAGTATGTGTTTCTGATGCAGCTTCAGCGCACCATCAAATCCCTGCAGCAGACACTACAGCAGGATATGGAGAAGATGAGCTCCAAGAGAGACCGCAAGGATCCTTCCCACCATCCGGCAGATCGCCAGCCGTTCACCGTCTGCTTGGGCCTCCTGCTCAAAAGCGCAGAGGTGTCCCTGCTCCTGAAGCCCATTCCGCAGCCTGAGGGTTCAGGATCTCCTCCAGGCTCGGAGCTGTCGCCCTCAGAGAGCCGAGGAACTCTGGAGCCTGCGAGTGATGCGAGAGACGGGGGAGAGAAAGGCAATGAAGGATCTGGCTCAGAAGGTGGAAGAGCCAAGCAGTCTTGCACTGTAGACCAGCTGCTATGTAGCCATGGCTTAGAGGGAGGACCCATGCAGGTTCCTGCACCTCTCGTTCCCGCTTCCACTTCAACTACACATCCCGACTTGAACCACAAAACGTCAGTGGAGGAGAGGACTCCAGCTAAAAGGACTGGGCGGGGGAGTTCAGATGAAGGTGGCGAGGTGCTGATGGATGGGTTGTCTGGAGGTGATGATATGGGATCTAGGTTAGACTCCAAAAGCCAACCATGTGACCATCTGCCTGATCCACTCAGCAGCAAAGACTGGAGCGACAAAGACAAGGCTGCAAAGATGCCTCAGTCAATATCCAGGTATTCAGTTTGTCTCACGAATGCTATTAGTTTCCACAACAGAGTCATTACTAATACGTTAAGGCAGAACTGTGCTGCTTCAACATTTAGACTCCGCTGAGATAATCCAGTAATTAGTTTTGTTTATACAGTTCAGTTTCACACATTTGCAGAAGAGGAATCGCTCTACCAGGAATCAGATGCTTGCAGTACAGGCTGTGTAAGTGCATTATTAAGTTAGTGCTGAACACCAAGAGATAAACAAAAAAAAATATTAAGGATTCAACAAAGCATAATTTTAATAAGGTTAGTCTGCTGATGATTTTGTTGATTAACAAGTTAATCTTTGTAGAATCTTTTCCAGTCGGGAAAGCATGTTAAAGAGGCCATTACAATGTCAACATCCTAACTAATGTTGTACAGATGCTTGTTTTATCCAACCAAGGTCTAAAGCCCAAATTTGCTACCATACAAGGACTAGAATCACACCCATAAAAAAACAAAAACAAACATATCCCCTGAAAGGCCGTCTCCTTGTGTCATCACTTTCATCACTCCTGCTGCGTTTGGATCACTCTCTGGTTGATCTGACTACTCGTTCATGTGCATTTGAGATTTGCCCTGGTTTTCATTTATTAAAAGTGACCCTACAACCTAAATGTAACTTTGCAGGGAGCCAAATGTTACGAACAGGGCTGAGGGGGGATTGTGTTGGTGTGGCTGCACCACAGCTCAGGACGTTCTCTCTCAGGCGTTAAGCTGTTACAGCAGGACTCTTTATTAAGAAAAGGATGCCCCCGGTTGTGTTAGTCTTGAAGTGTTTCCTTCAATTTGGATACTCTGTTCTCTTCCGTGCTGAAGAGTGCGCTTGTAGCTGGAAACGGAGCTCTCGTCACCAGGGAGGAAACTGCGAAATTGCAAATATGCATTTGCAGATCAGATCATGGCTTCCATGGAGTAATCCAAATATAACTGAGAAACACAAAAATAGGCCCTTGAAAGTGACAACAGGCAACTTTAAATTGGGATATGTTTCTTTTTTATTTGTGGAGTTCGAAAAAGTTTTGATTCAATTTTATTTATACAACGCCCAAATAACAGCAGCAGTTGCCTCAAGGCGCTTTATATTGTGGGGTCGATTGTACAATAATACAACAGAGAAAACCCCAACAGTCATATGAACACCCTATGTGCAAGCACTTTGGTGACAGTGGGAGGGAAAAACTCCCTTTTAACAGGAAGAAACATTCAGCAGAACCAGGCTCAGGGATGAGCAGACATCTACACTGACCAGTTTGGGTGAGACGAGGAAGAGTAATCAAATGTGTAATTGAGGGGGGGGAGAAACAAACTCAAACAATCTTAATGTTTGAAGCTGAAATCTTAATTTCCATATGATCTTTAAAGCTTGAAACATACCACTTAAACCACTTCCAGACTAGTTCAGCCTTCAATAAGTAGTCCAGAAATGTTCAGCTGATGACTTGATTTAGCTGACAGAAAATTAATTGACAGCAGGGTTGTTAGTTAATGAATTGATAAAGTTATTTATGTAGGAAAAAGGCTAAACAATCCCTTTTTTTTGCCCAACTATTTTAGTTGCATGTAAAAGGTTAAAGTGGTTCCGTAGGTGACCGTCATATGAAACTAGTTGTGCCTTTTATAAGAGAGAAAAGCAATGGAGTAAAATATGGGGAGCAGGAGTGTGTAGGCACAGGATAAGACAACGGTACTAAGTGCTGAGTACACCCTTAGCTGCAAACATAATGTCAAAAAAATCAAATATCTATTAGATTTTATAAGTAAACCAGCAAACATATTTTCTACTAGATGATTTGCACCCAGTTTAAATAGCGTTGCGGTGCTGAATCCAGAGAAGTGATCGTATGTCACAGTTGTCAGACTTTTGTTAAATGATCCAGACAGCTTTTTCAGAAAGACCTCTGTGCCTCGCTGTCATTGACCTACATGAGTCTTTCTCTCACTAATTTCATGTCTATTCCTGAACACAAGAGCTGTGTGTCGAATTCCCACATGAGTGCTCGTCAGTCTGAATGTTCAGTCTTCTCACATCACCTGTCTCACTTTCTGAATGTTGGCCAGCCACAAGCTGCTGTCTTTTCTTACATGTGTTTTCTCATCTGCCGTCTGTCGACATTTGGATGTTCTGTGTTTTAACTCATTCATTTCCTTTTCTGCCTCTTGACCTTTGCTTTGACCCATGCGAGGTGTGCGTGTGTGTGTGTGTTTTCTCTCTATCAAGGAAAGGAAGTTTGTCTGTGGTATCTGATCTCCTCAGCTCCTCAAACTCCAGCAGATCCACCTCCCTTTATTCCATGTCCAACATGTAAGCCACTGGATCTGTGACTAGCTGTGCTAATGAGGGTGTACATGTACCCTGTGTGTGTGTCCTCCTGCTTGCAGTCTGTGGATGAGTACAAATGCAAATGTGTATATGTGCATCCTCTGTGGGCATGCATTTGCATGAGTGCATGTCTGTATGTGTTATTTTTCTCCCCTCTGTTTGCTGTCTATTTGTTAACCCTTCATGGTCGAGATGAAATGGGAAGCTCTTCCTTTGTGACAGTCCCCCCCCCCCCGCCTTGTGTTCTCAGTCTGTCGGGAGCAGCTTTTATTTTTTTGTCTGATCTGAATTTTTCTTGAGATTATTTCTGGCGCTCTGGTGAGGCTAGCACACTTGGTTCTTACGTGACCTTAAACAACACTACACAAAGGAATGAAGCGATGTTTAATTCATGACTTGTCGAGTAGGCTCTGTCAGCTCAGAGAGAGCACTGTGGTGTCGGCTAGTGTCGGCATAACACAAACTCCTATCAGATGTGATGAAATAGTTTCACTGGACTCCTTTTTTTATGTCACTGTTACTCAGTCTGTCATAAATTTGTCATAACTTAGAATTAATTGCATGCATGAAAATTGTACCTCAAGCAGAAACAGAGTGATCGGGGTGATTATGGTCACTACTGTCACACCTCCTCATGCGCCTGTGTATGTGTGTGTGTTGTAGTGGTCGTTTGATGCGGGATCGCTCCCAGTCCAGTTTCTCTGTGTCCTATAAAAATATGAAGAAGAGCCCCTCTCTGCAGTCCCTGGACAACATCTCCATAGATAGCTACCTGATGGAGGATGGAGACACTTACAGCCTGCTGGAAAGAGGTAAAAATATCGTGTAGTTGCACTAAGCTCCACCATTTTATCCTGACCTTTGGACTTCTTATGTGTTTCATGGAGTAGAGCATATCTCCGCAGGGATCAAGATTTAATGATTTGTGTAGGTGTAGTTGCAGCTTGCTGTTTGGCCTTAAGGTGGCAGCATTGTGCTGGTTGTGCATTGGTGAACTGGATTACATGAGAAAGGAAAAAGTTACACTAATGAATACAAAACACGATATACTATACTGGATCAACAAAATTTAGGCCAACAATGCAGAAGCTGCGTGTGGAAAAAATAACTACAGCCTTAAGGCTTCCACAGGGATTAAGAGGGTAAATAGTAGGCAGGTGCTGTTAATCAGATCCACTTGTAAAAGCTGAGGTTTTGGTAAACTGGGAAGGGTTTTGGGCATTTTTTTCAAACAGTCTGAAGTCCATCATCATACACTGAGTGACTATTTAGAAGTGGGAAACATTCAACACAGAGTGGATGATGTAACAAATTCACCAGAAGTTCAGACCCCTGCAATGCTCAGATAAACTGTAAAAGCCCAAGAACTGCACTTCAGACACTACAGGCCTGTCACAAGACAGGTTCATGTCTTAAAATTTCAAGTTCATGACAGCATAGCTAGAAAAAAAGACTGAACAAGTACGGCGCGTTTGGAAAGGTTGTCAGGACAAAGCCTCTTCTCTCTAAAAAGAACATGGCAGCACAGCTTACACAAACCACAAGACTTCTGCAACAGTGTCCTTTAGACAGATGAGACCAGAGTGGAGGTGTTTGGACATGATTCACAGCCCTATATTTGGAGAAAGCCTGACACAGCATATCAGCACAACTGCTGGGCGATGATTTGGGCATGTTTTGCAACCATAGGACATGGGCACCTTTTGCAGTCATTGAGTCCAGCTAAAGCTTGGCCCAAATTGGATCATGCTACAAGACGATGATTCCAGGCAAAGTAGCTAATTTACAACAGAATTGCTGCAAAAGAAAAGAATAAAGGTGCTGCAGTGGCCTCAACCTGATTGAGCTGCTGTGGTGGGACCTTAAGAGAGCTGTGCATTAACGAATGCCTGCAAACTTCAATGAACTAAAGTAGCAGTGTTGTTAAAAAGGAGTTGCCAAAATTCCTTCTTAAGGACTTTGAGACACTGATTAAGTTGGACAGAAAAAGGTGAGCTCAGTTATTGCTCTTGTAGGTGGTTCTGCAAACTATTGAATCACGACATGCACTTAGTTTATAACAGATCCTTTTTATTATGTGTTATGTAAAACGTTAGAGTTCATCAGAGGGTGTATGGTTCTCTTTATCATGATCATACATGTGTTTATTTGTCTGTGTGTGTCACATTTGTATTCCTTTATGTACTTTGCAGACGACGTGTCCATCTCAGGCTTCAAGGACGTCATCAGTGAACAAAGCACCGCAGAGAGCGCCATCGAGGCAGCGACTGGTCAGGAGCACGAGGGGGGAGAGTCCCCCGACTCTGCCAGCGCAGCATCACAGAGCATTGATGAGCCCACCAAAGATACAGTAAGAAACAGTGGTTTTGGGATGAACAATAAAAAGCCAGCATGCGCAGCTTATTCGATTTTTAAATATGTATTCCTCACCTCCAGGTGTCAGTGCTGGTGTTGAAGGTGCAGTCGGTGTGTGTGGGCATGGAGGCCATGGGCGAGAGCACAGCCGTGGCTCTGGAGGTGGGCCGGGTCACACCCAGCCAGCTGGGAAATGTCAGCCTCAGACAGTACCTGAGCAACCGCAGCCTGGGTAAGAAATGCAAGTCGGCTACGCGCATGTTTTAAAGTTTTGTCTGAGAATGAGCATGAGACAAACAGCTTTTCATGTGAGCTCTAATTATTTTTGAGTGTTTTTTTATTTAAATGTTACAAATGCCAAACTATCACATGAATATTGCCACATTGTCAATTGATAATTAGCAAAACCAGTGCTAATACGTAAAATTGTGTGCACCTGTGTTTGTTAATGGATTTAGACTCAATCCAGCTACAGCTTTTTTTTGTGGCTTTTTATCCTTTTTTTTTTTTTTTTTTTTTTTTTGAGGAGGAGGTGGAGGGTGGAGTGTTTCAGAGAGTAAGAGGGATCATTAGGACAGGGAGAGGAAGGAACATGTGATAAAGGTCCTGGAAAAGACCATCAGGATACTGAGGCGACACCTGACATTAAAAAAAAAAATGTTGTTCACATTTGAAATGATGGGGTGAACAGCAGCTTACATCAGGACATCCACGTTTCTCTCTCAGCAGATGCCAGTGAAAGCAGGAAGGTGATATATAGAGAGTGTTGGGGGAAAAAAGACGTTTGTTCTCAGTGATTTATTGATCATTTAAGGCTTTGAGTGCTTCTCAGATTTGAGAATGAATTGCCATCCTTGGTGGAGTTTCTGGGACAAAGCCAGACATTTCATGGCACATCCCTGTGTGATGATTGGTAGATGAATGCAGCCTGAGTCTGAATCCACTTATCTTCTCAAGTGCACACACACACACACACACTCGCACACTAACAGCCCACCACTACCAACCACCCCCTTCACCTTTTTTATTTACCCTCCATAACTCCCCACAGGTATGGTGTGTTCAGTACCAATACCTGCACAAAGCAGCCAAGGTAACTGCTGCGTGTTAATGCGCCATCTGTAGCCTAGCGTGCATGCTTGCATTCGTGCCTCTTTTTCCATCTGTGTACGTGTTTCTTTGTTTGTTTGTGTGTGTGTGTGTTACGGTTTGCAGGACTTGCTCAGTGGCATGCGCTGCAGATGCAGACGGCGTGTGTTGCAACGCATGAGGAGTGTGTGGTGCTCCTTTTTTTTTTTTTTTTTTTTTTTAGCAGCAGCAGCAGCACGGGGTGCTGATGTGGTATTGTGTGTGTGTGTGTGTGCGTGTGTGTGTGTGGCACTTAACAGAGGATAAATGTGACCGTAATGGAGTGAGTGGTCCCATTATTTGCAACATTAGGCCTGCAACCTTCAAATCTACGCACATTCGTGCCATATTTAGGGTAACAGCTACTTTTTGTGCTGACAGCTTTAACCCCAAATCCTCCCATCCTTCCTCTTTCACCCTCTCTCTCCATCCTCCCCTGTTTTTTTTTCTTTTTCCCTCCTACTACCTCATCTCTCCACTGCAGCAGACTTTGCAGTTTCAGTCCAGTGATTCAGGCAATGAGAGAAATGCCAGCTTTACCCCTCGCCTCCTCTCACAAAAGCTATCCTACCTCCCCCCCTCTTCCTTCTTTGTTTCCCTCCACCTTCCTTTTCACTCTTCCCTCCAGGTCCTACTCCATCTTCCTACTAATCCTCTGTCATTCACCCCTCCCTTTCCTTCACCTTTCCTTTCCTTCATCTCTCTCCCTCTGTAGGCCATTTCCCCTCCCCTCCCTGTCTTATCACAGTCATTCAGTTCTTGGCTGCCGGCTCCCTCGCTCTCTCTCCTCACCCACTCCCATCTTCCCTCTCTTCGCCTCAACCCTGGCTGCTCAGGATTGAGAGAATATGCAATTTTATCTGAGGAAAAGCTGACAGAATTCTGTGTGTGTGTGTGTGCGTGTGTGTGTGTGCGTGTGTCTTTGAGTGTTTTTGCTAGGCGTGCAGTTGCCCTACAGTATTAACCTTCTCCTGACTGTCCTTTAGAGAGCGTTTGAAAGGGAAGCGACGCGCTTCTCGCTGTCATAATAAAAAGAGTGATTTCTTTAAGTGGCCATTTTCATGCCTTGCTAAGTGTTCCTATTGCGACTCTCTCACCTGTTCAAAAGCTTGTCTGTATTTGTGCGCTTGCCCAGTGAACGTCCCCCTTTTGTGTGCTGACGTTGACGACTCCTTGAGACTTTTCTCACTTCACGTCTTCTTTCTCCCTGTACTCATTTTTTTGTCTTCTTTACTTCTGTTTCTCAAAAAAAAACCAGCAAAAAAATAGGATTCTTACAGTCACATTTTGTAGTTCCTGTAGTCATATTCAAGTCTTTCAGGGGTGAAACTCTTTTTTTCATTAGTACACCAGCAAACCTTTTTCTTTTCAGCTCCTTGGAGCTTAGATGTGCTAGGTGTTTTATTCATATAATAAAGTATTAAATGAAAACTTTTGCTTGTATTTTCCACCAAACCCTCAAGTCCCCAGGCTTTGGAAATAATTAAACATTACAGCTGGAAAGAGCCGATGGGACTGTAAAAGATCTCCTTCAGCCCACCTTCTTAAATCCTTCCGGCTTCTTTTCTTTCGTTCTTTCTTTCTTTTTAACTTTCTGTTCAAGTCCGTCTCCCACTCGTCTTTCTGATGTTATTCTTCCTCTGTCTTTTCATTCATCCCACCTCTTACTTTGAGCTTGTGTAAACCTGATATTAAAATTCACCCTTTATTTAGAAGAAGTAACCGTGATGACCTCGAGATGTTTTTGACACATTTTAAGAAGTAAGGAACGTCCTTAAACTTCACCGTGACAACAATGTGAGCATATTAAACTTTATTAATGTCTTAAATGCCCTGCTCAATAGTGCCTAATAGTGTATAGTCCCACCTGGTGGGTGTTAGCAGTGGATCCTTTTCATGATGTAGTTTGCGGGGTGACACCTCTGTGGAAATCACCGATGCTCAGATTTGGTTGAAGATAATTCGAGGTTCAGTGCCCAAAGCTCTTTGTGACATTCTTTTAGTGGTTCCTGAGCAGTTTTTGGTAGTGTGACATGGTGTGCTTGGTCTGCTGCAGTGTTTTGATGGGTGGTAAGTGACATCCACGTGAATGGTAGCACCCAAAGAGTCTGATGCTTCTTGATTTTTCAGCCCCAGCATTCGGATGGCAGGATGAGAATTAGCTTAAACAGCAAGAAAGCATGGATCCATCCTGCCTTGTATCAACAGCTGCGGGTAGAGTAATTGTTTGGGATAATAGTGGGTTTTTCTGGTGCACTTTGGACCCCATAGTATCAACCGAGCATCATTTAAACACCACAGCCTTCCTGAGTATTGTTGCCGACTATGTCTGCCCATATTGTACCGACTGTTTGATGACTGCTTGCAGCAGGATAACATGCAATGTCACAAAACTCATTTTAAACTGGTTTCTTGAGCATGAAAATGAGTGTCCTTTACTCAGATATCTCCTACTTCCATCCACTGGATAAATCTGCAGCAGCTGTTTGATGCTGTCATGTCAGTATGAACCAAAATCTCAGAGGAATGTTTCCTGCACCTCGTTGAATCTGTGCCATGAAGAGTTAAGTTGTTTCTGAAGCCAAAAGCGGATCAAACCAAGTACTAGCAAGGTGTACCTAATAAAGTGACTCTACACTGATGTTGAGAAAAGGGAATGAAAAAGGAAAAAAAGAGAGATTTTGGCACCATCTTTTTTTCTCTGACATAAATTTGAGACCAGTGTTCATAGTAGGTTCAAAAACATCTCGAGATAAAAGTTTGCAGTCAGCTAATATCAGCTGATGGTTTGACCTGATTACACAGAGAGATTAAAACGGTCCAAATCTTGAATTAGACAAGAAGTGAAATGTTCTTCTCGTCAGATTCCTGGGCACTTTCAAAAGACACACCAGCCTTATTTCATGTTGGGTGGATTTTAATGTCGGGTGTGTTTAAGCTGACTTGTCTTATCTCCAAGCTTCACAAATGTGGCGTTGATGTTAACAGCTTACATGTCTTCCTTCCCAGCTGGCGGCGAGACCAGCTCTGCATCCATCCAGGGCCTTCACGGTCCGGCGGTCCGGGCTCGGCTGGAAAGCGGGCCCTGGGCCGCCGCCCACTCCCCGTTGGCTGAACGTAACGGCTTCCTCCAGCTGCAGCTTCACGATTACACGGCGAGCTTCATGATGTCCTCGCTCCGCAACCTTTCCCTTTTCCTGGAGGACGACTCGGCCTCCCAGGTGCTGCCCATGGAGATCAGCATCAGGGACACACACATTGATTTAAAGGTGAAAAGACTTATTTCAGTTTTGTACTTTGCAAAGTTTGTGTTTTACCCCGAGGTTACTGTTGCAGAACACCAACAGAACTGTTTCAGTGGGAAATTTGTCTCATTGCTTCAAATCCAGTTTTACTAATGGAGCCCATAACTCACTGCCTCAGACTAAAGCACTCTCTTGTTATCAAGTTAAATATTTTGAACAGTGGCCTAATTGGCATTTGGATTTGAACTAAAGGTTTAATGACAAAGAAAGAAAAGGCCTTTCTACTCTCTGTTTGGTTCTTTCATGGTCAAGCAGCTTTGCTGTGGAACTGATTTGAGAAAATGGATTTGGACTAAACGTCTCCCTCATTCTGTCTCTGGTACACTCAGTCCCAACAACATGTGCTGTGTCTCCTGCAGGATGATGACCCTCGTGATAATCCCAACTCGGAGCCCTCGCCGGTCATGCTGCACATTGACAGCCTCATCGTACACAGAAGAGACGATGGGTCTTTCTCTATAGGAGGTGACAAACGTGCACGCATTTTCATCTGCCAGATATTTCCACCTCCACTCCAGCGCTGATTCACTGCAGTTATATAAGATGACCTATTAAGTGGCTTTTTAAAGTCCACGCTCGCTGCATCCACACATCCGAACTCCCTCCTCTTCTCCCTCTCTCTTTTTCCTCGCAGTGGATAGAGCAGGAGAGGCCAAACCCAAGCAAGCGGCCTCAGTGATTGACAGCTCTCTGAGTCCAGTCCCTGAGACTGTGGGCGGCATCTGTGGTGTTTCAAAGGCGACGCAGACTCAGGCTCCGCCTACAAGCCCCCCTCCATCTGACAAGGAGAAGGTGAGAAATACGGCAAAACACAGCGGAAAGAGAGCATAGAGGCAAAAATAAACAAACACCACATGTGCAAACAGTGTTGATGTTCATGTTTTTGTTCTTCTTCTTTGTCATTTTCTCCTACAAACAGCTCCAAATGAGAATGTTGTTTCTTTCTGATCATTCTGGAGGCTGAAGCATGGTGTGCCAGGTTTTGCTTTGGTAAAGCTATTCCAGTTCTGTGTTTGGCTTCAGCTTGTTTCACAGTGGGAGTGATATTTAGAAACTTAGGAAAAGCATTGCATTTTCAGCCAGATCTACAATCTACTCGATGCTTATTCATTGCCACCAAAATAGCTAAATTACCTTTTAAACTTTATCCCACGGCGAGGGTCTGTTTGGAATTACAATACTGTTTAAAGTCTTGAGCCTCTCTGCATTTATTTTTGCTGGAAAAATGGAAATTAGGTGCAGCAATTTATTGACCACCTTTATTCTTCAGCACAGCCTGAACTCTCTTAAGCAAACTTTCTTGTAATTTCTTTAAGTAGTCTTCACAAATAGTTCTCCAGGCTTCTTGAAGGACATTCAAAGTTCTTGCTTGGATATTAGCTGCCTTTTGTTTTGTTCTTTGTCAAAATGATCCCATGTTGCGTCAGTAATGGTAAGGTCCAGGCTCTGAGGAGGCCAGTCTGAACCCACTGCCAATCAGGTGCTTTCCAGATACAGATATTGGATGGTGAGACCATTTCTGATGAAGCGTCAGTGAACAGTAGATGGATCAGCTGAAGGGTCAGATGCATCTCTCAGGTCCTGTTTCAGGTTTTGACTGGATATTTTCCTATTTCTTAAGGAGATGATGACTTTCATATATAGATAGCTTTTTTTTTTCCTTCCCCTTTTGTCCTCCACTTTTTCAAGTTCCTCCAATTTTTTTAAAGACACACTGCACACTATGCTGAGATACACTGAGCTTTTAGCTAATAGCTCTCTGGGGATCACCCTGTAGGTGCAAAGCTACTGTTGATGAACAAATTGTGTTTTTGAAACTGGATGTTAGTAACAAAGAGTCTAAATGGTCTCTGTCCATTTCTTCTATTGATTAAGACTGCTTTGAAATATTACCACAAAATCTGTCTCTTTGCAAGCACAATAAAAAGAAATGAGAAATGACTCAAGAATTTTACATCATACTGTAGGCAGCTAAGACCTATTGTCTCATCTGGCTTTTTGGTCACGGCTAAAAGACAGAAGTCATTATGTGCAAAAGCCACACTATAGTTCAGTGGAATCAGACACGAAAAGCCCCTGAAACTGTTCACTGTAGCCGTTGCTTGTTCTTCTTCCTCTTTGTGGTAAAACTTGCTGCAGTCGTTATGTTTTCTGTTCAGCCCAACTTTCCAAAGAAGCAGTATTTCTCTTAAGTTTTCGTATAAGCAGCGATCCCTGGGAGGGTATAATAAGCCTACCGATGAGACACCTGAATGACTTCATACCTGTAGGGAAACTGAGACTGGAATGGTTGGAGCTGGCTGATTAACAGCAACTGAACTGCTGAGAATGTCAGCGGTCAATGAAGGATGAAATGTTCCATATTCTGTATGTGGGGCAGATTGTGATGTTTATTTATTTCTTCTTTCAGATGCTGATCGAAGAGAATGAGTGTTTAAAGGTGGAGCTTTCCCGGGCAAAGATGGCGCTGGCTGAGGCTCAGATGGAGAAGGACTCGCTGCTTCACCGACTGAAGAACCTCAAAGTCAGCACCAGCTAGACCGCCACTCTCGAAGACCCTACAAGTCTCGCAAAATGAGAAGGAAAAGAACATGATTTTTTTTTTTAAACTACAATGGGGGCTCCCTTTTCACGAGCCACCGCGTGACTTCAGACTTATACAAATAAAACAATCCCGAGTCTTTGACGACTCTGAGAAAACGCATTTTTACACACTCGTCATCTGTTTTGTTTTCCACTTTTAATTGCGGACAATTCACACGTTTGCAGCGCTAAGAAGGATAAAATGCGCACCTTTGTGTGTTTGTGTGAGACAGCAAGAGGATGAGATTTCTAACTTTGGTCGTGCCTACAGAAAACCATTCCCAGAAACCTGCTTCTGTTGTTCAAGTTTCAATTAAAAAAAGCATCCCAGCTTTTCGTCAGTGAGCTTCACTCAGACCTGTAGGCATGGGGAAACGCTGAATGTCGTATCTTCAGAGGAATGTCTTACTTTGCACTGCGCTGAAATTCGATTTGTAATCCAGCGCTTTCATATTCAGAGGGGAGCGACGAATCATGTTCCTGCTCGTCCTCGCAGCGTGTACAGTGTATATTGTGCAAGAATGGGAACACATAACTATTTTCTACAGAACTTTGAATGATTTTGCAGTGATTCAGTTGAATGAGTGTATGTCTCAGTCAGAACAAGCATTTCTTTACAAGTAAAGTGTGAATTTCCATGGCTTTGACACCAGTCTGTTCCTCCCCGCCTGCACCCATTCCCATTTATTTTATTTTTTTTAATTATGTGTAAATAGCTCCTTAACATGTGCTGCACTTTTAAAACTGAGGCAATGTAAATACAACAATCAGAACTGTGAGAGAAAAGTTGAGCCGACGAGTAGAGACAGTGGAAATAAACATCCACTCTGAGAAAAGAGGAAAATTAGGGCACCGTAAAGCTGCCTGATTACTTAAGTGTGTGTGTGTGTGTGTGTGTGTGTGTGTGTGTGTGTGTGTGTGTCTTTATGTGAATTTTCTAATCTGCCATCTAATGTAATTTTATTTTATTTTATTTTCCGTGGACGCACAAAGACTATCTGTTCATGTGCCCATGCCTCACGCTTGTGCGGCTACTTTAGGGGGAGTGACTTTTCTAACAGCACATGCTTCGGCACAGCACAAAAGGATAGTTTTTGGTGTCTGTGGATTCGGAACATTAAATCGGTCTGAAGGTGCATTTATTCATTTCAGGATGTTTGTTTTTTTTTCTTTTTAATTTAAAACAATGTTTTGATTTGTTTGGTTTCCTGAAACACAGCTAGTTGCCTCCACGAATGAGCGATTCAGACTTGAAATTAGATTTTTAACAGAGCTGTCTTCTTAAAGAGGAATGTTTTACTTTACGTCTGCTTTATTTTGGCCCATTTTTCCTAGACTTAGTTTTTTTTTTTTCCCCCCCCCACCAAAAAAAAACTATCTTAAAAAAAGAAAAAAGAAAAAATACACACGTAATAATAAGTTGTATTTTTGTCTGTCAAAGCTGCTGAAATACTCACAATAATAAAAGGTATCCGACTGAAAAGGTTTCACTTTTTCTAAGTGTCGGGTGTGAAGTTCTTTGCAGACATCTTTCTCGGCTCATTATGAGACTTCCCGTGCCTACGTCTAAAGCTCATTACTTAAAAATGTGAAACACAAACTGCCATGAACAAACAAAACACACTGACGTTGTTCTTCGGTCTGTGAGCATTTGTTGTGGAAAAAGACAAAAACGCTGAGCTATGTTTTAAAATGTTTTTATAATGGTGAATATGTTGATCTAAAATATTAAGATCAACATATTCACCATTACCTCATTGCTTATTAGTTGCCTATTCATTCTTTATTAAACTCACTATCAATCCCATATTAATTGCTTTCTCTATTTGGCCATTAAATAAGAGTTTTCCTTCATAGAATACAATGTTACCATGCTTTGCTCCGTCTGGGCCTTTTAAGGTGGAGGAACTGTGAGAGTAGATATTTCCTTTAATAGCGCTTAAAAAAAAAAACGCAGCCTATTTTTATGCAACTAAACTACAAGCATTAAGAGCTCCAATTTCAGTCTCTATGACTGTTTCTGGCTCGATGGTGAAGTTTCTATTTAGTTAATGGCCCAGAGGGTGTGCATAGAACATGATTATGCTTAGTAGGGCATTATAATTGTATGACAACTATGTAATAAACAAATAGAAAATGAGCGCCATAGCACAAAGTTTTACCAAACGTTAACTCCGACTCTTTAACACTGCATTAACCTAGCACTGTTACAGTATGATAGTTTGAATCCAGCAGGGGCAGAAAGATGTTTATATGTACGCGTCTTTGTCTTATCCCTTGTCAAATAGTTGTCGTCTTCAGCTTCAGACTATTGAGGCTCCCTCTTTAGCTACCAAACTTTAAAAGCTGGACTTTAATCACTGTTGGCTAATAAGAGAAAAACCACATTGGCTGATTTAATACTGGAGCTTTATAGTTTCTTTGCTTTCCTGTGAAAACCTAAGAAACTGTCTTTCTAAAATGGGCAGTTTCTCCTGGTCTTTTAGTGCTTCAGCGATTTCTGCTATTTCTACACTTTATCTCAGCCTATACAGGAGCACTACATATTTCATTTTTTTGTATGTGAAAATGTGTTGTTTTTGAAGCACAGCTGTATAGCTCATACATCTACAATTTACACAGCAGCATTGTTGGCCTCCTAAAAATCACCAAGACACCGGTTAGGTTAACGACTGCCCCTTTTTGATTGATTCTCACACAAATTGAAAAGGCTTTTAACAAAATGTATGTGACTTGATTTGAGAGGTAAATTTATGTAGGTGCTAAAAAAATTTGGCTGGATGAATACAACAGGCACGCTGGTGTCAAACGTATCTAACACATGTTTTGAAAAATAACAAATTAAAAACACATAAAAATTCATTCTGACAGCACAACCGCAACATAACTTACTTTTGAAACTTCTATTTGAAAGCTAGATTAATGAACACTTTTAAAACTGCTCATTCATTTGTGTGTGTGTGTGTGTGTGTGTGTGTGTGTGTGTAAGAAATACTGCTAAATATTGAAGCTTGGAGGGTGAAGCTCTTTAAGAGTGCAGCCACTTTGTCGGCTCAAACGTGCTGCACTGAAGCGCTGCAGCAGAGCGTTTGGTCTTTGTGAACATAAATGGTCATGACATTTTATGGCTGGAGAAGTGCAGTGAGTCATAGAAGGACATTAAGTGTTCAAGTGTGTGTGTCTAAGAGACAGAAAAGTTCTGCTCTCCTCTGCTGTTTACATACTGCAGCTTAATGTGTCTGTGATGACAGCTACGTCACAGTGCAGACCCATTTATGTAAGCAAAGTTTACACGTTCACTTATATACTGCGTGCGTGTGTGTGTGTGTGGAGCAGAGTGCAAGGATTGCCAGCTCCATGTGCGGCAGGATTGTGGGAAATAGGATGAACGAGAGAGGCATCAGGTTGAGTCTCGGCTGAGTGCGAAGTGCAAAATCTGTGTCCAACACCCAGTGTGGCTGCAGCTGCCTCTTCACTGTTTCATCCTCTGGTTTTAGTTCAGCGTTGGAGCGATCCTGTGATATTTTATACAATGATAGTGTGCAGGTTTAATAAAAAAACTGAATTATTATAGAAGCATTATAGTATTGCAGAAGAAATGGGTTTTGTTTGGTCTTTTTTAAGAGGAGCATTTCAATTTCAGCTTGTGCCACGCAGTCTATTGTTTTCAGTCATACTAGTGGCACCTCTTATGAGGAAGGAAATGACAGTCTGCTGGTAGGTTCACTACTTTGAACAAGATTAATATAGACTCTTCGGCCACTTAGGTACATCAGCTAATTACAGAAAACTGAGGTTGTATTTCATACAGGCTCGCTAAAAGCAGACAATAATAGACTGAAAAACATTCTAAGATCAGAAAGCTAAAGTATTGCCATCGTGTCTTGAATCAACGGTTCAGACTGGTGGTAATTTAATGGTGTGAGGGATACTTTCTCAGCACACTGTGGGCTCCTTAGTACCAACTGTGCATCATTTAAACACCAAAACATACCTGAGTATCTCTTTATGATCAGTGTACCCATCTTCTGAAGGCTGCTTCCAACAGGATGGCACCATGCATGTCACAAAGCTCAGATCATCTCAAACTGGTTTCTTAAACATAACAATGAGTTCACTGTGCTCAAATGGCCTTGACAATCACCAGCTCTCAGTCCAACAGAGCATCTCTGGAAATTCACATCATGCATGTGCAGCAGACAAGTCTGCATCAACTATGGGATCCTATTGTGTTAGTACGGACCAAAATCTCTGAGGAGTGTCTCCAGCAACTTGTTGGGTGGGTGTACCACAAACAATTAAGGCAGCTACAAAGATAAAAAGGGACCCAATCCAATAAGGTGTACCTAATGAAGTGACCAGTGAGAATATCTCATGAAGTAGCACCTGTATTTTCATGAGTTTTTGTTTTGTTTTTTGTAAAAAGCAATTTATGTATGCATTTGGCACCTCAGGGCCACCATACATTTCCACCAGCCTAAGCTTCTACATGTTCACAAAGTAAACAACATGTGATCATGATGACATGTGTTTTTAAATGATTATTTCACATCTGCAGACCTACACATTACTGGGATATGTATGTCACATAAATACTGTATAATCAATAATAGTAGTAACCTGTGCAAGCAGAGGCTTGATCCAGCTCTCTCACTGAGCAGCATCATGTAATCACTAACATGTGGGTGCAAGGATGACAGTAATATCATAAGTCTGTGCGAACAAAGAGCTTGTTTTCCCCCATCGCTGCCGAAATCTGCTATTGCTGACCTGATTTCAGATCAACAGGTGACACGCAGGACCTTAATCTGAATGCTGCCACAGCTGGAAACACGTGGAGCGAGCACACACAGCCTTTGAAGCCTCAGCAGCAGCTGAGGGTGTATGTTTCTGAGAAATATAATCAGGTCATTAAAAAATTTAAAAATAAAACAAAAACATTTGGATAATTTGGGGGTTGTTAGATATTAAATTCTTACCTAATATACTGCAGCTGCAGGTGGAGTGCTTAAAGGCAACATTTGCTTCTAAATTCCAATTTAGCAGGTCCAAGCTTGCACCGACCTGCAGAGTGGGGGCGCAGTGGAGAGGGTGGAGGGAGTCTCAGTTTCCCAGGCTGTCACATCAGCAAACATAAGAGAAAAAAACGACAAATCCCTCCTCTGCATTCACACAAACTCTGCTCTAGCATGACTGCGGGATATTTTAGGAGCTCACCTGCTTCTAAATCTATTCAGCAGTGACGAGAATACACTGTCCGCACAGAGGAGTGCGCATGTGCAAGTGTGCCAGAATAAGTTTGAGGTGTGAGAGCGGCAGCGGCTGCTACTGCCGGTGGCTGCTGCGAGTGTGAACCTAACAAAGGCATAGCCTCCCGTTGGTGCTGTAGCATCGTCATCCACGCCCAGACTGTACAGTAAGTCTGCCAGTCAGGTAACCCGTGGTAACAGAGGAAGCACAGCAGGAGTGCTTTCAAAACAAAGGCTTAGCATCGCATAAGTGATAAGGGACAAAATCTAATTAGATTCTCTTCAGTACAGGAATAGCATAATGATTTTAGCTTATTTTATCTCCAGAGTGTTTATTAGTAAGCACCAGAAGCAAAAAGGATTTGAAAGAAGGCTTCTAATTAACAGCCGATTACCCCAGGGGGACCCAGTACTCCAGGGGGCCATTAAAAAAGTACTAATTTAGCAGTAAATGTGTTTGGGAATAAGTGCAGCAGAAGTAAACATGGCTCAGAAATAATAGTGATTATTTGTATAAATGATTAGCCCCAAATGAGTTCTGCTGCTTTGTTTAGGGTGTCTAATCATATTGTGCTTTGCTTATATTGAAAGCTAAATAGCAATTTGCTCTCCTAAATACTGTCATAAAGTATCTACCGGGCCTCAAAATAGATCTAAACAAGTCGGTATTTATTCAACCTAACCCGAAATTCTGTCTCCATAATGTAGCTATTGTACCCCATAACAGCAGTTAATCTTCTCGATTTGGAGAAGTTTTTTTGCTGGCTTCCAGCTTTATCTGGATCCAAAACCACTCAAGTGTGAGATGTAGAAGGATTTAGGATGAGAATAAAATAAGTTGTTTTATTTTGTAAGCAGGAAAAGGAAGCCCAGTGTTTGACGACAGGTGAGTTGACGTTGAGGTTCAGGCGACACAGAAAAGCACCGGGCAGTGCGCTTGGTTCGCAGGAGAGGAGTGCAGCTGGGGGAAGGACAGCTTGTTGTGGCGGCGGATGGAGTTTCACCTCCCGGCTGTTACCGGCAGGAGCGTCAGAGACGAGAAGCGGAGGGGAGTGAGAGTTGGGAGTGAGAAGGAGTTTGTTTTTCCTTTTTGTCCCCCCTCTCTCTTTTAAACCCTGGTTACTCTTCACTTCACACTTCAGGGATTCGCTTCGGTTCTCCCCGCTGCTCCTGATTGCACTGCACCGGGGAGAAGTGCAGTGAAGCGGACCCGTGCATGCCCGTGAACTTAGGAGAGCAGTGCGCGCCAGAGCTGATCTGCAGCATCAGTAACACCTATTTCCACCGTGCAGCAGCAGCAGCAGCATGCAGTGATAGGAATCCTTTCTGATGCTTTCCCACACCAGACAGTGAAGAAAGGTGTCGGGGGTGGGAGGAAAGGAGGCGTATATGGGAGATTTGTTGGATTTCTATTTCCTTGTCGTTGCAAACTTGTGTCCGGGATGGGGAAGGAGCAGGAGCTGCTGGAAGCCGCCCGGACTGGGAATGTCGCCTTGGTGGAGAAATTGTTGAGCGGAAAGAAGGGAATACTGGGGTCAGGCTCCGGCTCCATCCCTCTGCCCAACCTACTAAGGTAAGCAGCCTGCTTGAATTTGCTTCCCATGACCGCAACAATGTCCGGAGGGGCGGGGAACCCCGGAGGGGGGAGTGCTGGAGGGGATTCCACAGGGTGGAGGGGTCCACTCTGTAAAAATTAGGCACATTTTAGCTTCATCTCAGGTCAGTGCACGAGAAATGAGCCAAGAAACCGCAGCTCCAGTCAGCCAGCCCTCCTCTGAGCTGCAGAAAAAGACCTCCGCACTGAACACTGTGTCAGCTGCTCGGTACTACCACACGGCTTCTCGGAGACAATAGGGGTGTTTAGGGGGCTCTTCGTGTTCGGTTGCAAAACCCTGCTTGACACAGGAGGGGAAGAGGAATGTTATGCAAAGTCCAGAGACCAGCATGTGAAGCAAAGTGCACTTTTAAAGCCACACAAACGAGCATCAGGCCAAATCATAACTAGACACAGCACCCTATTATCCCAGGCAGAATTTGTCAATATGTGACAGTTTAATGGGGAGTCAGCTCCTGTCCTCTGCTGATCCCACGACTGGGTCGAGTGTTTAGAGAGGGCGAGAGAGTTCCACACACTGACAGAATGCAAGTGTTTGTAATTTTCAGTTCAGTCTGTTTTATATATGTTTTTGTGCAGCTATGAGGTATTTCCGGGAAAATATTATTATTGCTAAACTGATGCCGGTGTGGTATTTATATCGCACCATGGCCTTTTATTTTATTTTTTTACATGATGCTGGGAAGGCCTGACAGGCACAGCGTCCAAGTTGGCTTTGAAGCTGCTCTGCAGCATTCATGTGCTTCTTTGTGAGAAGACAAATGGTAAACAAACACTGGATCCTGTAACAAAAGGGGATGTGGATTTCACTCGAACTGGCTGCTTCTTCAAACACGAAGAGGTACGTGAGCGGTGTCAGGAAATGCTGTTTGTTGTCAGGTTAACAGGTGGCACTGTGTTCAGAGGCTCCAGATTTCACCTTGTAACCTTGAATGATGCATAACAGGTAAATTCATTAGTTTCGGTATGCTGGGGCGTGATCACATTGTAGCGTGAAACTACAACCTTTAAATGACCCCCCCCCCCCCCAAAAAAAAAAAAAAGGTTTAAATCTCCCTTCCAGAGCAACTGCTGTGGTTATTATTGTCCTCCTCCTGCCCCTGCAGCCGCTCCCTGCTCGCTTTTCGGGCCCAGGCTGAGCCAGGTGATTAGGAGATCAAAGAAGGGGGGCGTTTGGGAAGAGTACAGCCTCAGGCTTCCCGAGCAGAACGTCTCATGACTGGGATAAGGTCGCATGCTTGCAGGGGGAAGACAAACCAGTCCACTACAGGTGTCAGCACCTCTGTCAGGGTCTTAAAGAGTCCTTATTCAAATAGAGACATCGTGATTCAAGTTCTGTTTAATTAGTCAGACGTTAGCTACATTCGAAGACAGCCAGATCTGAAGATTAGTGTCTTCACAACCCAAAGAAATGGGAGAGACAGCCGTGCTTTGAGACATTCAGCCCAAGTGTAAAAGCACAGAGAGGAATCACAGCACATGGTGTCTGTTATGTGCAGTTGGTGATAATTTCTGCAGCCCTTGTTGTGTGAATAATACATGTAATAGAAAAAGAGAGAGAAGCTCCCCGCTGGCTGCAACAAGTTGTGATCAAGACAGGACAGATTTTTGCTTCACTCCTCATTATGATACCTGTGGTCATGTTCTGCATTTAGTTGATCCCATGTATTTGTGTTCTTCTGTTTTTGGATGCTAATTTCCTCTCTGAGATAATAAAGTAACTGACTTTTTGTTTAGGTAGAGGAAGGAGTTGGTGAACCTGTTTGCTCGCTCTTGTTCTTCTTTTTGGTTCATTGGTGGCAAAAGTCTTCTGTAGTTGAGAGCCGGCAAGTGAAACACGAGTGTGTGAGGACAGGAGCCGGCTGACTGAACGTTCACAATTGGAGAGGATGTTGTCTCGTTAGAGTAATCCATCCACACAACCATACATTTATTATCTTCTGCTTATGCAAAGTTGGTTGTAGTAGCTACATGCTATTCCAGTTCATCCTCGGGGATCCCAAAGTGCTCCCATGAAGTGTTAGATGAATTATATAATCTCTTCAGTGAGTTCTGAGGGTGTCTCTCTAGATAGGTGAGGAAAATCTCCAAAGGAAGGCATCAGGGAGGCAACCAGATCAGATGCCCAAACCCTCTCACTGTGATTCTATTCTGAGCTCCCTGCGGATGTCTGCGCTCATCATCTCATCTCTAATGCTGAGCCAAGCAACCAACACAGGAAACTCGTTTCAGCTGATCGTATCTGCAAAAGAGATGTCGCGATACCAGAAATGTAGTCATTATGGATGCCAGTAGAATTACATGATTCTCGATAGCCAATCGGATACTTCAACAAAATGATTACTCAGTGTACTTAAACATAACCTCCATCCATCCTCCTCCTGTCACTTATCCAAGTCTTCTAAACCAGCCATGAGATATAATCTCACCAGCGTGTCCTGGGTCTGCTCCAAGGCCTCCTCTAGGTGAGACATGCCCAGAACACCTCACCTGTGAGGCACCTGCCACCATTCTGGTCAGATGCCCGAATTACCTCAACTAGCTCCTTTCAATGTTGGGGAACGGCAGCTGTACTCTGAGCTCCTTCCGAATGGCCAAGCTCCTCACCTTATCCCTAATGTTGAGCTCGGCCATCCATCAGAAGAAGCTCATTGATCATGTTGAATTAAAACTCCCCTTGAATTCTCAGAAGAGGTCTGGATATTGGGCTTTAAGTTGCTTTGCCAAATTAGGAGTTTTTCCTGCTTTTCACTACCCAGAACTTGTGACCATAGGTGAGAGTTGGGATGTTGTACATTGGTAAATTTAAGAAGTTTAACTTGGGATATACCCAATTCACATTACTAATATTTATTTTGGTTGTCGCCACTACACGTCACTGAATTTCATTGACTGATTGATTTGATTTCCATGCTTTCTGGTTAGTGCATCTCTGCTACTCTGTTTCTGTGTGGACTTTCCCTTCGTATGCCCGAAACCCTGTTCATGGTGCTGTGTTATGGATTCTTCGTTTTGTCATATTTAAAAGTAAATTAACATTAGTTTGGACGATGGCGTTTCTTTATCCTGTCTACAAAAATGTGTGTTGATAAAAGGGATTTAACTAAACAACGACACCCAGTTTGTTACTGTCTGTATCTCATCTCTGATGTCCTAGAACTGTACACATTGTTCCGTATCGTGTTTACTTTATGAATTAGGTTTGGGAGTTTAATTTATCGAAGGGTGAAAAGCCAGATTTTCCACTGAGGGGGTGGGGGTGGTAAGAGGTGGAGTGTTTAGGTCATTACAGCATGAGAAACAAAGCGCAGTAGCTAGAATGAAACATGATTAATTTGAAGGGTGAAGTCGAGGTCAGTCAGATGCATTATGGGTGGAAATACTGTATGTCTACAGGTCATTTTCAGTGAGTTATGTCTGCTGTTACACATACTTGACTTTTATTCAGTCAAGACACAGGCCCCTGAGGAGATGCCTGAAAACTCCCATAGGCTACACACACACAAACACGCAGACACGCACAGATGTGGCAGTCTTGTTAGAGTCATGTGTGTGTGACCAGATGTGTGACACACCTCCTAATAGAGAGCTTTTTGTGCTTTAGCAGGTGAATGAGTCAACAGAGAGGTCATAGTGATCGGAGGAGCGAGTGCAGGCTAATGTTGTGGGAATGATCTCCAAAATCGATGCATACTTTCCCATCTTAAGGCCTCTGAGCCATTCACGGCATTCCTAAGTCATGAGGTTCCTCTGAAAGAATCGCACTAAACCGCCAAGTGGGACACGAACATTAGGCGCACACGTACTGTATAAACACACTAGAGGAGGATGTAGAGAAGGCGATCCTTTGCTGCAGTTTTGTGGCGTGGAGTGCTCCACATGAACACACGTGCACGGTGGAAAATCAATAGTGGATGATCTCATCACTCTTTAATGGGCCACATTCTCATCTAGATGACCCGTACTGTACACGGTGGCTGGTTTGTCTGTGCTGGGAGGGAACAATAAATAATAAAAACCATCCCCGAAACACTTACAGCTGCACGTCCTTGTAATATTTACGTTACATAATGTTGCATAATTTACAGAGAGCCTGTATTAGTGGCACATCAGAGTTTTGTGAATATGAAAAACAGACCTCGGGGATTGGTCATGTCTGGTTGAAAGCTGAGCTGCTTAATCAAATCAGTCCTGGCACTGACACCAAGCCAGTGACTCAGAGTGGCCAATGTCTAATTTTAACAAATGTGCCTCCTCTTTGTGGCAGTTGTTCAGAGAAGACAAAACCTTTTATCATATCCTTTTTTTATATGAAATGCCATGTCCTGGTTTCTGGCTTTTAAACTTATTCTTTGGTGTTTTTTTTACCTTACTCATTGTGCATTTTTTTGTTGGACTTGTGACACGCCAGCTTCACTTGTCAGAGTTTGCGCTGGTCCTCATTTCATATATTTCGCTGAAGCTGTGCATTTTTGTCCTGTTGGAGCATTAGCATCTAATCTGATCACGCCACGTATGTAGTTAACGTGTTATTCAATAGTGGTAGACAAACAGCTTCTGTGCGTATCAAATGCCCCAAAGCAGAACTATCTCTAGATAATGGCAATGCTAAGTTCTGAAGGTGGCTTCTTCTTTTTTTGTGGATAGTTCCTTTTTATTCAGTTCAATTTAATAAAACTTTATTGATCCCGAATGTTGGCCCCGAAGGAAATTGGAACTTAAAAAGGAAGAGAAAGCAAAAAATAACTGGTTTAAATACATTTGGCCAATATTTCTAAACAGCAAAACCCCAACTTTTTCCATAAAGCTGATTTTTGGGGGTGAGCAACATAAATTAAAGAGCCGTTTGGAGTATTTTTGAATACAAAAACAAGGCTTCATTATATTATATTATATTATATTGGACTGTCTTCTTTGAAGTAGTAAGATGCTGCATTGTAAATGTTTTATTTAAGCAGGTTGACAGTCTTTATTTTTTAATGAACAAAAAAAAAAAAAAAATCAAAATGATAGTGTGTGAGTCCCTGATACTGCTGTGAGGGGATAAAGTATCAGAATGTGTACTTTTACTTCAAGCAGTGTTGCACATGGGCTGATATTAGCACTGAAGATGAATTTGTGATGACATGCTGTTATTGTACACATCATTTTCTTTGTGCGGTGCCTCATAAAGAGAAATGAGGATAAATGCATGCGAGACAGAGTATTGACTCTGATGGGGTGATGGTGATTGAAAGCTGATACGCACAAAGAGAGTGACTCATGATTCGGCAGATGGCGGATGATCCCTCTTCACTCTCGCTCGCTCTAACTCAATAACATTAGGGGAAAGCCCTTCTTGTGTGTGTGTGTGTGTGTGTGTGCATCCTCACAGGCGGTCTCCCTGGCTTTTATTTTCTGATTCTTTCCCGTGCTTGTGTTGGAGTTTTTAGGCGGATCACTCTTTTTAGCACACAGCATGGGGCTCTGTGTGTGTGTGTCTGTAGCTGTATGACATGTTGTCCAATGAGGATGAAGAGTGAGAAAGAAACCCACAAATCTGTTTATTTTTCTCAAGTTGCTTCACAGCCGCAGCACTTCGGCTCTCTGTTTCAGGAAACGGCAAATCACACAACCAAAACCCAAGTGTGGATAGCAGCCCCTTTGTGCTTGGATGTGGCTCTTTGTGAGACTTAAGTGTGTGACATAACCATTATCCTTGCATAATCACTGCTAGCATTCACAGATGTGTGTTTGTGTGCGCAGAGCAGTAAGAGTGAGAGCTGATGGAGGAATTGATGAGCTGCATGTGGTGCAGGCGACATGGACTGGTCAAAGGTTAATTCTGGAGAATGCAAGTCATTTAAGGACATAGACACACATGCGCACACACACACAAACATACAGACTCACAACTTAAGAGTATTTGTGTGTCGTTAGTTGTTGTGCATATGGTTTAAGCAGTTGGTTAACATGTCCTAAATATTCATCCAGCCACAGTGAGGCCAACGATTACCAATATATTCACCGGGAGAAACTCCCATCACATGAATGTGTGTGTTGTCATGGAGACCTCAACACCAGGGCTTTGTTCTACATAATATTGACCATGCAACTGCAGGTCTTCAGGGACCTGTAGGTAAATTAAAAAAATGATTTAACAAGTTGAATTTTTAAAGAGGCAAGCCGCTAAATTAGAAAAATAAAATGAGGAGACTCGCTGGACTCTGCCAGTTGCAGATATGATATTGATATATTTGTCCAGATGCTGTATGGAACTTGGCTTAAGCAGTGCTTGTGCTGATTGGTCTGCTCAGTTTTTTAAATTATTCATAGGTCATATATTGAAAAGCTTGCTGGAAGTCTCTGGACTGTGGAGAGAAGGAGGAATATCCAGAGAGAAATCATTGGTGGATTTGAACCCAAGACCTTCTTGCTTTGAGGCAATAGTGCTGATGGCATCAATAATATAAAAAAGTTAAAGATTATCTTTCATTTACATAGCTATTTTCTGACCCTGCACTTGTTTTAAACTGCATCAATGCAGGAAAACGGGAGACTCAGCAAGCAATGAATCAGTGAAAACACAAAGAAGGAAATACTCTTGTAATGATCACAGTTGGTATTATAGAATTGCATGAGCAAGATATTTTAGAAGATTTGGGTAAAATTTTAAATCCCACAATAGTTACAGTGGGGCAAAAAAGTATTTAGTCAGCCACCGATTGTGCAAGTTCCCCCACCTAAAATGATGACAGAGGTCAGTAATTTGCACCAGAGGTACACTTCAACTGTGAGAGACAGAATGTGAAAAAAAAAAATCCATGATTCCACATGGTAGGATTTGTAAAGAATTTATTCATAAATTAGGGTGGAAAATAAGTATTTGGTCAATAACAAAAATACAACTCAATACTTTGTAACATAACCTTTGTTGGCAATAACAGAGGTCAAACGTTTACTATAGGTCTTTACCAGGTTTGCACACACAGTAGCTGGTATTTTGGCCCATTCCTCCATGCAGATCTTCTCGAGAGCAGTGATGTTTTGGGGCTGTCGCCGAGCAACAAGGACTTTCAACTCCCGCCACAGATTTTCTATGGGGTTGAGGTCTGGAGACTGGCTAGGCCACTCCAGGACTTTCAAATGCTTCTTACGGAGCCACTCCTTTGTTGCCCGGGCGGTGTGTTTTGGATCATTGTCATGTTGGAAGACCCAGCCTCGTTTCATCTTCAAAGTTCTCACTGATGGAAGGAGGTTTTGGCTCAAAATCTCACGATACATGGCCCCATTCATTCTGTCCTTAACACGGATCAGTCGTCCTGTCCCCTTGGCAGAAAAACAGCCCCATAGCATGATGTTTCCACCCCCATGCTTCACAGTAGGTATGGTGTTCTTGGGATGCAACTCAGTATTCTTCATCCTCCAAACACGACGAGTTGAGTTTATACCAAAAAGTTCTACTTTGGTTTCATCTGACCACATGACATTCTCCCAATCCTCTGCTGTATCATCCATGTGCTCTCTGGCAAACTTCAGACGGGCCTGGACATGCACTGGCTTCAGCAGCGGAACACGTCTGGCACTGCGGGATTTGATTCCCTGCCGTTGTAGTGTGTTACTGATGGTGACCTTTGTTACTTTGGTCCCAGCTCTCTGCAGGTCATTCACCAGGTCCCCCCGTGTGGTTCTGGGATCTTTGCTCACCGTTCTCATGATCATTTTGACCCCACGGGATGAGATCTTGCGTGGAGCCCCAGATCGAGGGAGATTATCAGTGGTCTTGTATGTCTTCCATTTTCTGATGATTGCTCCCACAGTTGATTTTTTCACACCAAGCTGCTTGCCTATTGTAGATTCACTCTTCCCAGTCTGGTGCAGGTCTACAATACTTTTCCTGGTGTCCTTCGAAAGCTCTTTGGTCTTGGCCATGGCGGAGTTTGGAGTCTGACTGTTTGAGGCTGTGGACAGGTGTCTTTTATACAGATGATGAGTTCAAACAGGTGCCATTCATACAGGTAACGAGTGGGGGACAGAAAAGCGTCTTACAGAAGACGTTACAGGTCTGTGAGAGCCAGAGATTTTCCTTGTTTGAGGTGACCAAATACTTATTTTCCACCCTGATTTACGAATAAATTCTTTACAAATCCTACCATGTGAATTCATGGATTTTTTTTTTTCACATTCTGTCTCTCACAGTTGAAGTGTACCTCTGGTGCAAATTACTGACCTCTGTCATCATTTTAAGTGGGGGAACTTGCACAATCGGTGGCTGACTAAATACTTTTTTTGCCCCACTGTATATAACCATATAAAGCTAGAACATATAGTTATGCTATTGAGAACAGTTGATCTTATTGACTTTATATTGGATTTGTGTCTTTTTGCAAACAATAGCTGTGCTTACGTGACTAAATATGATGGTAAACTGAATATATTAGCACTTGTGACTGGATGATAAACAAAAAACAATCTGGGTTGATTTGTAATTGTGTTGAAAACATATGAAATTAGATTTCAAATTTAAGCAACATGTCAATAATTTAATTTTAGCTGGCCAGGATTATTATTATTTTATTATCTAGATTTCTATTGATGAAAAATTGCTGATGTCTCGAATGATCGCATGAGTAGGAATTTAATTGCTGAAATAAAAAACTGACATTCTAACAAACACATCTGAAAGGAGCATTTCTTGCTGTTAGAAATGAATTGTTAATTTTGTGCAAACTGAATTATACATTTTTGTAATTAAAAATTTTACCAGTCAAAATTATGGTTTGAATATGTTTGCTTCGAATGCTAATTAGACCAAGAACAATTTTTGATGTGTGCAATTGCTGCTACTGATCAAATATTAAAGGGATTTACATGCAAATGGCAGGAATCCTGTTGGTGGTATGAAGGCTATTCTTCCAAAAGATACCAGGTATTATATTAGTGTAACTATCATAATACATTACAATTAGAGCAGGGCGATATGACCAAAAATATTTATTACGATATACATTTGAAAATTTGCGATAACGATATAACTGGAGATATAATTGACACTAGACAAAATACTTTACAACTCCACAACTTTATTAGTGCAAAAAACCAAAAAAACCCATCAATGTATTTTCACTTAAACAAGCAGCTGTTTTTTTTTTTTTTTAATGTGCATTAAAATTATATAAAAATTTAACAGTGCAAATTCCTTGCTGACAGTTTAACCAAAACGCATTTCCAGTGGAAATTGGCCGACATATCCTCAGCATAACCATGTATAACATCCACAAAACCTAAGAGGTTATACACACATAACACGGTAATACTATGTTGAAGCACAGTACATATCACTCCGCGAGGCAATGACCGGTGGTGCGTTTAGAAAGCACTTTTATTTATTTTTTAATGTATTCATTTTTTTAAATTTAATTATGGAAAAATGTATGAAAACCACACATTTGCCTTCATATTTCTATAATTACTGTTACGCTTTACTGTGGCAAAGCAAGAGAAACAAATGAATGCAGCTATGAACATGGTTAGAGAGTAATTAGCACCAGACTGTTTGTGGTTCATAGATTCAACCTGCTTCACCTCTGACCACACCCAGCACCACTAATGGGTGAGACTGGCTGCGGTCAAATGGGTCTCTGGTCGCTCTTGTAATTGCATCCAACAGTGATGTCATAGTTTGCTAGTGGGAGAAAAACATAAATTAGGGGGTTCCCTTTAATAAACACTGTTTCTTGATATTTTGGCAACCAAATCAGATATTTATACCTTTACTGGGATTTTATTTTCCCACATGTTCCCACATGAAGCTTATATGTGCTACAAATAGTATTTATTCATTACTTTAATTAGTCAGTATTTACTTTTGAAAAAAGTTCAGTTGCCACACGACCTTGAAAAGCTGCTACGTTTGTGTTACGCACTATACTTATATAGTGAAGTTTTGCTTAAGTTTGGTTTAACTGTGGTGTCAGTGCATTGAGGTTGTCCGGAGCCAGACTGATTGAGATGGTGTGTGTGTGCGTGTGTGAGAGAGAGATCAAACTCAGAGACTTCTTACATCTCCATTAGGGTCCGGGCCAAGTTCTGCTGCAGCGCTCTGCCAAGAAACTGAGACCTCCATATTCACTAAGTCAGACAGACACACACTGGATTTTTCTCTGCTGCACTCTAAGCCTCTGTCTGCCTTTGTTCTTCTCTGTATCTAAATCTTTGGTTTTTGTCTCAGTCTCCGAGCTCTTTTTTCCCCTTTGTCTCGCTCACTCCATCTGGTGCCCTGGATTCTCTGTCAATATCTTCCTGGCTTCCTCTCCATCACTCACTCCACTCCACAATCTCTCTCCTCCCTCTATCCCTCTCCAGAGACAGACGATCAAGCCTCCCTACTGTTGTCCTTTATCGTTTTCTCCTCCCTCTGCTCCCTACCTTCTCCTATCTTATCAAAAACCACCTCCCCCTCTCTACGTCTCTTTCGCTTTTTCTCTGACTCGCATCTCATGCCGCTCTACATCTGTTATCAGTATGTAGGAGCATCTTTTACCCATCATTCGTCGGTGCAACATTGTGTTGGTTGACGGTGGCAAATGGGGAATTCGGGGAATCCGCTGCGCCGCCTGCCACTACAAGTACAAACTGGGATTTATTAGTGTTGTCCTGGTTGAGTCCTCTATTCGAAGAGGAAATGTAGCATTGTGTCGTCCCCGGTGAAACGGTGATAAAGTGGTGTAGGGAAATGTGTCAAAGCTGTGTTCTCCAGATGATGATTGCTACATGCTAAACCGCAAATAGAGACAAAAATTGAGCATTAAGAATTAGCAGCTTTGCACCAGCACTATGAATAAGTAAATTAGCACTGCAGTGTGCCGTTGATTTAGATCTGTTAAGATGTGTTCAGACTACAGCTGTTCCCACTTGAACTTAAGCACTTATCCTGACACTTACTGACTCCAATTTGATGGTGAAGTGTGTAACAACATAATGAAAATGAGATTAGAGAAATGGGGAAATATAAAAGAAAAAAATGTGCTTCATACGCACATTCCAAACTGGCCTAATGACAATTTGCTGCACTGGATTTTTGTAACTACACGATGGCAAAAAAGTTCAGAAAGTGAAATGGACATAAATAAAGTTAATATTGTGCAGAAACGAATCAAGATTATGTGCACAGTAATTAAGCTATGATAGGCTCACCTTGTCTCACCTCAGCAGAGAGATAAGTACTGAATCGGACCTAAAATAGTGCAGTGTTTTGGCAGTAGATGGCAAATATACAGTAGTATCACTGCCAGATTTGATTTGAGTTTGGCTGTGCAGGATAGGACTAATACTGGCTGAGATCTAGCTTTGGTTAGCGGGACTCGGGCCAACTTTGGGCCCGAGTACACTCTTGGGGATTTGGTGAGTTATTAATTACAAATTTGGCAACAAGATGTGCTAGATTTAGATTTAGTCTGGGACACTTGGGCTCTTTCCATATTAAATACATAAACATAATGTAGCCTGAGATGAAAGAAAAATTCATCCATCGACTGGAGCCTATCCCAGTGCCCACTTTTGACAGTTCGCCCATCACATGGCTAATGCTTAGAGACTGACAGTTCATGCCTACTCTCAATTAAGACTCAAATGTTAACCTAACATGCTTCCTTTCACTGCCCTTGACTGCCAGTGAACCCACACTTGCACAGAGAGAATATGCAAACGCCACACAGAAAGGCTCGGCCAGCGGATTCGAACCCAGGACCTTTTTTCTGGGAAGCGACACTGCTAACCACCGCCAGCTGGAAGATTAGTTATTTGTTCAAGTAAACTTTCTATAAAAATATGTCATGAAAAAAATGTAACGCATGCTAAATCCATTACCAGGAGTTAATTTAATTGTTTCACGACTTCCCCTTTACATAAGTAGATTTTGCACACTTGCCCCTCTGGTCATGTTGAGTCTCGTCTTGAAGGGCAAAACGCGGTGATACTGAGTGAAGAAGACACACAGGCAGCAGCCAGAGGAGAGGCGAGTGGGGGGAGAGGTGTGACGTCCAGGCTGTCACACTAATCTACAAGTGTGCGTGACCCCACATAACACTGCATGTGTTGTGGAGACACACGCATTCCACTCGGCTCCCCGCTCTCTGATAGATGGCAGTATTTAATGAAGCGCTGCTTTTGAAGTAGATAAGATGTGGAGAGAAGAGGGCTAGAAATGCTAATGTTGTTATGTGGTTAGGGCAAGGGCTACGCTGGAGGGCACTGCAGGGAAATTATGCATGTAAGCGTGTGTCTTGTTGGTTTGAACTACTTTGGACATAGATTTTTTTTTAATGGAGCTTTTAAATTAAATGTTTGTGCATATATTCAGTATCTTTGGTGCTTTTGGTGTTAAAAGCGTGAACATTTAGTTTTTTCAAACTAGGCGTCAGACAGTGAGACATATGATCGAAACCACTGCTCTGGAAGTAAATCCTCAGTTCTTTTGTAAACATCCATTAAAATTGGCAGTGCTGCTTTTAGGTATTTTTGGCCTGCTGTACTTACTGTATATGTCTCCTGTCTCCTCCTGTCCAAATAGACCTGCAAACTTTAGACCTTTGACAGTAGCACTCAGGAACCGAAAACCTCTTTACACATTCCAGTTGGCATTTTCATTGCAACTGTGAAAATTAGGTAAACTAGGCACCAGCTTTGCTTGAGAGCCAGATTTACATGTGGTTAGATAACAACACAGAATGAGGCTGTTTGAAGCTTTGGTTCAAATGTCGTCGCACAATTATTTTTATTTTTTATTTTTTTTAGTTTTTAGAATTACAATATTCTTTACAGACCTGAAGTTGTAAAACTAACTCTTCTTCATTTTGTGTCTTAGCCTAGTATTGCACTTCCTAATTTAACACCACAGTTTGGGGAAGGACTTCTGCTATTGTAGTATACTCAACAGATACTTTTGTTTTGTTTTTTCAGTACCATATGCTGTGTGTGTTTGTGTACAAAATGAAAAATGTAGTATTTACATTTAAATGTATTTAGTAATGTGTCTAGATTTTTGTTTTATAATCCTATATATCCCTCAGAACTGGTGCAGATCGATACCGTGTCTCAACTGCAGTATAAATAAGAATAGACATTAAAGAAACATGAATGTTCACCACTAATGTACACATTATCTGTGTGCACACACATGCACTAAGCGCACATGTGAAAAATACATATGAAATGACACGGAGAAGGCGAGCAGCAGAGTGTGATTTCAAGCATATTGCACCGCTCTTTAGCACGTTTATTGATGAAAAAACTCCAGGAACTCTTTCATCTCCAGTCTATGCAAATATGGAGTTTTCCCAATTATGCTGCGCTCCCTCGGTTTCTCTTTCTCACCCCCGCACACACACGTACCCACAGCTAATCACCTCAGATTAGTGTGTGACTGAACACCTCCCCAGCCTGTCACAAAAAGACCCCGTATGAATATTAAATATGAATTCAGATTGTGTGCTCTCCTGGCATATTGCTTCTCACAGGTGTCTTATGTAATTTGTCACCATATGTGTGGATAACACTGGCCTTTACCTGTATGTGTGATGAGTTTACGGTTCGCGCACGCGTGTGTGTGTGTCAGAAATACCTATCTTGGCTGTGATGGTGTGTAATTGCTTCCCCACTCATCTTCCTCTCCTTGGTGCTAACTGTGAGGGAATGCAACCAGGAAGTGAACTACCTTGAGCTGATAGCCTCCCATGGGATACACACATTTCCCAGAAGGATGCCAACAGTTGCCTTTTTATTGTCTTTTTCTCTCATGGTCTCTGTGTCACATAGGAACACACACTCAGTGTGTGATGTGCTACTGGCTGGTAGATGCATCATCATTGTACATACAGATATAATGTATTCAGGCACTTGTATACTTTCCATATCCACCCACACATAACCGACACACACGTTGGATTTTGTGGGCCAGAAGCGACTCGGGTGTCCTTGTGTACAATAGTCTTTCATATGTTGTAGTTGTGATAATATAGAACCTGTAATCAGATGTGGTTTATTAATAGTTAAACTTTAGACAGGCAGAATAATGGAGCTTTACCTAGTTAAATGTATTAATTTTTTTGTGTCAGAGGGTTATTTTAGTACACTGTTGGTGCCTTTGCTGCTTTCACACTTGAAATAGAAGTGAAGAATGATAGGGTGTGCCTTGCATTGTAACCATAAAGACCCTGAGTGGATGCAAGAAATGATATACAGCGCAATGCAAATTCTTGGTAATTTGCGCAAACTAGCTGTCAGTGAAATGCATGACCCCAAATGATATTTTAAGACCATGTTGATGTTTGCTTATTTAAAAATGTTCAGTTATTAGTTATCATTAATCTCTGGCTCCCTTCCACAATGCGTTTTTCATCCGGTCTTCCTCCCCTCACCCTAACCGGTCACAACAGACAGCTGCCACACCCTAAGCCTGGTTCTGCCGTCGGGTTCTTCCTGTGAGAAGGGAGTTTTTCCTTACCGCTCTCTCCAAGTGCTTGCTAGGGGGGTCAGTTTGGATGGTTTCTCAGAATTATTGTAGGGTCTTTACTTTGCATTATGCAGCTCCTTTATGTAAATAAAATGAATTTAATTAAAAATCTGATATTCTGAAATATTGGCTGATTTATATTATATTTTTCTGTCAGACGCAATGTCATAACCCAGCTCATAAGCTGCAACAAAAGAGGGAGAGTGGATGAGGTAGTTGCAAGTAATGGATAAATTATTTTATGTAGCATAATTAAAGAGAAATATTTGTCAGTAAGTCAGCAGTGTAAGGCATGCATGGGTGTGTGGCCTGTAGAAAGCAAAACAACTCAAAAACACACGCTGTAGCTAAGTTGATCTAATTAAGGAAGCTGGTATTCAAATCAGGGCAGTGAGCAAAAGGGAGGTAGAAAGTAGAAAGGAGGGCGCTTTTAAAACCAAGGTAACTGGGTCCAGGTGTAGCTTATGTAGCCAATTACTTCTCCAATCAGCTCATACAGAGCAAAACGCAGCACAAACTACGAAACAAAAACCTAAACCTAATACCAATTTCCCTGACGTTTGTTAGTTAAAGGTATATTTTTGTACTTGTTTATACTCAATCCGACTCTGCTTGGCTAGTTAATGTTTGTGATGCTCCAGAGCTCCAGAGCTAAGGTTGCAGAGTGCCCTCTGGTGGGCACAAGCTATGCAACATCAACACGCATAACATGGTTGAAGGGTGTCTCTCTATCTCTGTAAATGCTGATACCAATAGATTGGCAAATATCTAATACAGGCAGATAATATCGGCTTGCTGATTAATCCACCAATAAACTGGTCGTGCTCTATTCTTCACCCTCTGCATAAAGAATAGAGCTCTTACTCCCCCCCCTCCAATTGGTAAAGGAAAAGCTTTTAAGCTTTTATCACTTTTTGGGTAACAAGGAGACCCTTCACATGCTACCAAATCAGTCATCTTCTGGAGACTAGAGATATATGTGCAAAATCTAATTACAACATCAGCAGTAACCACTCTACAGTCTCAAAACAAAGAGCATGTAGGTGTCACCCACCCCAGGGTCAAGCCTGGATGATATAAGATAATAACTTAGTTCTGTAACGTAGTTTTACTTCCATCCATAAGAGGTGACTGGACTTTCAAAGTTTTTAAAAGTTTATTGAAGAAGTTGACCAGCAAATTCAAAAAGTTATATTCGTTTTTCGATGGTGACAACTTCTCCTACTTAACCCCACTCTGAATGCAGATGGAGCCTCATCTGGTGCCTGCAATTCAACTCTCTTCTCCCATACATTTCTAACTCCATCACCAGCGTTCTCCATCTTCTTGATAATGAGCCCCGATATCTGGACTCCTTCCATAACTCTCTCTCGCCACAGAATCGTCCCTCATATTCCAACAGTCCCCTGGCCAATGTGAACTACGTGATGAATGAGTCTTCTAAAAAAAAATTATAAAATATTTAGCTGGCCTTAAACCCTTAAAAGAAAATGGAGAATATATCATTCACCTAGTCCTCATTTTGCTTTCCACTACCGCTAAATTCTGAATTCACTTATCTCCTACAAGCACCGAGGCTCAGAAAGCAGCCGGGTGTGAATTATCCTGCAGATTTTTTTATGCATGATGGTTAAGTGCAAGATTCTTTTGACTGATGGAAAGACAAATCAGTATCCCAAAAAGCTTTCTTTGCCATGATTAGGTTTGCCTGTGGTGCATTATTTTGGGGAAAAGGCAGAGACCTGGGGGATGGGGAAGGGAAGGATTTTGTGTTTTGCTTTTTCCTTGCGTCCTTGGAGGAGGTAGTCAGCCCCCTCCCTGGAAAAAAAGAAGAATGGGAAGGAAACAGAGAAATATGTATGGAAAAAAATATCTGGAGGGGTAAAAGGCTTTTGTGTGTGGGAGGAAGGAGAAGGAATGATAGAAAGGTCTGGAGCTGGGTATGAAGGTGATATGTCTATGGGTTCAGGCAGTGCATGTTATGCATTCACACACCTGGCAACCCTGAGGGACAGGTCTGCAAATTAGAACTGTAACCTGCACACATCCTTTGACTCATTCCCTTCTTTTCCCCCAACTTTTCCTTTCCATCCACTTCTCTGCTTCTTACTTTTTTGTCAATTGTTTTTTTTTCTCATAAGTATATACATATATATCTGTGAGAAGATCCCCCTTGCATCATGACACCCTGTCTTGTCTTTGTTTTTCCTTTAAATGTTTTTTCCTGGCGACCACAATTTCATTGTACATGTAGCATGAGAATAAAGGCCTTTCTATGCTATTCTAAAACATGGCTAATATGTTTATAGCTATGTTAATGATAAAACACTTCAAAGTTTACGGTCTCAGATCAGATTCTAACTATATATGAGAGCAAAAAGTGCCCAAGGGAGTTGCATAATGTCTGTGAAGTTTGAAAAAGAAAAATATCTGGGCTCTGGACACTGCTTTAGCTTTCTCTTATCATCAGCTTGAAGCTAGCAGTCTGAGGCTATGTTAGTTACAGCTAGCATCATGGGTAATGCAGGTGTGCGGTTTTAAAAGAAGAATGTATAGAATTACAGAAGGAATATATCTGTCGGTTTACAGCACTGAATTTGAGCCTCTTTTGAACTGTCCAACATTTTTACAGTACTGCTTTGGTAAACTGGAAGAGGACTCTTGAAATTTTGAGCTTTTCAACCCACTGCCTTTATTTCTTATAGCAGTCTAAACTACAGATGTAGCTAGCAATCCGTTTAGACCGTTGTAGCTGTATACTCAGATCTGCGTGCAATCTTCTTTTTAAGTGACGACTTCAGTGAGGTCTAATGTTACAGTCACGGAGACTGCGGCAAAACCAACATTTTTGCAACCATTATCACACTGATTATCTTTGAAATGGCTCCTTCAAAGATTGAAACCGGGTTTAACATCAGTCTGCCATCAGTTTATAATGGAATGGGGTAAAGTCGGCCATTGTGTCCAATCTGTTTGTGGTGATAAGACAATTAACCATGATAAATCAGGGAAAATCACAAATCTGTTGCCTGTTTTTCCAATCTTTTTACATCTACAGAAATAATTCACTTTTACTTGCATCCAGCTCTAACAGAACCTCACAGATTTCTAACAGAAATTCACAAATTCCTCTACAAATAGTGACAGAGTTGCAGTAAGATGGCATTTTAAATGCAAAATGACATAGGCTCAACCACATCTCTGTGCAGTAGAAGACTCAACTCATCTGTTTGTATTCTAGTTGCATTGCTGTTTAAAAGCACCTTTGTCATTTTGCAGTTAAATTGCCATCCCACGATTTTTGCTCATTGGTGCAGATCTGTTTGGGAGTGTACGCAGTCAGTCCGAGCCGGATTGTGACTGTTAGAAGACTGCTTGCCTCTTGTGCAGTCGTCTTGCAATCGAAATTTTTCGCTGAGCAGTTGAAGGTGTTGCCTTCAAAGACTCGAGCCTGTCTGTAGTCTGTATTTGAACATTTTGTTCATAGTTAAAAAGTTGGAATGATAAGATTTTGATGCACACTTCCATCTAAAAATATGCCTGGTTTTTTACCATATCAGCAGCGATGGGTATAAAAACCATGTCCTATTAAACGGGTAGTGCATTTGTAACCACTGGCTTTAAAAGAGTCACGTGGATATCTGAATTAACACTGAGTTTCCTCACAGATTGTGTTTCTGTTTTATGATGATGCAAAACTGCTGGTTTTATGTGTAACTATTCCTTACTTTGCTTTGATGGTGTTGGTAATTTTTGTGTGAATTCCTGCTTTTACCTCATTAGTAACAGAAAATGGAAGCAGAGCCACCAGAGAGACATCGGCGCTAACTTTTGTGAAGGTAGAGTGGATTGTATTGAACTGTGCTTCCACATCGAGCAGATGGTTGTTCAGATTTCATACACTTCCTGCTTGGGTGCTTTTTCTGGTTAATAAAGACGAAAAAAAAAAAAGTTGGACTTGATGCTCCAGTGACTCACTCTTTCCTCTTCAGCTACTAAATGGTATTATGTTTTGAACTAAAATACTTACTTTCAGCCCCTTTAAAAGCGTAAAAGTTAAAAAAAAAAAAAAGTATTCCCAGCATGTACGCTTGTTCACTCATGTCTCTTGGCATTCTCCCCAGAAGTTCAAAAGCAGCATTAGTACAAATCCGACCCTCTTAAGGACTTCCCTTTTCCTTTCCACCCCTCGTCCCTGCTCATCTCTGACTCATTCCCAATAAAACAGGGAGACACTGTAAATCTGCTGAGTAAGCACTCCTGAATCTTCAACTTGTGAATACAGCAGAGCCACCCCCCACCGCCCCCCGTAGAGTTCAATCTACGCGCCAACCCTTTGTGTGTATGATTATGTGTGTGGCTGTCTAAACGCCTGCCTGTCTTTGCTTGTGTCCTCTGGTGTCTTTCCTTCTTACTTTCTCCTCTCTTCCCTCCATCGCCACCGTGCTGCCTTGTACTCCTTTATTGTCGGTCGATGCATTCTTCTTCTTTGCCTCTTTGTCTGCGTGTGTCTGTCTGCTCCCTGTCTGTCTTTCTGGCTCCTCCACAAAATGATTTTTATAGCTTCTCCCCTGTGTCTCCACCCTCACACCCCCTCATTTTTCTGTCTCTATCTCTGGCTCGCACCGTAGTGTAACCGACTAATCAGGCCATTCACTGATTACACGCTTAACGCTAATCATGTATGCGTGTGTCTGACTGTGTGTGTGCATGTGCGGTGCCTTTTTGATGCTCAACATGTTTGCGAGTGTGTCATTGTGTCTTTTAAAAACGGCGAGGGGCATTTTGTTGACACTAAGCCTTCTCCACGGTGTCGTCGGCTCATTGTTCGACATTCAAGTGCAAAAATGCAACAAAGCGGATGTGGGAAATGATGTGTTTATGGCGAGCTCCTGCCACGCTCTTTGTTACCTGCCTGACTGTGTGTGTGTGTGTGTGTGTGTGTGTGTGTGTGTGTGTGTGTGTGTGTGTGGTGTGCAGGTAGACAACGATGGGGTAGGAGGGATGATGATGAGGAGGAGAAGGAAGCATGTGAGAGGAGTGGGTGGGGGGGATGCAGAGGGGGAAAACCAATTATTGTCCAGATAACAGGCAGGCTATGGATTTTCTACCGGGCCTCTTCTGGAGCTCTTTCATTTAGTCTCTTTCTCTCTGTCTATTTCTGTCTCTCTGCCCTTGTACTAAATTTAAATTTCACATCAACCGAGCTTTATTGAGATGATTAAAAACAAAACAAAAAAAGGACATTGTATAGATTCTGTAATATCTGGCCTTGTTATCAGAGTGTGCGTGGTCTGATTAACAACAGAAAACGGGCTATTGAAATGTGTCAGACAACAGAGACTGACATTTTGTCAATATGCCCCCTGCCCCTGTGTGTGTCTGCGTCTGTGCGTCACTGTAACCGGCAGGCAGGCAGATTATCTAATATGCATTGCCATGTTGCCCTTCTGCATTAGAGGCTTTGTGTCCTTGACAGTTGACAACATCACACACTTGACAAAGGGTTTGAGGTTTTAGAACAATATCCAGTATTTTAGCTTATGTCAGTCATAATTAACATTACTGATTTTGAAGAATAATACACAATGTCAAAATATCGCTTCAAATGTGTGAATTTACATAGCGGGCCACACAGGCACTTCATTTATTTATTTTCAAAGTTGCAACTAACCAGCTGGCCCTTACCCCTTCCTATATCTGGTGACCCTTTAGGCAGGGGGGAGCACTGGCCTGGGGCTCCAAGCAGATGTGTGCCTTGCCTAGTGGCAAGAGGTGCTTCTGTTATGTTTGTATGTTAATCATACTAAAAAGCTATTTGGTGGTTAGCAAGGTAACAACTTGTTAAGGGTAGGTGCTTTGAGGATTTATATCACCAACAGTCTTCACATGACATGTGATCTTCTGGTGAATCTTATAGATTTTTAAATATTATTAAATAAATAACAGTGTTAACCAAATTGGTTAACAGCTGGTTGCGTTTTTGGAGTGAACATCAGTGAAGCATGATAGACAAAGAAGAGTCGTTGCCAAAAAAGTGTGCAGGGGAACTCCCGGTATGACTCAAAGAAATACCACGAATATGCTCAACCGAGAAACACAACCGCAAACAACCTCAAAGTTTATCCCACAGCTCATCAGTGAGCAGACATAAAGAGGTGTTAATAGAGAAGGAGAGAAGCCAAGTAGCTATGAGGAAATGAGCTGGAAATAAGATGTCTTAATAGTTTGTAATACAGTGGTGCTAGTATTTTGAAATGCATTCATAGTTTGGCTTTAACATTTTAAAAGATGTCAGAAAAAAATCAGTTCATATGCAGATTTGAAAACATGGCCAGCAGATGGATTGTTTGGCAAAAACAACCACCCCTACAGCTCATAATGGAAGATGCCAAATTTACGCTCAAGATTAGATTTGCATTTATTAATTTACAGCGTGGATGAATCGATAGCATAAATCTTCTGGTGTTCGTGAACATAGTAGCATGTAGTCTGAGTCATTTTGCTTTGTTAGCTGGGTATAAGTCTTCATGGGTTACGATGCCAATTAAACAAAGCCACAGCCTCTGACTACAGTAAAAGAGCTCAGCTGTTAATTGGGACTTTTATGAAAAAATTAGGAGTAATTATCATTTTGGCTGAGCACGAATGTGTGTGATGAATGACATCTCATCATTGTTACTGTCGCTAATGTTGACATTTTCACTCAAATTAAGCAAAGTGACATGCTTTGCTAATTTTATTTGAAAGCATCACAACAGTCGCACAACATCTGTAGTCATTTACGCACGCTGAACTCGGTGGAAACAGCAGAAGGAAGCAGCAAAGGGAAACCAGGCGTGCAAAGACATGAATAAAATGAATACTGGTTTAGAAATAAACATCAAGAGATGTTCACAGCTGGACCAGTTTGTTTTTTTTAAACATTGATCTCAAAGATTTCTTGCAGAAAGTTCCATCAATGTCCAAATAAGCCGTTTTGCTGGAACGACGTTCTACAGAGCAAACAGCCCTTCTGAAAGCTGCTTTGTAATCATCTTTTACTCCTAAGTCTGTTATGCTGAAAAATAAAACTAGCTTTTTAAATATATACATGTATATTATCATTTTTGTTGCTTGAAACAGCAAAAATTCATTTTTATTTAACTCTCGGTGTCATTGAAATCCAGTCTACCCCCATTCCTCACCTCTCAGCACAGCACCGCATGCTTCAGCCTCATTTTAAGCGTTGTGGCTGTTTGTGACAAAAATCTGTCCGTAATGACAAGTGTCTTCAGTGTTTACAAAGATTGCATGTTTCACAGCTGTGATGTGAGCTCCTTTATATTTTAGGCAGGGAGGTGTGCTAATTTACCGTTTGGATGGATTCTTGTGTTTGACAACAAACCTGCAGTGACGAGTCCCTCTCCTATTGAAGTGGAAGTGAAGTAGCGAATGGGTTTACATAAAGATGCGCAGTGACTCATCATCCTCAGTGCTACCCTTTTCATTAGCGTTAATCTTTCCTCTTCCATTATTCCCTTCTTTCTCCTTCCTTTCTCTGTCCTGCTCTTTGGCGCGTCTCCCGTGATTCCTCTATCGGCCCATCTGCACAGCTGAGTCACTGTCCTCTCTCTTTTTCTTGCTGGACGGCTGACGCTCCATCTGTCCTCTTGGGTTCACTGCTTTTAAACTCTTAAAAAGGCTCTTGCTCAAATCCACACTTGACCTCACTACCATCTTTATGATGTATCACTGTTTTGGGTTTCATTTCACTCGTCAGTGTTTACACACACTTCATCTGAAGCAGCTAATAATGCTGACATTTCAGTCTGTTCATCTCACAAAGAGGCTTAGAGACACAGAGGCAGACAGATGTGTCAGCCCTCTGGTCTGTTTAAAAAATATTATCGCAATGCCCTTCATACCTTCAGCTAGCTTTGTGTCTGTCAGCTTGCACTCCAGTAATAGCATTTTTAGTACTGCTAAATCTCAACATTATGCAAGCAGAGTTTAGGTTGTCAGTCTACTGAAATGAAGCATTGTTTTTATGAGTGACAGATAAAAGGTAGACGATAGAGTGACTTCATACAGTTTAGTCCATAATTTGTTAGATATAGATAATTTGTGTAGTTTGCCTCTGTACATCACTACTGTAGATGTTTGCATTTACTGTTTAGGAATTTCAGACACAGTCTCTCATTTTCAGAGGCTCAAAGTTAATTGGACCACTAGCTGAAAAGCAGTTTCATTGAGGTGAGGTCCATTACTTAGTTTTTTTTTTTTTTATGACAGATGAAGTAGAGATGCTATCATGAGCCAATTCAAAGCTTTTCACTGGACTTTTTGATATAAAGCCCAAAGAGATGTCTGTACAAGTGAAGAAGGCCATCAGTGCATGGAAAAAACAAGTGGATATGAATGTAAATTGCAGAGAAAAGCAACTTCTTCTGCATTCATGAATGTAAATCTGGAGGGTTTGCAACGAGCTGCAAACTGGTTACACTCCACATAAAGAAGGCAAGGTTTGACTTTCCCAGAAAACATCTATAAGTTCTTAAAAATCTGCACAGCTCTGAAGAAGGCTCTTTGGATACATAAAATCAAGTTTAACCGGCACCTTAACATTGGGAAGAGTGAAGTATGGAGAAGAATTGTGCTAATGGACGTTGGTGTCAGGAATTCACAATGGTGAAAGTTTATGGCGATAGCTGAGTCAAGGTGATCTAATTTTCCCATTGATGCACTGTTGATGTTGTTATTGTTATTATTATCATTGAAGCAGTTATCCCAGCCACCAGATCTGAAGCATATCGCACTATCTGTCAAACACGGCCGAGGCAATGGCCATGTGTGGCTGCCAGTGAACCTGTGCCACTACTGTGTCCATGACATGAGTCCTGATAGAGGTATCAGGGTGAATTGTGACAGTAACAGAGCTATAGTCCTTGCTCTGATTTAGCAAACTGCTGCAAAACTGATGGGGCAGCACTTCACAGCGCAAATGGATAATGACCCAATGCATAATGCAAAAGCAACCCATGAGCATCTCAGGGCAAAGACATGGGATATTCCAGCAGCAAATTCATTGAAGGGATGACAGAACATATTAAGGAAGGAAATGCTAAATTTTGGTGACGTCCATGGGTTCAAAACTGCAGTTGGTGACTGCAAAGGATTTTTATCCAGGCATTAACAGCAGTTCATGTCTTTAAAATTGTACTAATTAGTTTGTCAAATTATTTTTTATAGTTAAAATATTAATTTTTAACCTCTCTAATTAAAGTCAGAAGCCTGCACTTCATTCACATATTGATTGATTGATTGATTTAAACTCCACTGTGGTGGTGTACAGAGGCAAAATACAAAACTCCTAACAAACGATGGACCTGACTGTATAACCTGTGTGCCACTGTGGCAGCATAGACTAATGTGGGTGGAATCGGTTGTGGCATGTTACTTGAAAATCCATAGTCTTTGAAATGTCATTGATATTATAATCTAAAATATTTTATATAATATTTTCTTTCTAAAAATATTTTTCATGTAGTCGCCTTTGTTAAAGGGGGGAAAAAAAGAACCCTTAAGGAATAAATTTATATTTTAAATGTTTAAGAATATAACTGTATCCTGTCCAATTAATGGAAAAACTAGAGGGCACCGTCACTTTATTAAACTCATAGACGGACACTTTATTCAACCCGTTCTCCGTTCACTGGGGGAAAGTGCACTGCTGATTCAGTTTTGCAGGCTAGAAAGCTAATTAGCTGCTCTGCTGCAGCACATTAAACAGCATATAAATGTACCTGCAAATGTCAGTTTGCTCCGGTAGGTGCTGACGACATCCTTCCTCTTCAGCAACACTAACACACTGTCTGTTCATGACATTTAGCTACAGCACAAGTTTGTTTACTCTTCCTGTCGTTCTCCACTGCTGTCAAACACAGGCATGGCATGCTGTTTGCCATCTTGCTGACACAAAAAGAAGCTTTGCCAATATTGTCCTTTATTTTCATAAAACAAGGCTAGACTAGAATTTAATTTGGTATAACTCAGTGTGATTAGCTGGACTTTATTTTCGTTACAGTAGGCTAAACAGTGCTCGAAGTTGGTTAGATTAGTTTAGGATTAAACGAATTTTAAAATGTGGTGCATTTATAAATCACATGAGATTTATATTGCATGCAACTTCTTGACTGGATGCAGACACATTTTTGTTTTCCTTGGAAAAAGTAGGATTTTTTTTTTTTTTTTTGAAGCTAGCCTCTACTACAGTTTTTTTTAAAGTAATTATTTTATTGCTATCAGTAAATAAGAATTTTAATTTAATGAAGCAAAATTCCAAGTTTCTCAAAATGTGCATTTGCTAAATTTTGAATTAACTCAAAATTTTGAGACAACTAACTTCAGATTTTGAGATACTGTCAGTAACAGTATCATAAAAAGCTAACATGCTAAAGTGCTAACTAAGCTAATCAAACTGACTGCTACTTGTTACTTTATACTACAGAAGTAAGATATTTATATTCTTATCTAATCCATCCCAAGAAAGAGAATACAATTGCAAGCTATTTGGCTGCAAGAAGTCATGACTAAAAGTGATTCCGGCTGAATTTTACTCATTAGTTGCAATAACCTGCTGCTAGCTGTTCGTTAGCTTAACTTTGAAAAAAGACTTAAAATAGTTTTATTAAAGTTAGAAAGCATTTATAACCAGCATTAAACTCTGTTAATTAACATCTTATATTTGTATAAAAAGAGCACATTTTAATTGATCTGATAGACTTTAGGCTACATTTTGGCAGGAAGTGATCGTATTTTGTTTTCTTTGGAAAAAGTAATTATACTGTAATAACGATATAAATATATTTATTTTTAACCTCACTCAAGATGAACTATTTCCTTAATACACTGATACAGACGAGTACCCTCAGACTAGTTTTGAGACCAAATAACTTAATTTCATTTTTCAGAGCGATTTGTTGACTGAGCATCCAAAAGCCGCGATATTATTAACATCAGTTTTACTCTGTAACCAGAGCTATGGCGGCGCTAGAGAGCACAATATATAAATCAGATAGTGATCAGATAAATCTCACTCTCAAATCTCACTTTCATGGTAACTGTATTAGAATTCGATTATGAGGTAATTTAGAACATAGTAAAAAAAGCAGCTCTATGGCACTGCTGTTTGCAGAAATAAAACCAAATGACACAACCTTGTTGCAGTTTTTCTGTTAGTCTAAGTTTTACTTTCTAGAGATGCGGGTTACTTACTTACTTACTTTAAGTTACAAATTCTTTCTTCAGTTTCTAATTCTGCAGTGTGAAACTTAAATTACACTGTTAGAGCTGAATGATGATACAAACTAACGACCTGTTGGTAGTTGAAATGCCACCAGTTCCTCAAACCTGCCATGGGAAAAAAGGTTTTAAGGGTTTAATTTTAGCGAGCCACATTTCTCTGCTTTAAAGTAGAGTTATTTACTTCTATGTAGTTTACTTTGGTTTCTCTGAGACACAAAATCTTCAGCCAATTTGATACACTGTGTGTAGTTTTACTTAATAAGTGAAAGAGAGATAATATTTTCATATGAATGAGTGTGTTTGTATCTATGACTGCCTGAGGATGAGATGGCTCTGAGACTGTGTGTATTGCTTGTGTGTGTGTGTGTGTGTGTGTGTGTGTTCTTTCTTTCTATCTTTTTTTTTTTTTTTTTTTTAATCCTGTGTGTGAACTCCAGACAGTCCCCAGTGTCTGACTGCCATGGGAAAGACACACACACACACACACACGCACACGCACGCACGCACGCACGCAGGACCGAACAAGGACACAAATAAATGCTTTTTTGGATGTTTTCTTCTCAGCATCCAGAGATTTTGGCTTGTGAGTAAAGCTCTCCTTCTCCTCATCCCTTTATCCTCTCACATAGCACGCCTCCCCCTCCCCCCCCCCCCTCCCCTTTTCTCTTTGTGGTAATTAAGTGGCTCCACCTTCACTGTGTCTGATGGGGTTTTGATGCGAATCCAAAAATCACACCGTGGTTTGGGTTCTAACAGTTTTGTGATTTCTTATGTGATGTTTTCTCTAAGAGTGTGTGTGTGTGTGTGTGTGTGTGTGTGTGTGTGTGTGTGTGATAGACCATTTTGTGGGATTGATATAATTGTTTGACTTTCACATTTTATGTGTTCACGTCTTGGTACTGACCGTGATATTCCTTTGTTATTAAACCTTTTTATTGATTGTGGGTGCAATTATTTGTGTGTCCTTGGTCAGCTTTTTTTTTGGCCCTCATGCTCGTGCTTTAAAAAAGTGGCCACACCTTTAATTTTAGATTTGTCATTAAACGGTTTAGTGAGCATTGCATTAGTTCTCACAGACCATGGAGGCAGAATTGTGCAGGAAATGTTTTTTTTTTATGAGTGGATTTTACATGTAATGTTTTGGATGGTATTTATTATTATGATTTTATGTGTTCTAATATATAATAATGGTATTATTAGTATTAAATCACATATTCTCTGTGCTTGCCCATTTAGACTTATGTACACTAACCTTCCACTTTATTAGGTAACTGCTCATTAATGCAAATATCTAATTAGCCCAGTTACATGGTTGTAACACATGGCATTTAGACATAACTGTGGCATGGTTGCTGGTGTTAGACAGGTGGACCTGGGTGTTTCAGACAGTGCTGATTTTTTGCCAAGGTTTACAGAGAAAGGCCCAAAAAACTAAAAAAATCCTTACTGAAGCCACAATGCCTCAGCAATAGTAACTCAAATAACCACTCGTTTCAAGGGAGGCATGCAGAAGAGCATCTCTGAACGCACAACACATTGACTCTTGAACCAGACGGGCTACTGCAGCAGAAGAGCTCACCAGGTGCCATTCCTGTAAGAACAGCAAACTGAAGCTACAATTCTCACCAAAATTGGACAATAGAAGGAAAAACATTGGCCCAAAATGGTTTAGATATAATAAAATAACAATCCTATTTAGGTTAAGAGGTCTTGACTGAAATATAGTTTCATAAAAGAGATGAGCGAAATAAGTAAAATCTAAAAATTGCAATCACCTGTTTTTTCATTGGGAGGCTGAGACGTGTCCTGATTGCTTCACTTAAGTCCTTGAACTGTTTTTATTCTTCGTTTAACAGCAAGATAATCCCAAATCAGCTTGTGGAAAAAGTAGAATATGAAATCACATGTGTATCAATATTTGAGTTTGAAATTACGCAGCTATGGCACATATATTCAGTCCTTTTCCTTTCTTGTTTTAATTGCCAAAGCTAAGTATTGTAACACAGAAAAATGGTTTAAAAATCACAGGGGAGCACCTTGTGTTTAGAGATACAAAGTGGACCTGTCAGCTACATCTAATGATGCAGGAGTGTTGACAGTGGAGAGGAGGAGAATTAAAAGCTCCCTAATGAGATCAGACAAGCTCACTTTCTTCTTCATGTACACACCTGCCAATTACAGCATTGTTTAACCCAGTGGAAAGCCAAACAGCTTGTCTGCTTTATCTCTAAATACTCGTCTGTCATACACAATTTCAGGAAGCAAGAAAGAAAAATGGAAAATGGAGAAGCCGTGCTTTAAAGAAACTTTTAGGAGAAAGTTGTTTGACATTTTGCCTGGAGGTAAATGACAAGTTTTCCATTAGTTACTACATGAAGAAAATTAACTTGGCTGCAGATACATAAGTCAGGTGCAGATCGTACCTGATTCAATATCATAATATTAGCCCTGAGATCAGAAAGAAACATCAAGTTATACCTGATGAATTAAATGTTTCTATCAAAGAAAGAATCAAACATCAACCATAAAACTGCAAGTCCTTTAAAAAAATGAGTTAACGAAATGTAACATGCCCAAAACATCAGTGATGTAGTAGCTCATCCACCTCATAATCCATCACATTTTACAGTTACCTGTAAAAATGGCACATGTAACCTTTACCTTGAGAACATTTAGGTTGAAGACACATTAGGTGATCATTGTATGCTATTTTGATTAAATTATGCACCAAGTCTTTTAGAGTTCGTAGTATCAAACCCAGTCTAAGAAGTAAAGTCTTGAATTATCATGACCAGCCAGACCCTGTTGTTTGAAAAACCAGCAAGTGCAACTTTGCTTATTGCTCAAATTTTTAGGGAACGTAGTCAATGTAATTAAAATTCACTGAATAAGCTCTGTGAATATCACCAAATCATAAACATAAAAGCAAATTCTTTAAATAGGTTGATATTAAATAGAAAAAACCCTGAACTTATCAGTTCCACTGGAGGCTAAATATGCAACGTGGTTTGAAAATACTTCTTAGGATGAATATGTTAGACACTACATAAACGGCTGATATTCATAGACGGGTTTAGGCTGACAGTGTGGAGAGATTGCAGCTGATAGAGGAGAAGCGAGAGAGAATCATTTATAGTAATGCTCTCACAGTTGCTGTCTTTTCTTTCTCTCATTCCTAAACTAAAATGTGAACCACAGATTGCTGTTTCCCTGGCAGCTGAGACAGCCATCGCAGGCATGCTGATAGTAACTGGCATCTCAGCCATTTTTACCAATGAATGGAGCTTTCACAAATGATCTATCACTCCTCTCTATCTCCCCTAGAGCTCTTCTTTGCACGATAGCGTGTCTCTCCACCAGGCTCGGACACACATATTTAGTAACACACACCGCCAACTGCGCGCATCCCACATGTCATGTGCCACCTCCTCTCGGCAGGAGCAGTCAGCCTGGATCTCTGCGCTCTGCTTCCCGAGGTGTGTTGTCTGGATCAGGGGGTGTCTGACCGTCTGTTGATGTCACGGAAGCCACTGGCAGGGGCAGAACCGGGTGCCAGCAAGTCCCAGCAGGCGTCACGCTGCCTGCTTTTTACCATAGTATCTCTACAGGGTGGCTCACGTGTCAAGTATGCTTCGGACGTTGTTACTGTTGGTCACGGGCCTGAGTCTAAACACGAAATCTTTACATTCAGTTAATAAAGGACTCGAGAGGATTTAGTTTTTATTACAGGCAGAAAGGAGGACATCAGTTAAAAGTAAAACAAAACATGTGTGAGGTGTTTGGCTTTTTTTTTTTTTTTACTTTTACCACTCAATCAATACAACATTTTGTGCTTGTAACCAGAATGCATTTTGTTAGATCATGTGCTTCAGTGGAGCTACCATACTGTTATGGAGCATGTTTATGAAGGCACGATGTCTGTCCACACTCAAAAGAATGAGGACTTGCTGAATTTTAAATCATGTTTTAAGCAGTTTTATGGGGTATTTGGTACCAAATGTAGTGCCGTAGAGACCTGAGTGGTCACAGAGGGCGCTATCCCAGAGCCCACGTTAGGTAAGGTATTTGCTTGCTCTAAGCAGACAGGTTGTGCCCATTAATAATTATCATCACATTATCCCCACCTGTTTGTTTATTCAGGCTGCAGGTAAAAATGCACAGTTTTGACTTCTTCCATTTCCGATTCAATACTGATATCGGGAATTTAGGTTTTTTTAGGTTTTGATCAGGAATGACCGGGAGAGAAGGGGGAGTGGATATGTTGGACAAAGGATGTTGAATATGGAGCTGGCAGGCTGGAGGAAAAGACGACGACCACATTCATGGGTCTAGTGAAGGAGGACATGCAGAGTGTGGGTGTGCTGGAATAGGATGCTAGGGAAAGGGTGAGATGGAGGCAGATGACTCTCTGTGACGGCCCCTAAAGGAAGCAGCCAAAATAAGAGGAAGGCCTTGATTTTAGGCATCTGCTCATAGTTGTGCCAGCTTGGCTGTAGTTTTTGCTTAGGTAAAAAACTTTTGGAAACACAAAAAAAAGCTGCTGGTGTAACAGGCGTGAAATGCCTCCAAACTGTTGCTGCAGTCATGCCACATTAGCTCTACCCCTAGCTGTTTATTGTGGCATACCAAAGTAAACACAGAAAAGAACTGAGCTGAGTAGTTCACCCATAGTTCGGCACATTTCCACGATAGCCAGTCCAAATAGTGGACTGGTGATCTGTGGCTGCAGTTGTATCTTTCATAGCTTCATTTACAGCTCCTTAGTTTGCTGGCTTTGTTCACTTTAAAACCAAAATGATCCCAAATGATGAGTTTGCAGAAATAAAATCTCAGGTCACATGTTTCAATGTTTCACATGAAACTAAATACATAGTCATAAAGAATTCAGACAATTTTTCCTTCCATTGTGTATAGATGAGCTGCGCCGGTAAGCTGATGTATTCTCCATTCATTTTAGTAGCCTCAGAATGAAGACTGAGACATTTCAGAAAACCGTAAAAGAAGTATCACATGAAGTCTTGCTCTAGAAAAAACCAAAACTTTTAAGAACACTTCAGTTCTACTTTGGTACTCCTACTTATTTTAAAGGTTACCTGAAGCAGACAGAGCTGTTAATGTAATGTCAGATTTTAAATGTCTTCCTGCAGTTCAATTTTATTGACTCTTATTTAGCAATGTCTGAACTGACTGCAACCCGTTTTTAAGAATGTGCTTTTCTTAAATTTTGACTGTAAGCACCATGTAAATGTAAAAAAAATCACTTGTGCTTAGTTATATAAACTTATACTGTATCTGTTCTGTGAATGCAGTCAGCCTGCATCTGTCTGTCTCTCTTGGGGCTCATTCTGCAGCGCTATGGCCTGCCTAGATCGATGCTTGTCTCCTCGAATGCCCTCCCAGCTTAGCAGAGCATAATAGCTCCTGAAAGGTCGTGACCTCTCTAATGAGCAGTTCATATGTTGACCCACCTCCTCAGACTGTGAATTCATGACAGCAGACATCCAGTTGTTTCCCCGAGGAAGTGAGTTCGCTTATTTCGCTGTATGACTGAGCGTTTTTGCCCTGCAGCTGTTTTTGTCAGCAGTTAGCTGTTAGCATGTGACAGTTTAGTGGTCAACAGTGATCCTCCTATAGGGAGTGTATTATACAGAACACAGATGCTGTGTACACCACGCTAAAGGTTAAAAATATCTAAACATAGTTTAGATTTTTTTTAACTGTTTAGTGCTTGTAGCTGTTGTGTATGTAGAATTAGCAGGGACATTAAAAATGATGCAGGTCTGCCGGTTATTGTTTTGCAGACTCATTAATTTACTTACCTTTTGATGAATTAATGCCAATGAGAGTTTACTTTAGACTAGTTAGTAGGGTTAAACTTAAAGTAAGACTTAGTAGCATTCATAGTTGAGACCCCCCATGAGGTTTGATATAGGTCATGTTATGATTTAGATTCACAAGAAGCAATTAATGTGATGGAATTGGAAGGACCATCTACACTAACTGGCTCTAACAACGATGTAAAAATATCTAATGCAAATGTAGAAGTTGAGTTGTTGAACACACCTCTTTTCAAATCCTTATTTTGGAGATTCTGTGTGCAGATTTACTTTGATTTTGATAAAGAAATGTCAGGTGGAATTTTATTTTTAAGGTCACAATATTCTGACTGCTGCAAGATGCTTAAACCGAAGATCAGACAGTGTGACAGTCTTAAAATTTTGATTATGTAGAAATGCAAAACCCCAGAACTGTTGTGACTTCTAACAAGTGTCAGTTCATGTCCTCCCCTTATACCGAAATGCTTTAATAAGTCAGAGATCTACATTATTCCTGGTGTGTTTGTTGTTTGGCACTTGGCGCCAGCCTGTTGGCGTGAGGAGTTGGTTCTTCCAGTTATAATTTAAGATCGCATTACACCCCCCCCCCAAAAAAAAAACAACAAAAAAAAAAAACTGTCCGCTTCAGGTAGGATGATACAGCAGAAACAGAATGCCTACAGTCCTGTGATGTTCTCCCACAATCCAAAGGGCTCTCCCTCCTCTCCTCCTACTGTGGTGATGGCCATGTGGGAGTTAAATCGCTGCTCAGCTCAGGATTTTATCGATCTGTTATGGAGGAGTCCTCCCTGGCAGCGTTCCTTGCTGCCTATGAATCATGTGGATAACTGTGTGGTGCATCGGCTTGCCAGCGCACTGTAAAACCGAAAAACTGGATCTGAAAGAAGGTGTGTTGATGGTACACGGAGTTTTCCTCCACATAACCTCCCACCCTCTTCTTTTTTGAGCTCCTGTTGGTATGCTGAGCGTGAATAATTGCTCTGCTCTGCTGGCTGGCATGATAGCAACTTTACTCTCTCATTAATGTGAGTGACAAAAGAATTGATTACAGCTATAATTTCCCTGTTCACACTAGCAATATTTAACTTTGAGGGAGAGTTGAGCAGGCAATTGAGGCACTGGATATGAAATGAATAGGGCCGTGAATGAATTAGTATTTGACTAATTGCACAAAAGAGGATGTTGCATGGGAGAGCAATTACTGCAAAAGATGCACCAGCCAGCCAGAAAGCGTTGTCATGATGAATTTTATGTCTACACTGATGCAAAAAGTTAAAAATATTAATAATAAAAAAAGATCACTCTTATTCTTTAGCTTGTCACACTTTTCCTCAGTGATTGCTGTTGGTTGCTGATACTCTGTTCTAACCATCAAATCATCTGCAGCAGTGCTCATCAAAGTTTGATTTTATTTTATTTTATTTTTTTATTTTATTTTATTTTTTTTTACTTTACCAAATTGACCATCCCAGCTTTGCCGTAATGGTCCATTTGATTCACCTTTTATTGTTTGTTTTATTTTCACTTGCTGAATATGGGACAGACTTGACTGGGGGAAAGAAGGGGAGAAAGAAAGAGGGAAAGAGAAACAGCTGAGAAGAGGGACGGGGGAGAAGGGCAAAAGACAAAAACCAACAGAACGGGCAGAGAAAAAAAAATGCATATATCGATCACCTGGGTCACCTGCTGAGAAAGAAAAAAGAAAACAAGCAGAAGAGAACAAGAGTAATAGAATAAACAACATCACAATGATATATGGGAATATGACAGTAAATACTAAATATTAAACATTATTGTGCAGCACATAAGATCAACAGAACACAGTGTGCTTTGAGGTAGGAGCCAAAAAGGGTGTAGTTTGTGGTTGTGATCACCCGTGTGTACACCTGTGAGCATGGACGCACTTGTTTGTTGTTGTTTTTTTAAAAGGTTCCTTCATGTAATGATCTGCTAGAGGGTGTGGGGGGGCCACAGCCCCGTCCTCCAGGGTATAAAGCAGGTATGGAGGAGATCAAAACTCCAGACATCCAGAGGCCCCCAGAACACAAGAGACCAAGGAAGACCAACAGAGGGGAAGCCGTTTGATTTTATGGTGCGAAGCACAACACGGGAACTACCAGCATCATCTGAAAGCAAACCTGCAGCTTGGTGTGTTGCATGTTGTCTATGAATGAGAAATGTGTACATGTGAGTGAATGAAAAGTAGTTTAGCTGTGTTTTTATTTACATATTGGTTGAGAAAGTGTGTTTTACAGTATTCTTTTAGCTTCTTTCAGCCCCACACAGTGATTCTTACCATTTTCATAATGTTTGAGATTGAGAGTGATCTCTGCAGTCCTGCACTAATTAAATGCCGCTTCAGTGTATTTGTATTTCGCTTAAGACACAATTAGCTGGTCTAAAGGGAAAAGTAACTGCGTCTGCATGTTCCAGTGCTTAATTTTCATGCCACTGAGCAAAGAATATAGATTATTTTCACTAATGACTAATCAAGGGATTATTTTGGCATTAGTCCATTAAATCTGATAACGTGACCATCACAGCCTCCTTAGAGACTAAAGGGATGCCTCAGGACCATGCAACGAGTAATGAAACTTGATCTAGTGAATATTTTTTGCTTGATAAATTTTTTTTTATAAATTCAAGTTAATGCATTTTTAAAAATTTGCTTCGCTGCGAATCGGCTCCTTGTGACGAGGACAAATTTAAATTCTAAATCCAAGTAAACAATAAATTATTGTGACGTACATTACTCCTTGTGAGTAACAGTCATTGATCCTGCTCAAAGAAATTAAAATCCGTTGCTCTCTCTTTCAGCTTGACGCTATACTCGGTGTCCTGCCTCTTCTGCCCCCCTCTCTCTCATCTGTGGCCCTCATACATCTGCCTGCTTGTGATAATAGCTACCCCAGTCAACAAGAAGCACGGAGGGCAGCAGAAGGGGGGAGGACTGCTTCCACCGCTCACACACGCTCAAATGCGCTACACCAGCTACACAAGCTCAATTAAATCACAAAACATGTAGCTCGGCTTGACGATTGCAGGATTGGTAAATGCTTCCCTTCTCAGTGAATGCTTGGTTGCAGCCCAGAGCCAGTTAGTTTGTTAGTATTCAAGACATCCATGCAAGGCTGAGCAGGCAAGTGGGAGAAAAAAGGGAAGATGGGGATGAGATGAGAAAGGAGAAAGAAAATGCAAAGAGTTACCAGTTTGAATTTGTAGCATCCTGGTCAACAACCGCCCACCGCTTGTGTACATTCTTCTTCTTCTTTTTTCTAGACAGAATAAAAGTCACAGAGCTAGAAATCTATTTTCTGCATCTATTGTTGAACATCCCACACAGGTCATACCCACACGAAAGCAGGTGAAAATGCTAATTTTCCATTAAATTGGTCTCTAGCCTGCCAGCTCCCTGTTCTGTGTGGTTTTCGATTGTGCTCGAGTGAGAACGTTGCATCTAAGTGCCTACTGGATTTGGAGCAAGCTCATGGGCGTCATGTCTGATAGTCCCGCACACTCTCCCTTACATTAGAGTCACACCAGGGAAATCGGGGGTTGGAGGCGGAGGCACGATCAAAATTATTGCGAACATGTGAAACGAACTTGTGATCTTGTGGCCTTTGAAATGGACTTTGGTGCATCCAGAGCGCGATAAAACTGCAGCGAGATGGAGTCGTCACATTACGACTGAGGCAGGTCAAGTTGGCATGCAGTCTGCTTGTGAAAATATGGCAATGATAAATTGTTGAAAATGACAAATCTGTGGCCATTGCCAAAGAAATAGAATATTTACAATTGTGGCAATGCATCTGAATCAAACAATCCCTTGTTCTGTGTTAAATGTCCCAATAGGTTTAAGAGCATTTCCTGGAGATCATGTGTGAAAATTGCTCAGAAGTGTTTTATTTCAGGGATTTCTAACAGATGCTTGATCAGTCCCAGTGGTCAGCGCTTTAATCACCATTTTGAGAGACATTTATGTTCTTTAGGAGATGGCACCTCTTGACTTTGGGTGATCCCCTGGCTTTTTACTAACAATATGTTGGAAAATCTTGAATCAATTACCATGAAAGCGTGCGCAAAGATTCACTCTGCCCTCATAAACTCTAATGACTTTGGAAGGTGCTTAATTTTGTGCCTAAAAAATCAAAACTCATTACTTAAAAGGTTAGTAACGAGGGCCGTATTTGCTATGTTGTATGTTTGTTCATGAAGGGCTTTAGACAGATGGAATGATTTTTAGTGGTCAACACCTTTCTAATCTACACATGGCATGTAATAGGTTTCCTTTAAGAAAACTTAGGAAAAGGGGTAAGACTGTTACTTCAGACGTTTTTTGCAGTGTGTAGAGTTGTTAAGTGATACCATCCGTCTTTGCTGTTTTGCGCCCCTGTGGGTCTTGCTGAGTCACATATTCCAGAACATCCAAGCGTGTGTGTGTGTGTGAGAGAAAGAGAGAGTGCATTTTAATGTGTGTATTCATACCTTTGTGACGTTACTTTGTGCGTGTCATTCTTTTTGCTAAAGAGGTCTTTGGCGACATCCTGTCTCGTTCTAAGCCCCACAAACTAGACAGGCTGTACAGTCTGATCTGTCTCCCGGACAACCACTGGGGGTGAAACTGAGGGGTCAGGGGGATAGGGCAAGGGAGAGTGAGAGGGGTGTATGTGTTTGTGTGTTGCTGTCCCAAGGATGTTTTGGTGCTGATTCAGAGGCCCAATTTAGAACAGTATACCCATGCTTTTTCTATTCATTTGTGGTGTGCATGTGCTCATATTTCACATGCTGGTTAGTTTGTTGGTAAAATGCTTAAAACAGAGAGTGACATCTTAACTGTTAATATATGTGGTACCAAGTTTGGTGAAGATGTTCACACCCTTTAATGGCTCCCTTTTGTTGCCAGCTAGTGCTGGAAGACGTCACTTGGCTTTATTGTTTGTCTCGTGATACCTGTTAAAAGTCTTAGATGAACTGGCAGGTGATATTTTGGTGAATAACAAGAAATTCCATATGAACGCCAAAAATGTGCTAGACTATCATTCTACTTTCCGACTTTAATGGCTTCTCTGAAGTAAGGTTGGGCGATATTTTCCAGCTGGCCACCGTTAAACTAATATAGTATGACTATATTGTTTTTTTCTTTAGTAATGAAATCTATCTATGTCATTCCAACACTGACTGGTCACTGATGTTTGTAGCAAATGGTAGTTTTGTTAGAACTAATAGGCATCTGGTTTTCTAGTAAGTTGCTTTGCTATTTGGGAGGTAGTTTATATATGGCCTTGTAATAGTTGTGTCCTGCAGTGATTAAGTTCGTTAATGTTTTTACTCCTTAGCTGTAAAATCCTGATGGGGTATTGTTTGAACAATGATGGCGTCCACTTGAATACTAGGGTCATACATCTCAGGCTTTGATTACACAGGCGATACATGTTAGTAGCTTCACACTACGGGTTGTGGCTGCTTAGTGAGATTTACAAAAATTATGACAAGTAAATTACATTATCAGATTGCCATGATATCTGGCCGATGGATTGTAAAAATCCAAAGTAATAGGACTTTAACTGTGTTATTATGGTATAAAAGGCCAGCTGGAGCTAATAAACCACAGTGAGAAAACCTTATAGTCTGTCAAGCCCAGCTTGACAAGCTTAGTATGACCTCCAGAATGGGTCACAGAAAGGAGTAGGGGTTTCACGAAGGCATCTGTTTTCCTGAATGTAGATCTGATACTGAATGCATCAAGATACAGGATAATAATAGCAACATGCAGCAAAGCTTCAGGCACGGGTCTGCTGACTTATGGAATTTTACAACCTTGGTGCCCCTGCCTGAAAACCTCAGTCTCCATGTTTTATGAACCTAGTACGTGTGGCCAACAGCAACCTCTGACCTGAAGACTGAAGTGTTTAGGAAGAAGCATGAGCTTTCAACAGGTCAGCGATATACTGGAAACCAAAACTGAAGTAAAATGCGATCTTTTGTTAGTGCCAGTTAAAGTCTTGCCTTAGCATTCGGTACAGTCTGAAGGTGATCCAAAGCTGATTTGCTGGAACAAGTAAAAAGGCAGTTACAGTAATCCAAATAACTGGCAGATGGCCACACCTCCCTGAGCCTGGTTCTGCTGGAGATTTCTTCCTGTTGAAAGGGAGTTTCTCCTTTCCACTGTTGCCAAAACACTTGCCCATAGGGAGTCATGATTGTTTGGGTTTTCTCTGTATTATTGTAGGATACCTTACAATATAAAGTGCCTTGAGGCTTGTTATGATTTGTCACTATAGAAATAAAATTGAATTGAATTAAACTGAATAAACACAATAAATCATCTCAAGTTCGACCTTTGACACTAGTAGTCTGAATATAGAAATATTTCTTAGATCATAACAATTCTGAACCAGCTGTTTGGAGTGATTCTCAAGTGACAATGAACTGTCAAATATCATTGCCAAAGAAGCCTAAGAAGTTGATATAGTTGAAGTTGATATAGTGCTTATTTTCTGAGACCATATGGTCAGCAGCAACGTTTCTGTTTTACCTGTATTTAACTGGAGGAAGTTGTCATATAACCATTGCTTGATTTCTGCAATGGTTATACTGAATATCATCAGCATAAAGGTGATAAGAAATATTATTGTAATGTCTGATAATTTGGCCTAGAGACAGTAAAGCAAAAGCTTGTAACTTTAGCAAGTGTTGCTCATAACATTAGTGCACTACCATCATTACTTTAAGTCTGTATAATGTTTCATGTGCTCTTACACTGTATGTTCAGCAATTTTTAAAAATCTGGTAAAAATTTTCAAAGCCACTGAGTTTTATTTTGTTTTTTGCTTTTAAAATTTTGGTGTAATATTTAGTCTTAAGAATTGTGAAAAGTCATATCTACAATTTGTTGTTGACATCCCTAATAAGGATAAGATATTTGTTTAAATGGTCCAGTGGCATCCTAGAAAGGGTAAAAGTCAAGCAATAGCTATGTTGCAGCTTCATTTTTGTTTTTGCTCATCCCAAATTTTGTATTCCTCTAGTCCAAATAGCCTTATAGAAAAGAAAAGGACAAAACATGTACAGTAGTGTGCAAAAGTCTTGGCCTAGCCCTGTTTAAAGTGGTCTTGAACACTCAAGGCTTTCTAGGCGGTCTTTCATAGGTTTTCATAGGATATTGGCTGTTTTTTAACTTATTTTCAGTGTAGGTCTTGTAATGTTTGTTAAAAGAATCTTAACACTGACCTATGATTTGTTCAAACATTTAAAAAATGCACCTAAAGCAGAATTTATGGTTCAGTGGGGATAGCGCTGTCCATCTGGGCATGGCCCGTCTGCCTGCAGTCGGCTTTGTTGTCAGCTAGAGGCAATATACAAACTATGGTGTAAAAACTAGTCAGTAAGCTACTCTTGCTTGTGCTATTGTTGGTCTGTCAGCCAGAAAGTTCAGGCTGTATTGTAGAATAAAAGTGGTCAGACCAAATATTATCTTATACTAAAATTATACAAACTCAATTTTTTTCCTTATATATTCTATTTCCTTTTATGCTTTCACACATTTCAACAAACAGCTGCACCTGTTTTCTGTGAGAAATAAAAAGAAGTGAGTGGCTGGCTACTTTTGCTCTGTACTGTATATACCAGGAATTTTGATGAATCCTCTGCATTGGGATATACGGTCGAGTTCATGTATATGCAATTTTTACTGACGCCAGGTGTTGAATTACCTAAGGCTGTTTGCATGGGAGGGTGACACAGCAGTATTTTGTGTATCACTGTGTATTTTTTTTCCACAGGTCACATTTTGTAGCCTGAATGTTGAAAGCTTAACATTTCTACACCTACTCATGTTCTAACTCACTTTCAGGGCAGCACATTCCACATTTCCATCCCCTTTCTACTGTAAATCTACAGGAACCTAAGACATGCTGCAGAGTTATGCCAGCAAGGCCACGTGTGGCAAATGGAAGTATATCAAATGATATTGAGAATGCTTTCAGTACCACACAGACCTCCCTTCAGCATGGCGCACTGGTGTGGTTTTCGTCTGGGTCAGTGCTGGACTATACCAAGCTGTTAATGCACTCAGAGCAGTGTGTCTGAAAGTTTTGACTCAGCATGTGCCTCAAATCCCAGCACGGTCATGTTCATGTCATCAAAAGTGAATGTAAAAGCTTTGTGCTCCACAGTCTCTCCAATCTCAAAACAATTACATGCTGAATAAACATCTGATCTATTGGCCCGCCAGTCTAAATGCTTAAAAACTTTGGCTTACCGCCTGTACTGTTTACCATAAATGAGATTTAAGAGGCTATAAAATCTGATTATTTTTGCCTGTTTGCTGACTCTCAAACACAAACAGCCAGAAGGCAAACTGTTGGAAATTGGATCTGAAAAATCAATAGAAATCCAGGTGCAAATTAGATTATGAAAGTACCACTTGCTGCACAAATGTACTGCGGTATCAGTGTGTGTCTTTTTGAACTAACAGCCAATCACCTTATTATTTTGTTTCCCATTTTATTAGTTAAACCTAAATGTTAAATCTAAAGTAAAACATGCTCAGAACAACACAGTAAAGAACACATCTCGATACCTGAGATGATCCCATTCCCAAACAAGAGAGCTGATATTAGGGCTGGGCCATATCATACAGGTATAATGTTGGGCAACGATAGAAAAATTAAATATCGCGATAGAATATGGGTAAAACGTGCATACACAGTGCCTTTGTTTTCATACGCACACGGCGGAAAAAGCATGGCGATGAAAGCAGATCGTTGAATGAAACTGATGAACCAGAATTGGTTTGTAAAAATGCTGCAACTTCAGTGGTGTGGGACTGGTTTAGCTTTCATCCGTCAGATACACAACAAAGCACTATTTTTGGTAGAGCATGCTAGCGGGCCGTCGTTGTTACCGTGTTTTTTGGAACATACGGCACACTTAAAATCAATCCTTTGATTTTTCTGAAAATCGACAGTGCCCTTTATAATCCAGTGGGCCTTATGTATGAATTCTGGTTGTGTTTACTGACCTCGAAACGATTTTATGTGGTACACGGCGCTCGAAAATCTGTCAAATGTTTTAGTACGACTTTGCTAAGCTACAAAGCTGCACCGCTTGATGGATTGTCGGAGCATTACGGCTATCATAGGCAGGAGCCTCGCAGAGTGATACGTACTGTGCTTCAACATAATATTACCGTATTGTGTGTGTATAACCTCTTAGGTTTTGTGGATATTATACTTTGTTATGCTGAGGATATGTCAGCCAGTTTCCACTGGAAATGCCTTTTGGTTAAACTGTCAGCAAGGAATTTGCATTTGCACTGTTAAATTTTTATACAACTTTAATGCAAATAAAAAACAGCTGCTTGTTTAAGTGAAAATACATTGATGGTTTTTGTTTTTTTTGCACTAATAAAGTTGTGGAGTTGTGTAGTATTTTGTCTAGTGTCAATTATATCGTCAGTTATATCGTTATTGCAAACTTTCAAATGTATATCGTGATAAATATTTTTGGTCATATCGCCCTGCTCTAGTTGATTTTATATAATTTTTTGTCCACTGGCATTTGTGGCAGATGTTTTCTGCTGGCAAATGACAAATGACAACAGTGGGAAGGCCAAGCATGTAATCATCCAGTGAACCTGGGTGTTTTCCCAAAAACCAAAGTTTTTCCCAACTTTTCAAAAGTCTTCTGGAGTAGTCAGGCCAAATAGAATAAACACAGCAAAAGTTAACATGGCCACAGCATTAATGCAAATCTGAGGCTTCAGTCGAACAGGCTTTGAGACTCGTGCCCTGGCAACCTGTCTGGAAAAACCTGACAACTGCTCGCAAAGCAGTATGTAGTTAAACCAGAAATGGAAACCAAAGTTGTGCTTTACTGCTTCAAAAGGCCCACCTTTTACTTTGATGGTGATAAAGGTCGTAATATTACTATCACTCCAAGAATAGTTGGTAAGTGTCTGCAGATAAGTCTGGGTCTTCCATTCAGCTGTGGCAATCTGCTAATGACCAAAGCAACCACAAGGAGGTTTTCGGTACACCACCTTGGACTTCTTTATGACCAGTGTCACCTAGTTATAACCTTCTGTCAAACAGCTGTGGGATACACATTTTCTCAAGTGGCCTGTGGTTGACAAGGTGTCACTGACTGGTCTCTAGACCTGTGTGATTGAGGCCAAAGTCGACTACCTCCTGTATCTTCATATTTAATGAACAGACATGAGAATGGTAAAAGTCTTTTGCATTTTATATTTGTGATTGTTAAATTTCAGCTTTCAAACTGCTGGGGCAGAAGCAAGCATGTGGTTTGCTCCCTTTCAGTCAAGCCATTATCAGTTTTACACTACTGCCACCACAAGTCTGACCCATGCTGTTAACCTGATCGTGACCCGAGTTGGTCAACTGAGACAGAAAACCTTAGTTATCTACTTTGCACTCTCAGCAGACTTCACAGACTATCAGTGTTATAGTGAGGAGTGAGACTGCAGCTTGCAGAGGATCTGTAGCCAAGGCTGTGATTGATTATGTTTGCTTCTTATATGTATTTAGCATAGCTGTCCCACATCAATCACAAGTACGGATTTGTGGACTTCAACTCTGCAATCAGTTGCTCTGAAACCACAGAGAACTCTCACATCCTCTACACGACTGTGCTTTTTACTAACATTGACAGTTCAAGAGTTCCCCTTTAGAATAAAGCTACGACCACCTCAAATGTATATCATTTCTCCTTCCTGGGATTCTTCAGTGCTGCATATAAAGTAGGTCATACAGTATGTGCTTTGGAAGTACAGTACAGACCTATCTATCCATATGTGTATGCATTTTTCATGAGTCTCAGTGTGTATGTGTTGAGAGGTTTGTGTGCTTTTGTGTGTGTGTGTGCTGCCTCTGTCTTTAAGCAGGGATGTCTCCTCTGGAAGTTTCTCTCTGTGCTTCTGCTCCTGTGTTGTTAATTAGAAAGGACTGAATGGAGGAGCCTTGGAGAGCCTGCAGCGTGGCACAGAAAACCCAGAGATGGGATGGTGGTGGGAGTTAAATGAGAGGGGATGAGAGAAGAAGGCAGGGAGAAGCTGGAGGTAGAAAGAGAAAACTGCTCTGTGTGTGTGTGTGTGTGTGTGTGTGTGTGTGTGTGTGTGTGTAAGCAGAGGGATTTCCTTTCATCAGCCTCTCACTTGCAGCTGAAGTTAGCCATCTTGATGACGAGAATCTCAATGCAGTTTAATTCTTTGAGCAATAACATTGTTTTTTGCACTTTAACCTCCAGCTCAGCTCATACCTCTGCTGCTGACCTGCAGCTTATCTTCTTGACGTATGAAGGATGCTGAAGAAATCTAAATGTTGACCAATTCTATTGACTCATGTAGACACTTACGTAAAAGGCTTTAAAGCCTTTTGCAAATTAGAACCTGGAATAACACTTGATTGATCCCTGTGGCGAAATTGGGGCATTGTGCAAGGGATTATTTAGTATGAGCGAGTATTAAGGATCTTATTTGTACGCTTCGAGTGAAAATACAAAATTTGCTACTCGTTTATAGTTAAGTCAGGAGCCCTACAAGATTATTTTCATCTGGTCCAAATTGTACATGGTGGTGTGACTCTGTTATGGGATCGTTCTGGCCCTCTGCTTGCATAAATAGGAACCCTGAGGAGGACAGAGTTGCACAGAATAGCACAATGGGTTGCAAAGCAGCTTGCATATGCACAGTAACTTTAATTAGCCTAAATAATGTATCCTGTATGATAATTTGCTGTTGTGGACTGGCATTGACATCAGCTGTTCCCTGTTATAATTGTGGGCTAAGTTTTCCTCTTTGACCTCCCCGAATTAAGACTACACAAAGACTTTCTGTATGAAAAGTATTTTTTTGCACTCATACCCATAAAACATGCAGTGCATTCAGTGGGAAGCAGAGGGAGAGTGAGGATAAAGGGATGAAAAAGGGAGTAAATCAAATGGACCTTTTGTCTGTTGACATATTTAACCTAAAATTAGTCTGTTTATGTGATTTGCAGCAATCCTGCGGGCGTAAACACAACCACATGACGGGGCGAAAAATCTCAGTGTTCTGAGGCAAAACTTATTAGGGCCAACTGCAAACAATTTTCTGCAGATTAATGGTTCATTATGGTTCATTCAATATCTGGCTTTCTTAAGGGCCTTGCCAACTAGTGTTGTAAAACAGATCAAAATGACTCATAATGTGCTTGTAGTTTTATTTGACATGTTTCATTTTGATCTCCAAAGCCATTGTAGTGTGAATTGTTTCTCATCGGGACTTGGGGATTTGAGTGTGGATTAATACGCAACACAGATGTTCCTGTATGCTATCACAACCGTTTAGTTATGCGTCTCAGAGCATGCATGTAGACCTTGCTACTGTGTCTTTCTCAGAGAAACTTTGTGCATCTTAGGTCTTGTAAGCTATGGGTACTCTTAACTTTATAGATCTGGTGCTTTGGGTCTTGACTTTGCTGTCAGTCAAATTGGTTGTTTTTAGGAACTGATAGGATTTTTTTGATGTCAACCACTTCCTTTATCTGCTAACGGTACATCCCATGGAGGGCTTGGTATTTTACAGTATTTCCTCTTCTGTCATTGTCTGGCTTCTACTGCCTGATGCACTCTTGTGGCAAGTTAGATACTTCCTGGTGCATTCATGGATGCTCATTGTTTCATTCTGGGTTATGGCTCTGCCACTCACCAATTCTCCTTTCCTCTTGTCAGTGCCCAAAGAGTTTCAGGATGCTGGACTATCTCTTTACATATCCAGCGTACTATTGCAACTGGGTATCTGATGACTGGTAGGGCTTGGATGTTGTTTCTGGAGCACCTGTTTTACCCTCTGAAGGTGTTTGGCTGTAGCTGACCATCTTGCATTTTCATCATGGTTTCTTTTAGCCTGTGTGATACCCAGATAGTTAGAGCTGTCCACCACCTCTTCACCGCCACATGACTGAGTCTCAATGTCCTTTCTCAAAATCCTAAACAACGGTTAAGTGGATCAGCGATTCAGTTTCTTATTCACTCTTAGTGTAGAGCTTGGAGTGTATGGTTGCTTAATGTCTGTATTTGTGTCCATTCCCACTCTTTTAATAAGTTGGATGTAAAGGTTCAGCGAGAACAGTGCTTACTGAAGGTTATTAATGCACATGTCTGTCAACTTATAACAGATGCTGCCTTTCTGACCTTATTTCCATTGCTCTTCTATTTGTCCCTTCTTGGCTTCTTTGAGAAGATCTTTGATGTTTTGGAGATGTTTTTTATGTCGATCCAGTTAGTAGGAGGATTCCCTTGTGCTGCAAGCATCTCTTTCAGTCCAACTTGTCAGTAAGCCAGTGCAGACTGTGAATTTAGTCTGGCTACAGTTTATAGTGGATGCATCTATCTTTCCATCCAGCCATCATCCGTATTCTGCCACAACTGTTTAGCTCTATTATGTGTGGAATCAACCTTCTGTTATGGCACAGAACACATGTTTTACATATATAAAAAAAAATGCCTGAAAGAGTACAACAAAAAGAAATTTACAAACTGTATAACAAAAAAAAAAACAAAAACCAAGCAAACTGTTCACCTTCAGTTGCTCAGCTGACATCCATCCGCTTAAATTCCCTAATTACAGCAGACTGAATCATTCCCTCTTCCTGTCTCTCCTCACCCCAACAGACATGTGTCTGCAGTCTGAAGCAGCAAGAGCTGAACCTAAGCCTGCACTAACCAGATGTTCCAACTTTGAAACACAGTATGTGGTGTCGTTGTAGAATAGTGCTCACTTATCCCTCCGGAGCTGCTTTGTCTAATAGCTGGTTAAACCTTCTAAACGGTTACTAAGTTTCACAATCAGATGTCTAATTTTTATGTGACAGTGTGTGGTTGTCTGTCTCTGTGTAAGCCCTTTGATGGATGTATGACCTTTCCACATCCACGTTTTCCCTAAAACTGCTGAAATAGTTTCTGATATGCTGCAATCCAGAGTTGGATTGATGGATGAATATATTATATAGGAAATTTCAAAATATTTCTTGATGGCACTTGATGAGCTTATGTGCTGTTGATATCTTCAATTTGAGTCTCTATTTAAATTTTGTCAGCACATCTTCTGTTCAGCAGTGTTGCCACATTTTACATTAAAAAAATAAAAATGCAAAGAAATGCTCACATTTCAAAGAGGTGGAAGGAAGTTGGTATAGTGATAAAGAAATAAGCAGCAGGATGTTCGATAAGGGGAGTCAGACAAGAAGTAGAAAATCGCAACCATCAGAAGAGGAAATGACATGGGGTGAAGTCAGACTAGGTGGAGACTCCAGTTATCCTGTTCCTGTATGTTGAGAATTATGTAGCATAACCAGTGTTAAAGTACAGCTTGTTAGTGAAAGCACATCATTTCAGATGAGTGTATGTGTGGGAATTTCCCACAGTAATTTTTACCCTCTTGACTTGCACCAAGAGGGCATTTTGGTGCAAGCCACGATGTTGCTGAGTCAGTTCATGCATTTGCATAAAAGAGTTAAAAAAAAAAAAAAAAAAGATGAGACGGAGAGTGTCCCATGCAAATATTTGAAAAAAAAAATAAATTCCTCAAACTGAGATTTCTTGACGTGTTTTCTCAACACGTACTCTTTGAGAGTGTGTTTGTGGCTTCTTTGCAATCTCCTTTAGTGAGTTTAAAAGTCTCTACCACCAAGGAGCACATTAAACATGGTTACAGTCAGCTCTCTTTGATTCTGAGTGCTTCATAAATACCTTTTAGGCCTTGTGCACCTCTCCTCTTACCAAGATTTATTGAAGCATGGGGACTGATAATGACTTAATTCATGGAGAAACATGACCCTCCTTGCTTTCTCTCTTTGTCTCCACTTCTTTATTACATAACTGTCTACTGAATGTACAGAGACAAGCAGTCTTAAAGCAGAGTTTTTGTGGGAGGCTTGAAGTTAAGCAGTGCTTTGCTTATTATGCTGTGCGGTCACAGTCCTGAGACCTTAGTAATCTTAATAACTGGACCAATTTACATTGTGGAATTTGTTGTTTATGAGCTTTAGAGGATGTGTTTTTTTACAGGACGCATTTTCCTGCACAAGCATTGGCCTTTATAGTCTTGCTCTGTCATGTATTTATAGCATTTGTAAAAGCTGTTGGGCTGTTTGCATATATAATAACACAGTGTACTCATACTGCATGCGCTTTGCATGGCTGTCTCCAATCTACCTCAATATGGCTGCTGGCCATAGATTTATATGCTGGTCTGTAATTGCCCCTTGTTTGTCTGCACCTTTTTTCAGAGGCATCTTTCACACTGTAAGTGGAGGGATTTGTAATGATGGAGGAGGCAGGCTGTGTGTCGCATGTGTGCACACGCTCATTGCCTTGTGCGTGGTTGTGTGAATCTGAGAAGTGATCATTATGACTGGGCTGTGTCCTTGTTTTTCTCTTTAAACAACCCTGTGCACTCTAAATTGCACTGCACGCTGTTCCACCATTGTGCCTGAGAGAGCTACTGCGGGATTACAAGTGACTCTGCGTAAACTGGGGCAGAGGCATTTGTTGTCTCTGTACTCGCCCCGTCGGGCTTGCGCATTGGCAGGTGTGTTCAGTAAAGTAGAAAACTGTGAAATAAGAGTTATTCTGACAGAAAATAATTAAGTCTGTCTCATCTGTTTTCTGCATCTTGTGAGCTTGGTGCTGAAAAGCATCCGTTGCTCTCGCTTCTTACAAGTAGCTCTGCAGACATCATATGGGTTTAGGGCAGCTGTGGTTCAGGAAATGGACAAGTTGTCCACTTATCCTAAGGTCAGTGAATTGACTGCCAGAGCTTTCAGTCTACATTGCATAGTTGCTGAAAGGCTGTGAATATAAAAGCGCTGCACAAGCACGCTTTCTGTCACTTACAGACAAGGAAAGTACCATCGGTGTTGTTCATTAATCATTTATAACTGATAAATATGCTAATGTCCTAGATGTTCTAATATGAATGTAACATGACCACAATGTTACTGGTTTGAGTGCGGTTTGGTTTCATGTGATTTCCCTATCTCTCTCTATTTCCTTGTAATAATGCTGGGTTATATTTAACAGAGACGCATTTGCACCAGCACGTTCTAACCAAACAAATCAAGTGGTTATGGTTAGGATGCCATAAGTTACAAACAGATGACATTAATTGATATGCAAACTGAAAAAAGTTGTGCTTTGATAGCATCTGAAACAACTGAAGGAAACTGGCTAGTTCCCATGCAGTTTAATGATATCAGGCTGAATGTGAAAGTAGATATGAAAGCGTTAAAGACCTTAATGTGAGCATGTCTTTTTCTTAAAATGTGTTATGTTATTTAGTCAGTTATTTTGGCCTCTTATGCATGTATTCATTGTTCTTTTTTTACTTTTACAAGCTATGATCACGATTACGTCATTACATCTGTCAAAGTCATCTACAGTGGTTGCTATCTCATCAATTGTTGGATTGGTGCACAACACTACACAATACCCTGAGTACCTCTTCATTTTGTGTGTTGAGTGTCCTTCATCTTTTGGCTTGTAGTTTAAAACACTTTTAAACTACTTAATATAATCCTTCACAACGAACTCTTCCGTGATCTATTAGCTGCCCTGAGCGACCGACCTATAAAGCATCTACATACATTATCAGCATTTGCCAGTTGTTGGGATGACAGTGGGCAAATGGACGTTTTTTAAATATTGCCCTTCAAAGGTTACACAAAAGCAAGTCTTTGGAAAAGAGTGTTCAGTGACTCAAAAGTGACTCGCATTTAAAAAAATTGGTGTGTGTGTGTGGAGGACAGACGTACATGCATCTAAAGTAGCAAAGAAGTCAAGCTGCGAACAGACTCGAGCGTCGGTGCAGTAGATGGTTTCTTTCAGCTGTCCTCGCTGTTCCATTCCAACTGAACTGCAGGCTTTTTCACAATTGGCATGCGGACTTCATATTTGGACTATAATGACACTCCCGAAACATCAGCTTCTGTTCTATGGGAAGCAGGGAAAGCTGTGATGAGAGGTAAAATAATTTCTTTCTCATCACATAAAAAGAAAAAAGAAAACAAAAATATTCAGGAATTAGAAAAAAACATCAAATCACTAGAAGAAGCCTACGCGTCCCACCAAGATCAGGAAACATTGAACAAAATACGCAAAACAAAACTAGAATTAAATGAGATAATTGATAAAAAAACAAAATTCTTAGTACAAAGACTACGCCTACAAAATTATGAACATGGTAATAAATCCGGTCAATTTCTAGCAAACCAGCTAAAAATAAATAAAGAAAAAACAACTATATGTGCTGTTCAAGATTCATCTGGGAACACATTATATGAACCGATACAAATAAACAACATTTTCAGGGATTTCTATAAAACGTTGTATTCACCACAAATAAACCCATCTAAAAAAGAAATTGATCAGTTTTTGGACAACATAACTCTTCCAAAATTATTGGACACTCAAGCAATGGCACTGGATTCACCACTGACACCAGGTGAACTCCAGGAAGCCCTGATAAGTATGCACAATAATAAGGCTCCAGGTCCAGATGGCTTTCCTGCAGAATTCTACAAAGAATTCTGGTCGATTCTAGCACCAGTTTTCTACAGAACGTTGTTGGAAATTAAAGAAAAGGGCAGACTTCCATCAAATATGAATTCTGCAAACATTAATCTCCTGCTAAAACCAGGCAAAGACCCTGTATATCCCTCAAGCTATCGTCCAATATCCCTTATAAATGTAGACCTTAAAATAATCTGCAAAGCTCTCTCAAAGAGACTGGAGAAAATAACCCCCCTCTTAATTCATCCTGACCAAACTGGTTTCATAAAAGGTAGGCACTCATCAACAAATACACGTAGATTACTTAATTTGATAGACTACTCATACAGTAAAAACCTAGAAACTACAATATTCTCTTTAGACGCAGAAAAAGCATTTGACAGAGTTAACTGGAAATTTCTATTTGCAACTTTACACAAATTTGGTTTTGGATCCTCTTTCATAAACTGGTTAAAAATATTATATAATTCCCCAACAGCTTGTGTTAGAACAAATGACCAGACATCCTCCAGCTTCTGTCTCTTGAGGGGCACCAGGCAGGGATGCCCACTCTCCCCTTCACTATTTGCAATTTTTATTGAACCACTAGCAGCAGCAATTAGACAGAATTCAGTAATTAAGGGCATAAAATGCAAGAACGTGGAACATAAAATCAGCCTTTATGCGGATGATGTGTTACTCTTTCTCCAAAATTCACAAACCAATATCTCTGGGGTGATTGAATTGATAAACTCTTTTGCAAGAATATCAGATTACTCAATTAACTGGTCAAAATCTACAGTCCTACCGATTAATTGCTCCTTCCATAATTCCTCTTCTACACCACTGCAATCGGGAAATATAAAATATTTAGGTATTAATGTTTCTCCCAAGCTTGCAGATCTAACTAAATTAAACCATATCCCACTTTTAAAGAAGGTAGAAGATGATCTGGCTAGATGGAAATGTCTACCCATATCACTCATGGGAAGGGTTGCCGCTATAAAAATGATGGTCTTACCAAAAATAAATTATTTATTCTCAATGATCCCAACTAAACCGCCACAAGATTGGTTCAGATCTCTAGATTCATGTATGTCCAAATTCCTTTGGAAAAATAAACCCCCACGTATAAGCTTAAAAACACTACAAAAGACCAAGGATAAAGGAGGACTAGAACTGCCTAACTTTCAGCACTACTTCTTAGCCAACAGGCTTCAGTTTATCTCAGGATGGCTAAAACACACCCTCTTAGATGAACCTTGGCTAGATGTAGAACAAGCACTCTGCAATAATCTAGAGATCTCAGACCTACCATTTATCAGCTCAAACATCCAACGACATGAATGCTTTAAAAGCATCAACATCAGCTCTTCTCTGACAGCATGGTGGGAGTTTCTAAAATTGACGGCGTCTTCATTAATCCCATGCAAACGTACACCTATCTGGAACAACCCTGACATATTACAAAACAATAATATGATAAACTTTTCAGATTGGAGTGATAAAGGAATCAAATATTTAGAACATATACTAGAAGGAACAGAATTTATTTCATTTGACGGACTAGTTACACAATATGGGATCAACAAGAAAAGATTTTTAGAATATCAACAAATTAAATCCATAGTAAAAAAAGAAATTTAAACCGGGTCAAGTTGAACTACAAACACCACCAAGTGTGGTTCAATTTCTTACTCTTAAACCCCCCAAATTACTATCCAAAATATACAGAATGCTTTCTAAAACAGATGAATCAATATCACTTCCTATTGCAAAATGGGAAGCGGATTTATCAGTTAACTTAGACCTAAACTTCTGGTCTCAGATTTGCTTAAAAACCTTTCATCTAATTAGAAATCCCAGTCTTCAATTAATTCAATACAAAATATTACATAGAGTGCACTATACAGGTCATCGGATGTTCAAGATGGGCTTTACGTCTACCAACAACTGCTCACACTGCCAAACCAATTCACCGGACAATTATATCCACGCTCTTTGGTTCTGTCCACCAGTTCAGAAGTTTTGGCGCGAGATATGTGAAGACTTATCGAAGTGTCTGAAATGTAACATTCCAACTTCCCCCTTAGTGTGTTTGTTGGGCAGCTTAGATAATGTCACTTCAGAAAAGAATATCGCCCATATGGTTTTCACTGCCCTATGCATAGCCAAGAAAACAGTCCTCATGAACTGGAAAAATAAAAATAATCTTAATTCTAACCAATATAGAAATGATCTATTAGATTACATTAGTCTTGATACAGCCTCTGCCACCACATCAGATCAATTGCTCTGGGCTCCTTTGATCAGCTCCATCACCTAGTGGGGGTGGGGGGTCATAGTTTGGGGTCGACTTCACTGTTGTGATTGGTGTGGGGGTAGGGACAGGCTTAGGGCGTCGGGGGGTTCCCCGGAGGCATCTTCCTTGGGGGGCTCAACCCGGGGTAGCGGTCATGTCCGGTTAGGGGCTCTGTTGGCTCTCAGGTGACTGTTTCCTCGCGGCTGCGTGCAGCGGGGCTAGGGGAGGGTCTGTGCTGACGGATGTGGGTTACTGACCTGGTAGCCTGGCTGCCCCTGGGTGGGTCCGGGATGGGCGTGAGGTTCTGGGGGCGCTCCGTCTCTGGGCTGGGACCCGGACCGGGCCTCGGGGGCTTGGGTCCTGGTTGGTGTGTTGCCGGGGTTGTGGGCGGGTGGGTGCATGGGGGCCCAGCCCTGGAGCAGGGTGCCGCCGGTGCGTCGAGCCACCTGGGGGGCTCTTCAACTGGTGGGGGAGATTGTCACATCTTGCAGGAGCTTTCCTCTCCTCAGGAGCTCCCTCTGCAGGAGGGGGAGATACAGGAGAGGTGGAGGAAGATCTCAGCCTGGGTGTTTATTGTCTTATGTAGTCTGGAAGATGAGTGGATGGTGGGGTGGGTGCAGTTTTCTCTGTGGTGGGGTTGGGTGGACTGTCCCGGGCTCTGTGGGGCTGGGCGGCGCTGCTGCACTGGGCCCGGTCTGGATGGGCCTGGGCCCCCTTTCCCTGGCGGGTCGCGGAGTATGGGGGTGCCTACTGGGGTCAGCGGGGGAGCTGGCCCCAGGGAGGGGTCACTTGCCCCTCCCTTCCTTCCCTCCCCATCTCCAGCTGCCTCCCTCTTCCCGCTCCACCACAACCACCCACACATGCAGGGCCTTGGAGTAGGGGTATGTCACCAGGGTGCAGAGGAGGCTACCCCCCCCTCTGTCCCCTTCTGGCTGCCTCTGCCTCAATTTTATCCCACAACTTAGACATTCACATTACTCACACTCTCATTACACATACATATAGGATCTTGGGGGTGGGCACGATACACGGAGTCCAAAGTACCATCAGGGTGTACACCCCACCCCTGGCATCGTTGCCCACCTCTCAATTTTAAATACACGTAGACATTGAGGGCTAGCAGGAGGGACCATGCGCTTACCTGCTGCTCTCTGGCAGGTAGCTCCAAGCCCTCCTGGGTTTTAAATGCACCTTAGAACACACATGCATCAACATTACAATGAGCGGGTGGAGGGAGGTTTGGAGTCTTCTCTCACCCCCGTTCTCTGCGACCTGCTGGAGCAGGGGGGCTAGGACTAGGAGGAGGAGTTGGCCGTCCGACTGCGGTCTGGAGTGTGGAGCCTTCCTGCTGCTGCGGAGTCGAGGCGGTCTGCCTCCCCCCACCGCAGGGAAAAGGGAAACACCACCTGGGTCTGGGTGCAGTTCCCCCCTCCAGGGGCGGGGGCACCTAGACCCGGTTTGTAGAGTACGCTTGGGGAGTGTGATCGTGTGTACAACGTCTCTTTATGTCTGTCTCCACGTTGGTTGAGTGTGGAGTAAGTGCATATGAGAGCATGAGGGTGGGAATGGATGTTTGTATCTGTGTGTGCCTGTATGTCTGTGTCTATATGTCAGGTTGGGTGTCAGGCGCCACCTCTCTGGGGACATCTCAGGCCCTCCAAGGTTTGGAGGCCTATCTCCCCCTACCACCACTTCCGCCAGTGGCGGACCCCCTCAGACATCGGTGCGTTGGTGGTTCTTTGTGTCCGGGGATGGGCGTCCAGGTACACACTGGCTCACTCCTTGGCGGCCGCTTATCGGGGCCTGGAGCCTGGGGCTCGCTCGGGCCACTTCGGAGGTGGGGTGCCCCCGGCCTCTCGGCCTGGGGCTCGGTCACTCAGGCACGGCTGGCTGCCGGCGGAGCTCACGGGCGCGTCACTGCAACTCCCCCTGGCTTCTGCTCCGCGGCTGCTGAGTGAGCCCTCATCTGGGACTCTCCTCAGCTCTTTCCGGGACAGTGGCGCAGCTGCCCCTCTGTTGGTCTTCCTTGGTCTCTTGTGTTCTGGGGGCCTCTGGATGTCTGGAGTTTTGATCTCCTCCACACCTGCTTCACGCCCTGGAGGACGGGGCTGTGGCCCCCCCACACCCTCTAGCAGATTATTACATGAAGGAACCTTTTAAAAAACAAAAAACAAGCGCGTCCATGCTCACAGGTGTACACACGGGTGATCACACCCACAAACTACACCCTTTTTGGCTCCTACCTCAAAGCACACTGTGTTCTGTTGATCTTATGTGCTGCACAATAATGTTTAACATTTAGTATTTACTGTCATATTCCCATATATCATTGTGATGTTGTTTATTCTATTACTCTTGTTCTCTTCTGCTTGTTTTCTTTTTTCTTTCTCAGCAGGTGATCCAGGTGATTGATATATGCATTTTTTTTTTCTCTGCCCGTTCTGTTGGTTTTTGTCTTTTGCCCTTCTCCCCCGTCCCTCTTCTCAGCTGTTTCTCTTTCCCTCTTTCTTTCTCCCCTTCTTTCCCCCAGTCAAGTCTGTCCCGTATTCAGTAAGTGAAAATAAAATAAACAATAAAAGGGGAATCAAATGGACCATTACGGCAAGGCTGGGATGGTCAGTTTGGTAAAGTAAATCCGTTGGGCATCTTTCTTTGCCTTTAGACAACAATTCTGATGGCAAAAGAGCCAAACGGGACAGGCCAAAAAAAAACAAAAACAAAAACAATTGGCATGCGGGTACAGCAGATTACAATAGTCTGTGCAGGATGTGGCAAATGCATAAATAAACAGTTACCAGGCTGTAGTACTAAAATGTTGAAATTTTTGAAATGAGCCTTAAAAGAAGCGTGCTGGTGGACATGGTTTGTGTTGAGCTGTTACCTGTGGTGCAGACAACATTTTTCAAGGACAAAGTGGAGAGAGCAGAACTTAGCTGCAAGAAATTACAGAGACCACCTCACAACTCCATCATGCACATGTACAGTATGCTGCAGCAGCGAAGATGCGCTTTTCAGGCTGATGTGTTTTGGAGAATGCGCTCTAGCCTCGGAGCAGCAGAGGATGAAAGCACAGGGCGAGTATTCACTGTGGACATAATTGGGTGTAAATTAATTGCCTCTCATGCAATAACCTTCTAGATTGAATGAGTGTCTCCCTTTATAATTCTGTTTTGGGAGTTCTGACTTTGAAGCACCTATGTCAGTGAATGAATCCTTCTTAATGGGATTTGAAACAATTGCTTATTTCTTCACATTTGAAAGTCTTAAAGCAATTTCAAAGCAATTGTATATGTATATGTTTGGCCTCTTGTGCATGCAGGCAGGAAGATTAGAAAGTGGTCCTAGATGATATCAAATATGTGCAGATTAAAGATTCACATTATGGATTTGAAAATGAAGCTAAAATCTTGGGAGAGCCAAGACAGACAGTTTGATTTTTAGTAAAGTATCCTTTCTGGCTGATGCCACTTGCCGTACGCCATGTATGTGTATACACACACACACACACTTGGCAGATTTATAGACATTCATGGAAGAGCTATTTTGATCGATCTGATAAATAACACAGGCCAGAGAACCTCATGGTTTAAATACCTTCTTGTGGCGGGTAATTGCATGCAGCTGTGTGCGAACGCAATTTGGCAGCGCACGTCTGCATGTATGCGTATGTGTCAGCCCTCTTTGGCTTTTTGTGTGTGTTTGTGTGCGCGCGCGTGATTGGCAAGCGAGGAGAGAATAGCTGCTAAGATGGGAAAACTTGTGAAAGTATAATTTTGTTTACGAAAAGAAAGAAAAGGAGAAAACGAGTGCGATAGAAGCAGACAGCGAACGTTGCGCTTACACTCAGCGTCTGCAGGAGCAAATAAGGTTCAGCTGATGAGCTGCTGCAGTCAGTGGAGTGATGGATGTGTTGGCTTTGACCTTATGGGACAATTTGCCTAAAATAATCAAACCTGTGCTGTGAAAAAGTTTTTGCCTCCCTTCCTAATTTCTTATATCTTTGTGTATTTGTCACACTTACATGTTTCAGATCATCAAATTGTAACATTAAGTAAATGCAAACTGCAGTTTTTAAATGATCATTTTATTTATTAAGGGGGAAAAAGCCACTAGTACACCCAGGCCTGATTACTACCAGACCTGTTGAATCAAGAAATCAGGTGAATATAACCACAATGTAAAGAAACAGCTGAGAAACAAAGTAATTGAAATCAGTCTGGAAAGGGTTACAGATTCATTTCCTAGGCTTTAGGACTCCAGTGAACCCTGGTGAGAGCCATTATCCACAAATGGAGAGAACTTGGAATAGCGGAGAACCTTCTCAGGAGTGGCCGGACTTCCAAAGTTAGTCCAAAAGTGCATCAACAAGTCAAATAGGAGGTCATCAAAGTATCCACAACAACATCTAATTTCAGGCCTCACTTGCCCCAGTCAAGGTCAGAGTTCGTGATTCAATAATAAAGAAGAGACGGGCAAAAATGGCATCCATGGGAGAGTTCCGAGGAGAAAACCACCGCTGTCAAAAAACAACACAAAGGCTCGTCTCATATTTGCCAAAAAACATCTTGATGAGCCCCGAGACTTTGGGAAAATATTTTCTGTGGACTGATAAGACAAAAGATAAACTTTTTCAAAGGTTTGAGTCCCGTTACATTTGGCAACTAACACAGAATTTCATTAAAGAGCATCATATCAACAGTCAGACATGGTGGTGGTAATGGTCTGGTCCTGGAGGTGCAAATTCCTCGACTGTAATGTCAAAGACTCATTTCCAGTTCTCACAAATGCTTGATTGCAGTTCTTGCTGCCAAGGGTGGCACAGCCAGCTATTAGGTTTATGTGGTAGATATTTTATCACACTGGGCCAGGTAGGTTTGGATAACTGCTCTCCTCAATACTCAGGTTATTTTTCACTAATATAACAAATTGTTTGTTGGTCTGAAACACGTAAGTGTGAGATTTTATTAAAGCCCTTTTTAGGAAAAAATGCATAATTTATTTAAACACAGAGAGTGAATCCCTGCTTTGTGTCTAAACCCAAAAATGTCCATGTGTTTCTTTTCTGTATTTATTTTCATGGTTTAAAGGATTATTGTGTTTTTAAATCAAAGCATTGTTTGAGTTTAAGCCACTTCTTCTCTAAATTTCCCAATGTGAGTTAAATTGAAATATACTTAACAGATTTTTTCTGCATTTAAATGAGAAAATATTACACTGCTCTCCTACTGCTTGTTCAGTATTCGGCTGGAGTCAGGGGACGATTAGTCTGCCTTAAGAACAGCAGCACACAGCTGCCCCTGCTCTGTCAAAGCATCACTTATTTTATACATATGCTGTTTGACAGAATTAAAACTGTATGAAAGCTGACAGCAGTTAGTGAGATTTAGAGGCTCAGGTGTTCTGACCTCTAAATATGCTTTCAGTCTTTTTGTTGAGCTAAAGTAACTGCCTCCAGCTTCATGTTTACCCTACAGACATGAGATGAGCATCAATCTTTCCAACTAACTCCTGGGCATTTGCAAAGAAACGTATTACTTTCAAACGTCACATGCTACTTCTGAACTCTTTGTCTATCGATCTATCGATCGATAACCAAAAACAAATCATATGCAAAGGAGTCGTCTGCAATCTCATTAAACTGCCTGAAAACAAACACCAGGGCCAAGAAAACCAATGCAGCTGTTGCTGACATGAATCAACTTGGACGTCCAAAAGAATGAGCCTGTACAGGATGTTGCTGTATCTGTCAGCTCATAAAGACGCATGCAAATCAGTAACACAGTGTGCACCGAGGGCTTGAGGAGAGTGGTTGGCACACTGGAGAAAAGATGTTATATCTCCCTGCGTAGTTATTTTTCCAAAGTGGCAAATGTTGCACTCAATGGAAAATGTCACAGTCGAGTACTTTTGCTTTGAGTTTTACCCACGTCCAGCATGCAGGTACAATGAAAGGACTGAAAGACCTTCTATTTTGCTTGTTTTAGAGCCACTTATGTGAGTAAATAAGCACTTTATTTGTCTGAAAAGATGTTTTAATTAACAGGAATATGACACAATATAGAAGCGAAAGCAGTGTTGATTTAATTTAATGTAAATCTTTGGTACAACATGGATGTAAAGGCAGTAAACCCAGCTTTCTCACTAAAGCCAGTTAATATCCATGATAAGTAATCACAATCTGAATGTGCAGCTGTAGACATAACATCACAATATGAGATACAAGGTGCTGCCTTGTAGATACCGATCCAGGAGTGCCATTGCAGCTGACCAGTCATAATGTTGTGGTATCCTAGCTTTGTCAAAAAGGCTACATAAAGATGAGCTTATGGTAGATGAAATGATAAAACAAGACTTCCACTCACGAGGTAAATATCCCACTTTCACTGCGTTTTGAAACAGTCTTTCTGACTCCTTACTCTGGCAGAAAGCCCTGAAGGCAAACCCCTCCCATGTGTGGTCTTTGCCTCACGTTGCAAAGCCACAGCATCGCAAAAACCTGACTGGTCAGTTCCACTGATGGTCCCAGAGCAACAGCAATGTATCTGTATTAGATGGTGCTCTTTTGGCTTTGTGCCTCCCCAACAGACTGCTGGCCTTTGTGTTTATTGGAAGGAACAGGAAGGCTATATTTGTTTGCTATAGCATATCATTTTTTACCTGACATTTCTATTGCGTACCTTAATGCTTGCTTACTCAGCCTTTTATACAGTTGAGAATGCACACAATATAATTTTCAGCTGTAGATAGGAAATGATGAGCAACAAACAAACAAATCCATCCTGGAAAATGAGCCCAACATTTTGTTTTTTTTGTTTCATTTTTTTGTTTTCAGCCTCTTTTGTTGTTGTTTTTTTGTTTAACCCAGAGTAATCTGATCAGCTGCTGAGTTAGAGACTTCTATCAGGAAACTGTATAAAGGGACTAAAGCAGCCCAGATTAACAGTTCGAATTAACAAAATCAGATAGCGAGTGCCTTTTCTATTGTATTTTTCTTCATGTATTTTTTTTAAAGGCCCACATTTCTTTTCTTTGACTGTATTTCTGATTAATTTATTTAATTCTCTCAGTCTTGTATGAATGCTTTTGCCGTATTGCCAACCTCTTGTGTTTTTCCTCAGCTCACTAAGTCATATTTAAACCTGCAATTTATGTGGATAATTCCAAATTTGGAGCATGCTTTTTACAACAATAAGTGTCGGTGCACAACTATCTAAAATTTCCCGAAAATAACCCCCTAATACTTTAATACCACAAGCTGCGGAGGACAAATGCGCTCTGACCCCAGCGCAGTTGGTATTCGTTTCAGTGTCGATTTGAGCCTTGTTTACCTGTGCTTGCTGCAGCAGCAGATGTGTGAGCCTGTGGTCTGAGCAGTTTAAATGGAATGCGGCAGTCCTGCTGACAGGCCTATTACACACTCAGAGGAGAAAAAAGGGGGGAAGCCATAAGGAGACACAGCTGTCCAACATAGGAGCACGCAGCATTTGTCATTAAAAGAAAAAGAAGCTCGTTATGGCAAAAATATGAAAAAAAATTATTTAAAGTGAACAATATATAAACTGGTCAGCTGTTTACATACCAAGCATGCACGGATATCACAGTAGCAGTTGCTCTTATTTCATCCCTGGGGAGTTGTGTACTGTGTTGGCTACCATGGTAAAACACATAGTGGACAGATTGTTAGAGCAGAAGGACGTTTACTCTTTGTATTTGCCTGGATTCCAGTGTATAAATAAACATAATATATACATATTATATCTATATATCTATGATAAGAGACAAACCTCTGTGTATGTTTATGTATTTTTATTTTGTGTGCAAACATCAGGATTTGAGCAGCCACATTTTGGCATGCAGGTACATCATGTAACTCTGAGGGTCCTTATCTATATAAAATAATGTGATGTCATCATATTGCCTAGCGACCACCCAGGAACAGGCTAAAATGACCCAGTTTTGGCATTTATGAAGTTAGAATTAACTAAAAAAGGACAAGAAACATTTTTTAAATTCAGTGTTTAGAAGTTTAGAAATGTTTCGAAGTCCTTATATAGCCATGGCTCCCTGCTACTGCCCTGATGTTGCCCCCCCCTCCCTTTCACAGGATATATTGCATGCTTTGTCACACAGCAGAGCTGTAATCAGTACAGGCACGGTCTGAAAATGTTTGTGAGTGTAACACAGACACAGAGCAGGAGTGTAAATGTTTAGTTTGGGACTAAACAGAAGTGTTACTTTGTTTCTTCAGTGAGCGCGTGAGAGTGGACCCTGCTTTTCTTCATAATGACTCCCACTGATATAGTTTTATCACCATTTTCATTGAGCCTGCATGGCTAATTTCCTCGTGGCAGAGTAGATAATGAAGATGGACTTGGCGTGGCTGTAACTAACCTGATGAGTTGCCAAATGATATTTAGCCTGAACTGACTTGCAGAATCACTCAGGTTTCATGTTCTGTATACCAGGAAATGGCAACGGATTAAAATGCATTTGTAAAGTTGAACTCCCTTTAAAGGTAATGGTTTAGTTTGTGGAGGCAGGCGTCTGGGGTCACACATTTCATAAACTTTTTTTTGTGTGTCTTGTATTTTCAGTGCAAGATTTTGGCAGGGAAATGAAAACAAAGCAGGCGGCTTATGGCAAAGGTCCCTTCTTTTGAATATTCAGACTGCCCAGGGAAATATAGCAATAGCAAAAAATGTGTTTGGTGGGTTTTTGTTTTGCTTTGTTTAAATGTTATGGCAGTCATCAGATATGAAATGGCTTCCCTTTGCATTAAAAACACTCAAAGGCTTCAGTCACACAGTCCATGAGACCAGTTGTTAACCTGCTGGCGTTTGCCGGGAAAAACGTGCACACTCTGATCAGTGTGTGAGAGGTTTCTGGATGTTGATGGCTGTCACTCAGCAAAGAAAAACAAAGCAGAGAAGTTCTGCACCAAAAACCTTGTGATTATCATGGTTGCTGACAGATTTTCATGGTCACTGTAATTTGCATGAATGCCAGGAACTTATATGCAAACACTCGCTGAGCTGTAGTAAAATTTGAAAAAGTGTGTTGCAAACTCGAACCGGAGACTGTTCGCCTTCAAGTAAAAGTTAAAAAGTTAAAAAGTGAAAGTTTTGCCTTACTGCTGAAATCAAATTTGCAGTTTTTATTTAAGGGCAGACAGTTTAATTTTCAAGCGACTGCACGAACCAGAAGACATTTCTGGTGCAGCCCTGTATGCCTCTTTGCAACTAATTTCACTTTGCAACTGCCAAACAACCACTTGCCAAACAGTCAGAGAATAGTCTGTTTTCCCTAGTGACTGGTGGTTGCCAGGCCAACTGGTCTCTAGGCTTGCCTCACTAGTGCCTTAGTCATCACCTGATAAGTATTTTGATTACTGATTAATCCATCCGTCCATTCTCTTCAGCTTATCCAAATCAGGGCCACGGATGGGTTGGAGCCTATTCCTGCTGTCATGGCGAGAAGCAGGGTACACACTGGATAGGTTGCCAGTCTGTGCTTCCCATTTCAGTATTAATTGATGCATAAATGCAAAATATAATCTTTTTCCAAATTTGTGATCGCAGGATGAGGGAAAATCACAAGGAGCATTTTTCACGTTCATTTAACATGTGATAGTTTTTCGTGGCAGACACTTGATCACTGAGTAAATGATCCCTAGCTCATTTGATGGGCTAACTGACAGCTCCTTAGTGTTTCATTAAGTAAATTATTAGACAGATGTGCTGGAGACACCCATTTGTTTTTTGTGTGGAGTCATAATTAGGAGTGTAACAATTCTGAAACTAATCCAAACATGGTCTCTTTTTTCATTTTTCCATGTGAGATATTTCTCCTCCATCTGCCCGCCCCCCGCATTTCCACCAATGTTGAGCTGTCATTAAGTTTCTTATAGATGTGTTAATAGGACATAGAGACATTGTACCACAATAGTTAAGGGCGGCAACCTGGTCCCTGAATGTAAACGCATAAGAACCTCTGGAGGGTTGTGTGCTTAAAGAGATTTATTTATTTTTTATTAAGATAAATGGAAGCTTAATAAGGGCGGTTTGGAAATGGCTTCAGTAATTTGCATTATGGTAATAATTTCCATGCATGACAAATGAGTGATGCTGTGCCAAAAAGCATGCGCTAACTGTGTTTTTGCTAGTTGGGCATGGGAAGCTGTTAATGTCTGGTTAAAGTGCGCTACTCTGGTAGAAGCCGCATTTCAAAATAAAAAAGCAAGACCTGAAAATACAGAATAATGGAGTCTTTTTTTAGTTCATGATCAAGTAATGATTAAGCAACCATGCCTGTGGTAAAAAGACTTCCAGTTTTTCTTACTTACCCCCTCTTTAAAAAAAAAAAAAAGATGAAAAAGCATGACGGCAGATGAAATGATTCCCGTCACAGTCGCTCTGAAGAGCTTCAGTGTGAGTTCTCTACAGTATCAATACATTGACTGACTCAATCCACTGCATAGATTGGTTATCTCATTTAGACGGACTTCTGGACCTCATGTTTCCCATCCCTAATGCTACCGATCTGCTATATTGATGGTCGGCCAGATGGAATTGTGGCTGGCTGTGGTCAAGTAGAAATCTAAAGCTTTCTGTCACTTACTTACTGTGAGGAGAAGTGCCCGAGGAAGACACACATACGGTCCAATACACACACTTACAGATTGTTTGCAGCGCTCCAGATTGTGATTGATTGGAAAGGCAGCTGTGTAATCAATAGCAGCAGCGGCGAAGCAGATTGTGGTCATTTCTTTTACCTCCGCTTAGGTTGAAGAGAAAAGAGAATGTCATCAGCTGCTTGTTGTCTTTCTGTCTTTGTGTCAGAGGATTTTTGTTGTTGCTGAGATTTATGTTTATCATTTTTTCTTCTTGTTGATGGAATCTCATCACTTGTTTCATTCACATTTAGAATAATATTGCATGTATTTCACATATAGCACAAGTGATATTGAGGGTGATAATATTTGGGAATTAAAAGCCTTCAACAACAGCAGAGATGAATCTGGGCCCTGTTTCAGGAAGCCGGTTTAGAAAACTCAGAGTGAAAAACGATACGCAGGGTTGAGTAACCCCGAACTGTCCAACTCGGAATATTCGGTTTCAGAAAGGCTGATAACAATTAGTTCAGTCAACGCGGAGTTGCTTTAACCCCAAGTGAAGCGCGCGGACGAGGATACATAAAGCCCTGATAAGCGGAGCACAGATTAAGCGAGTCACCATGGAGACGGAGGGAAAGAAGGCGCGGTCAATGTATTTTACAGCGCTTGAGGCCGAAATTCTGATGGCAGCATATGCAGATAACATGCAAATTCCGCGGAAAAAAGTAAAGTTAGCCACAGCTGCAAAAGACAGGGAGCATGCATGGCAAAACATAGCCGACAGAGTCAATGCGTGAGTGTTAATATAAACATTGATCTAGGGATTTCCACCCATTTAACACGTTATTTTATTATATGTTATTTTATTTGTTATTTTATACATTTTATTTTGTGATGTGATGTGAGCGCGGGTGCAACCCAACAGGCCCCAAACGTTCCTGGCAGCAAGTAAAAATGAAATATAAAAATATAGTCCAAACAGGTAAGGTGTAATTGTATTATGAGCCATAGTGCTTGGTCTGTTTGTCCCATGTAAATCAATTGCAGTTAGAGGCTACATTAATTTTCTTTCTGTAAGCACTTATTGAAATTATCTGAGCACATTACAAGTACATATTTGCTTACTCTGTATGCTCAAATGTGACCCGTTATAGCCAACAGAAAAAAAGCGGAGGCCCGAAAAACAGGTGGGGGTCCTCCACCACCACCACTCACAGAGGCTGAGCAGTTGGCCCTCAGCCAAAACAGTGGGCGCCCTGTGGCCGAAGGCATCTCTGCGGGGACATCCTCTGAGTCAATAACCCCGCAAGACACAAGTGCCTACATAGGGGGTAAATTCAAAATAATACATGATGTGCATACATCCTTTCTTCACAGTCACCTTCGCAGTGCTACTCATTCATTTGATAAACTCTTTACCATAATGGATTATTTTGTAGTGAAGTTATTTTCCTACTGATTTTGCCTTCCCTCAGTCTTGGTTGTCTTTGAGAGCATAATGACAATGAAGTGTAAGGTGCTTGGTATGTTTGTTAATTGCCATTTGGTCCCTTGTAAGTTATAAGTGACCTGTATAAACCTCATATTCTATCAGTTGATGGTGGTGGTGTACTGCATCTGGTGCAGCCTCCTGTTGAGCCAGACCAACATGCAGTTGTGAGTAATACTCCACAGATTATATGAGGTTACAGTAGAACAGCAATGTTGTTTATTTCTTTACTACAGGAAAATAATGAAGAAACATTGACAGCTGTTACAGAGGAGGAAGCAACAGAGACACTTTATGAGGTTTACATCTTTTAATACTTTGTGTACAGGAAATACAGGCGACCAATAAAGCCAGTTGAACAAAAAATCTGTTTATTCTTCTTTCAACATGTTGAGGTGATGGGTCAAAAGAAATGATTGTGACATATGGTGTCTCTGACTGCACTTCCATCTTGTATGTCCGTGGGAGGGTCAGGATGTTCATGGTTTGGATCACTGCTGCTGTTTGGTTCAGAAGGACAGTGTTCTCCTCTAATTGTGGCAATGTTGTGAAGAATCACACATGCCACAATAATGTCACATGCCCTTTCTGGGGTGACCCTGAGTCTTTGCAGGCACTGGAACCGGGCCTTAAGCATTCCGATAGTCATTTCAATTCTGGCTCTTGTCCTGCAATTAGCCAGATTATATCGCTGCTGTGGGCCCGGTTCAGGGTCAGAGTAAGGGGTAAGCAAATAGGGTAAACATGGATACCCCCTATCACCAAGCAAGTAGCCAGTGAACTCTCCTAAGACAGAAGGATACACTTCAGTTCAAATGTCCCTGAAGCAATTGGTCTTTATATATTTTAAAGTATTTTCAACTCACCATGTCCAAATTTTGTGCTCAGTGTACATTCACGGAATATTTGTGAGTCATGGACAGAGCCTGGCCACTTGGCTTCCACATTTGTGATAATGTTGGCAGCATCACATATGATCTTCACAGTGCAGAGAACACAAATTAGCATCCATTACTATGATGAAATAATTTGTTAGTTTGACATGCTACAGGGAACTATGTACCTGTACATTAATGCTGTGGAAAGACTTCCTGTTCACATAGTCTCCTTCATTTACTGAAGGAGCAATGATTGGAATGTGAGTGCCATCTGTACAGCCAATCACGCCTGGGAACCCTGAAAATAAATGTAATATTTAAGTAGTAGTTCAAGTATCACCACATCATAAATTAAGTTTTGGTCATCCTGATACCTGCAATTTTGTGGCATCCCTCTTTGATGAATCTTGTGGGTCTATGACCGGGGAACACCACAGACGAGTACAGGAGACGTTTCAGTGCAACTGTAACATTCCTGACTGCCCGACAGACGGTAGCCTTGGAAACGTGCTCAGCGTCACCAATATTATACAGAAAGCTCCCGTTTGCAAAAAACCGAAGTGCAATACAAATAATATGTACAGAACTGAGAGAATGTCCGCGATGTGTCACATGCGTAATATATGGCCTGAGGATGTTATCCAAATAACTTATAGATTGTGCTGAGAAACGGTAACGTTCGCACAGAAAATCATCAGGAAATGATAAAATGTCCAAATGCGCTCTGATCACTCTCTCCCGGCGGAGAGCTCTGCGGAGAATTTGGGCTTCACGATCTACTGGCTCTTCAAGGAAGGGACACGCCATGTCTGACACTTCCTACTGTCAGGTTTCCGACAAAGGGGCGGAGACAGTCAGGGTTAGTTGTAGTAAACCTGCTAGGGGGCAGGTTAGCTTCACGGCGTGTGTCGTCATAGTGACTCACTCAGGCTTCAGCTGAACTCGCTTTGTGAAACCGAAAACCCAGAGTTTTCGTTAACTCAGGGTATACTTACTCAGTTTTTCCACTAAACCGGCTTCCTGAAACAGGGCCCTGGTGATAGATTTGTGTGTTTGGCAGCGTGGTCTTTATTGTGATTAGCAGTGACGGCAGCATAGGTATTTGGATTGTTAGGGACTGCAGGGACTGCGCGGCTGACTTGTGACCCCGTGTGAATTTACACTGTGCTTTATTAAGTGGTTTCTCTGCTGCCCTGCAGTTTTTGTCACAGTGGAAATGAGGAATTTCAGCTTTGTTTTCAGTTATTCTCAGGAGGCTGTAACAGGAATGCTTGCCGATTTTTAATCAGACAGCTTTGGTAAAAGGTTGGAAATTACAGGACTAAAAAAATCTGAATCTACAGAGGCTACTTTTTACTTGAAACCTTTATGCTGCTTGTTTCAAAGAGCTGCCAGTTTGATGTGTATTCTGTATTCAGATTGTGCAGTTTTGGAAGTCAGCTGAGGACAGAAGAGGGATGTTGCCATCATATTTAAGGAGATGGGTGAGAGATAAACTGCCAGATTGTTTAAGACTGAGTAGTACATGTATCTTTCTGATGAAGCTGTGTGTGTTTAAGTGGAAAATGTATACAGCTTTTACCGTTTCCTTTCCTTCTTTGATGTCCTGTGTCATAAGAATTACAATAGGTGCTAAGACTTTTATGTGCGCCTTATAGTCGTGAAAATACAGTATGTGTTTGTTTTTGTTTTTTTATTCTGCTGCTGTAGCCCATCTGCTTCAAGGTTTGATGTCTCATATGTTCAGTGATGTAAAGAGTAGTTATTTGAGTTACTGCTGCCTCCTATTCTCCTCTAATCTCTGTCATTAACAAGGTGTTTACAACCAGACAACTACTCTGTAAAACCTGGAGATCATAGTGTGGGAAAATCCTAAGAATTAGCAGTTTTCTGAAATACTCCGTTGAACATTCATATAATAATAATTATAAAGTAAGTCTACATTAATTTAGTGTATTTTTAAAATATATTGTATTTCCTTAAGCCAAAATCTTTGTAATGGCCTCATTTAAAGTAGTGTTGTTGTATTATGTGTAATACACAGTGAGTTTTAAGACTGTGTGTTTAACATCCACTCAATGCAAAGGTAAAGTATGTGTGAAACAGCATAAAACAAGCTCAAAACAGCTGCAGGGATTTGCCTTGTGCACTGTATTTAAAGATAACCAGTCCATGAGTTATTGCAGCCCTTCGAGGCTCATTGCACTGACCTGGACTCAAATCCAACACAGTCCTTAAACTTATTTTTACAACAATGTAGACTACTGTTTTGTTTTATGCCCAATATTGATGGCACTTTTCCTTTGTGAATTTTATGTGACTTCCTCCCTCCAGACTCTCTGAGTAACTCCCCACAGGACCAGCAAATTATCAACGATCAAACTTCATCAATAGACTTCCTAAATCCCCGCGGGGAAGTTGTGCAACTATCGATTTCTTGTGTCTTGTTTTAATTACTGGTGAGAAATGAGGGGGTCGGATGCAATTTCAGTCATGCGTGCGTGCGTGTGTTTGACCCACTGCCTCCGATAGCAAACCTCAAAGTTCTTTTGTGCACCAGAGATCAGTTTGACCCAAAGATAAATTACTTCCTGCGTTGGGAAGTGGTGACCGCTTGACCTATTGAACATGTAATTTAATTTTTGTGCCTTTTTAGGGCATCTGTCAGTAACTCACTGCATATTCATTCACGAATCATCTGCAAAATTATCTGCATGTATTTATTCAGTAAGATACCACTCTGCATATTTATGCTTATATTTGCATGCCAGTGGGGCGTTGGATGATTCATGGCATTCTTCTGTCCAGCAACCAGTTAGCGTAGCTTAGTATAAAGACTGGGAACAGGAGGAAACGGGAAGCCTGGCTCTGCTTAAAGCTTTGTGTGTTTGTGTCCAACTGACAGTTTGCTGTTTTCTGACTACTTCTTGACTCTAAACAGTGGCAACGCCAGTAACGACAAAATTCCAAAAAGCACCCGACACAAAGCAAAAACTAAACTGGAATAAATCTACGTGTTTATCGACACCATTGTTTAAGTAAAGACCGAGTATTTGTTTCCCCATTTAGTGCTAAGCTAAGTGAACTGGCTGCTGGTATCATTTAGTCATTGCTGGAAAAATATGGCTTTTTCCAACCACCTCTTGCAGATCTTCCAGGGAGACTGTGAGGCATTCCCAAGGCAGCTGAGAAATGTAATCTCTCCAGTGTCTCTTGGGTCTGCTTTGGGGTCTCCTCCCAGTTGAACATGCCTGAAAGTAGGTGTTCTAGTGAGATGCCTGACCCAAGACTGACTGGCTCCTTTCAATTTGAAGGAGTAATGGTTCTTTCGAGTCCCTTCAGAATGATCTAGGCTGATCCCAGACACCCTGCAGATGAAACTCATTGTCATTACTTGCATCTGGAGTCTCATTCTTTTGATCACCAAACACAGCTTGTGAACACAGGTGAGGGTATGAACGTAGATCAACAAGTAAATTTTCCCACTCAGCTCTCTCTTCACCACAGCAGATCGGTACAGCATCCATTTTGCTGCAGATGCTACACCAGTATTAATCTGTCTAGTCTGTTAATCTCCAGCTCCACTCTCCCCTCACTTCACCAACCAAAAATTGGACACTCTGCCTATTTCCAGCTGTTTGACACTGGCTTGCAAAACACTCCAGTGCGAGCAGGAAGTCTTGGCTGGATGAAGCCCAAAGAACCACATCATCTGCAAAAAGCAGAAATGAGATCCTTAGACCACTAAACCCGACACCCTCCTCCACTTGGATGCTCCTAGAAATTCGGTCCAAAAAATTATGAAAGGGCATTTGTAATTTATCAGGATCAAAACAAGAGCAAGATGTTTTAATTGTGTTCAGTCTGTATTTTGTGTCTTTGTTATTAGCTCTCATTCTGGTTCCATTCACTCCAGCTTCTAACCTCAGAATTGGCATTTATTCTATTGTATATATTGATTCTACATACTTAAAATGGTTTCAGTACACATTTTCTGCTATATCGACCAGCTTACCAGCTGTGCTTTCCCCTTTCTCTCCTCGCTGTCATGTAAAATTCAGTCTTCTCCTTTAAAAACTGAATTAATTTTTTTAGAGTTGTTAAAAGTGGATGAACAGCTACATAAAGGAGACAAATATAGTCCAGTGCTGGGGGGATGCTGTTCAAATTAGCAAAATTACTAAAAAGGAGTTTTGTAGGAAGCTGCTGTTTTGCTAAATACGCTAAAAACTGAAGGCTGTTTTACAAGAACTTAATCAGCAAATTAGGCCAGTAGCTGGTGAGGAAAATAACTTCATGTACAGAATAGATGACACTTATAGGTTAAATAGTTTAAATCTGTGCTGCAAAACCGAAAAATGATGCCCTTTGCAAACTTTCAAGTATTGCTGAATAGCTGCTGTATCCACACGCTGAGTGAGTGGCTGAAGTTTGACATACAAGGACTTCAGATATTATTTATTTTTTTGACCCTGTGTCACCCACAGTGTGGATTTAGTGGTGCAGAAATGGAGCAGTAGACAGTGACAGATTGGTGATGAAGAGAGAAGAGAGAGACAGGGGGAACACCTCTCCTTGAAAAAGCTGAGCAGGACTACCTTTTAGAGTTGTGTAGGTGTGAATGGGATTTTCTTCCTGACACTGTGGGAATATGAGGTGAAACTGAAATTCCTGTTATAAAAAGACTCCACACTGTATATGTCGCTAATGTGTTATTGCCTGTTGCATTAGCTAATTGCCTTTTCTGTTCAGGGAGAAACATCGAGATTTTCAGTGTTACTGTACACGGAGAGAAAAAAGGAATTTCTAGATTAAAGACAGAAGTATGCACCTTAGCAGTCTTTAAAAGGGTCTCTACTGATTTTATATATTTATATATAAAATCAGGTGCTCAGGAACTTTTACTCGTGCACCATAGAGAGCATCCTGGCGGGAAACATCTTAACCTGGTTCGGGAACAGCACCATGCAGGACAGACGAGCTCTACAGAGGGTTGTGCGGTCAGCTGAGCGCACCATCCGCTCCGAGCTCCCTGACCTGCACTCAATCTACAGCAGGCGGTGCTGGACCAAGGCCAGGAAGATCGTGAAGGACCTCAGCCATCCCAACAACAGACTGTTCTCTCTGTTGAGGTCAGGAAAGCGATTCCGCTCCCTGAAGACCAACACAGAGAGACTGAGGAGGAGCTTCTTCCCGCAGGCGATACGGTCTCTCAATCACACCACCACACAGTACTGACCCACACATATGGTTCTTACACACACACTGGACTTTCTGGACATTGGTTTTGCACAACACTGGTCACTATATTCTTCATTTCCGGTTAATACTTGTACAGCTGCTGTTATTGTGTATATATTTATTTATATTTATATTTCTTCATACATTCTTATATAGTTCTATATTGTGTATTGTGTATTTTGTTGTACAGTTATTTTATTTTCAACTTTAATTTATATATTTATCTTTATCTTATTCTTCCCAGTTAAATTTACCCTTCATTCTAATTTGTGTTGTACAGTTATTTCATTTTTAACCTTAATTTATATTTTATTCCTTCCTAGTTAAATTTACCCTTTTTAATTTTTCATATTTATTTCCTATCTTATTCATAGCCTTTTCCTTTTTTGTTCTCTTTAGGTCACGAGCAGTTGTCCAAGCATTTCACTACATATCGTACTGTGTATGACTGTGTACGTGACAAATAAAATTTGAATTTGAATTTGAATTTATATATTTATGAATCAGTTATCAGTTATTAATCAGTTATTTGTTGATCACCCAAGTACTTTCATAGTGGACCTTTCAATGAGTAAGACCAGAGCTATCACGTCAGCTGCCATCTTCCACGTGTATGTTTCGCTGTACCATGGTACAGTATTGTGTTATTGACTTCTTCTTCAGCATCTAAATATAGAACACTTGTAGCTGTATGCTCCCCACTTCAGTTCCAGAGGAACTGCCTTCTTGGCACACACTTGGTACGCTGTAGTCCCTACTGTGCCGAAGAAAAACAAGTACCATCGTGTTTTTAGAATTTTGGTACTTGATGGCACCATAAGTATCGGTTCTGATGACATGTCTAACCAGGTTTGTGAACATTTGCAGTCAGCTGCAATGAGCTCTGAGTCTGAGTTTATTAATTAGACAGTTAGCCATTGTTTCCAAACCTTTGCCAGTTGGTCTGAGAGTGATTGCAGTCAGTGGAGGCCAGATTGCAATTGGCTGGTTGCCTTAGATTGCCTTAGATGCCCAAGACAACCAGCTTGTTACTGTAACTACTTGAAATTGCTACTTAAATAAAAAGAAATTAATAAATTCAATTAGTTGGTTACCACCGATTTATCTGATTTGATTTATCTGATTTAAAGAATGGTAGAATGCTTCTCCACCATCACTGCCTGCTTCTTTTATGAGCATGGAGTAATGTGAAGGAAACAGGGCTCACTGTGTGTCAAAACAGCCTTCCTTCAAAACATTTAAGTGATCTTTACTTACTTTTTCCTATAGTATGCACAATTGCAGTCACTGACTGGTCATACATGAGCGTGAAAAATCATTTGTTTCTGCTTTTTTCTTTAAAGTAGCACCTCTCCCTGTATTTGCAGGGCATACATGTACTATACAGCTGCAAATGCATGCACACATTTTGTGCAGCTTACATAAACCCACTAAAGAAGTAAACCGGGGCCTCAGAAATTAAGCTGTATTAAAGATCGTGGAGCAAGATTTCTTCTCTGTTCTCTCTCCAGAAATACAATTTGCCTTTTGAGAATTTTCACACACTTTGCACTTTGATTCTCTCTCTGTGGTTAAGCTAATTTCAACTATGACACCACGCAAACTCAGTTATGTAAACGGGCGCATCTGCTACATTAGACATGCGTGAAAAGTAGCATATTCATACCCTAAAGCATCATGGGGGCTGGACTCTCTCTGTGCGAGTCGGTTTCAAACATCAAAGGCCAGTTCCAAAGAGAAGTTAATGCTCACATGTAAGAGTCTGTCTACGTGTGTGTATTTTTTATCATCCTACAGGTCATATCAGTTAGTGAGCTTCTGCAGCACTGCTATTAATCAGCTGGTATCTCTTCTGCTTCTTCTTCAAAACAGGATATGAAGCAAGCCCACTTCCTGTCTGACTTTATCTGTTGTGATGGCAAGTGCACCTCAGCGCATATTGGTTCCTTTTTTTAATTTCCCCTGAAGTTATTGCTGTTGTTGAGTCCTCTCTTTCTGTTGAAACGCCCTTTGATTTTTCACTATATCAGGCGGCGTGAATTTCAACAGGCAGTTGGATTCAGTTAACTTAAATTCCCTCCCCACAAAGAAGAGGTTCCTTTTTAAAAAGAATCCAGAACTACAAAGGTTTTCCCAGTTCCTTCGTTCCTTTTCCTTTGATGACAGTTTGCCGCTTTGATGTAGCCTGAACTTTGCTGCAGCGTGATGCCAGCTTCAGTATCAATACTGAGTGAGAACCAGCAAATGAAGGCTTTCGCTTCCGAGTTTGCATCCAGAATGGGAAATGTCTTCCCACTTGAAAGACATTACATATTCTGTTTTTTAATGACTGATAAGAAATTACATTTATAAAGAAGTGGAGACCAAATTTAGCTCTCACTTGTTGAGCAGCAGCTTTTTTTTAAATTGCTCGAGGTATGTGTTGCTTTTCACCACATCCCCAATTAGCATCCAGTACATCAAGGTGAGCTTAAAAGAAAAGAAAATCATTTTGTAATGCCTAAACAGGCTTGGTGAAATGAAACTGCTTACTGTACTGTACTCTCACCTTTTTGGCTATATCATGTCTGCTTAGTTCTCTGCAAAAGTGATGAACAGGGAGGGAGAAACTGTCAGGGTGTAACTAAAGAAGAGTTCAAACAGAGGGCAGCATTGCTCTGCCTGCGGGGAGGCCCGTCATGACGTTTGACCTCTTTACCTTTACTGCTTTGATCAAAAAGAGGGTTTGGACCTTAAGGAGAACCTGATACAAAGGAGAAAAGAGATCTGTCAGAAACCGGAAAACACACTATTAAATTTTAATGTAAATGTGCAGCACAGGAGCAGCAGTTGCATGCAAACATGAATGCAGAGACACAGCATTTCAACCCAGAGCTCCCCTTCACATTGCTGAGGTTAATTAGGTAGGACGTCGTCTGCATATTTGACTAATCCGCCAAGAGTCTGCATTCCTGCAGCAGCACCTCTCCTCCATTATCTAATCGCAAGTTGTCTTCTAAATCTATTTAAGCTCTGCTGGCTCGGTTTATGCTTCTGGTGAAAGAACAGAAAACAATGGAGGAGTGACAGGGCAACAGACTGAGTTCGGGAATTTAGGTTGAACGTGGAAGAGCGGAACAGAACAGCTGTGATAAGAGACCTGGCCTCATTACAAAGTGATTTACAAAGTTCAAGTTGTTATCCAGTGTGTGTGGCATTCATTTTCAAAAGGCGCATCGCCTGCGTCTTGTACTTTTTGGCAGGGTTTACACATTGAATACAACGTTCACAGGTTCTCTCACTGGGCAGCAGTGAATATAAATACATATCTATCAATGGGGTTGAGACTCCTTCTCAGAGTTGAGGCCCTCGTAGAGCTTATGAAACAGATCAAATATGCATGAGTTTTAAAAGAAGTAATAGGACAACAAAGAATAATATTGTAATCTGTCAGGCCTCTAACAGTTAGCTGTGGTCGTAGAGGTTGAGGGAATTCCCTTGATGGTCAAACTGCACATTATAATGCTTTTTTCTAAGAGAATGCCAGACAACAATATTATTACCTGCTCACCTACACATACGCTGAACCAATATCATGTGTATTTAAATGAGTAGAAAGAAATTTCCATTTGCATGAAATGACTAATTATGTAACGTGTATGAAAAATTTGTACACGTGGCATGGTTTTTATTATAGGTTGGACACTAATTACATCACAATGTGCTGGCTGCTATTTGAGCCAACTTTTTTTAACATGCGGGTTAGTCCAGTACAATCAATGGAGGTCCTGCATTGTTTGATTATACGAAATGAGACAGTAAACAGCTGGTGTCATCACCAATACTAATGTGGACAATAACTGTGAGTAAAATGTTCCAGACAGGACTCCAGCTTGTGTTGATTGTGCCGTCAACCAACACCCTATGTATTTGTTCTTCTCCACACTATCAAATGAGACTAAAGGGATATCTAAGTATATCAGAAGAGGAGCCTAAGGCGGTACTTGTATCTTTAAAATATGATGAGAAGGGGGTCCTGACCAAGTGTTGGTATGTATCAAGTTGGGAGCAAGAGTGTTAGGCTAAATTTCTTATGCAAGTTCTCGTTGACGTCCTTAGAAGAGCAATAAAAAGCATTCTAACATCCACCCAGCAACCCGCTGAACCACCAGACTTCAGAAGTTTCTTTCCTCGGGCCGTGAGGTTATTGAATTGATCTGCCACGCTCCATCATAAATATAGCTTCAAAAATATATTTTTCTAATTTTATTTTGCTTTTGTTTTTTTTGTCAGTGATATAAATAAGACGTCATTTGCAAGCTTCCTCGACCTTCTGTGGCATAATAATAAATACAAATAGTGATTCTAAAACTTTGAAATGTAAAATTGATGAAATGTAAGTGACTGAAGGGGAAAAAAGCTCTAGAAGAGGCCAGAAAAACTATGCAGAGCTCTCTGTCGGCTTTAGGCCAACCCCCAAATGCAAAAGAAACTCAGTAGTGTTACACATCGGCCATTGCTCCACAACCTAGAAGTGTGCCATAAACAGAACACCTTGTTCAGCTCTGGCCTTTACAATGAGACTCACGCATGCTGCAAACAAGATTTCCTCATTTCCTCACAAAGTAGCTACACAAATTTGTTTGTCCAGGTTTTTATGATGGTAATATGCCTCGGTGTATGACTGCTGTGTTTTAGCGTTAATACGGCGATTTTGGGAGTTTGTCACTTCCAGAGATTCTTTGTACTGCAGGGCTTAATGACTCAGTGTACATGTTTGTTTTGGGGTAACACCAGTGGTAAATATCTGTTTCTGTGCTTTCAAGGTCTGTTCAAACCCAGTGAACCCACATTGGCAGCTTAGTGCTTGTATTACTGGGATTAGAGTTAAATAAAGGAAATATGTGATAAAATATTATAAAAATGCTTCTTTTAATAAACAGTGTACCTTTAACAAAAAAAAATGGCATGTAGCTACTAATTACACTCATTGGCCACGTTGTTAGACACACCCTGCTTTAGAGATTTTGGGCCATAGTGACATGATAGCATCACACAGTTGCTGCATATTTGTTTTTTGTTTTTTTGCCTGTCCCATTTGGTTCTTTAGCCGTCAGAATTGTTGTCTGAAGACCAACAAGGATACCCAATGGATTTATTTTGCCAAATGGATCATCACGGCCTTGCCGTGTTGGTCCATTTGATCGACCTTTGTTTTTATTATTTTTTTATTCTATTTTCAATTGTTACAGACAGGACAGACATGAGTGAGGGATAGGAAAGGGAGAAAGAAAGAGGAAGGAAAAGAAAAACAGAAGGGGAGAGGGACAGTGAGAAAGGGAAAAAAAAAATCTCCTGGATCACCTGTTGAGAGAAAAAGAATAGAAAACAAGCAAAAAAAACCAAAGCAATATACTAAACACAACACCATCGCATTAATCTAGCTAAGTGTAAACAGCAGTAAATACTAAATATTGAATGTTGTTGTGCAGCACGCAGGACAGACAGCGCACAATGTGCTTTGAAGTAGCAGCCAAGAAAGGTGTGATTTAAGTCTACGAACAGTGAACACCTGTGTGCACACCTGTGTGGATCAGCGCGCTTGTATTCCCCATGTAATGGTCTGCAAGAGGATGTAGAGAGCCATAGTCCTGTCCCCCAGGGCATGAAGCAGGCATGAAGGAGATCCAGGCCCCAGACATCCAGAGGCCCCAGAGTGCGAGAGCCCAAGGAGGACCACCCTCATGGGAAGGGCTGAGGATCCCCAGACGAGAGGTCACCCAGTAGCCACCGGGCAGAAGCTAGAGGGGCCTGCACCGGCGTGCCCGCCGGCTCCGCCGGCAACCAGCTGTGCCAGAGTGAACCGAGCGCAGGCCCGGAGGCCCGAGGGCCCGAGGGCCCCCCGCGCCCCGGAAGAGGCCTGACCGAGCAACAGGCGCCAGGCCCCGCCAGGTAGCCACCGGGAGTGAGCTGGTACATACCTGAGCGCCCAGCTCTGGACACCAAGAACCACCAATGCACCGACCCCTGAGGGCATCAGTCACCGGCAGGGAGTGTGGTGAGGGGAGATAGGCCTCCACACTTTGGAGGGCCTGGGAGTTCCCAGAAAGGTGGAGTCTAAGACCCAACCTGACATATAGACACAGACAAACAGGCACACACAGACACAAACATGCATTCCCACCCTCATGCACACATATACAGTACAAACACTCAGCACTCACCCAACGTAAGGTTTGATGCTGCATGTTTGTTAACTGCACATCCATGATATAAATCTCCAATTTCACCACATCCTAAAAGAGCTCTATATATGTAGATTGAGATCTGGTGACCGTGGAGTCCATTTGAGTACGGTGAGCTGATTACAAAGTTCAGGAAGTTTGAGATGAATTGAGTTTTTTGACATGGTGTGTTATTCTTCCGGAAGCATCCATAAGAAGATGTGCACATAAATGAATGTCAGCAGCAATACTAAGAGGCTCAAACTATGCCAATAATCCATGCTTTTATGCTCTTTATGCCAAATTCTGACCCCATTATTGGCATGTCGCAGCAGAAATCAGATCAGGAAAAACTTTTCCAATTGTCTATTGTCCAGTTTCGGTGATCCTGTGGAAACTGTCGTCTCAAACCAATCTTTCCAGGACCAACAACTAGTCACATTCAAAGACATTTAAATCACCTTTCTTCCTCATTCTGATGCTCAGTTAAACTTCAGCAGGTTGTCTTGCCCATGTCTGTGTGTCTAAATGCTACTGCAACGTGATTGGCTGGTTAGATATTTGTGCTAACAAGCAGTTGAACACGTGTACTTATGTGAATGTAGAAACTGTAGGTATAGAAGCTGCTACACAACAAAACCACTACCTTGACAAAGCTGCTTGGCCTTTTGTTGAGCTACAATCTGTCACCTTACATTTTCCCAGCTGTTGTCTTGCTTAAAAAAATCACCCAAATACTGTGACGACTACTCCAGAGAATTAAATGATGAAAGCTTGAATCAAAATTTTCTCTTGTCTCTCCCTCTTAGAAATATATCGAGTGTATTTATTAGGTTTTAAACGCAGCACAAATTTATCTGATACAGATTTTTTTTGTTTTTTGTGAGTCAGATCTATCTACATTTATTTCAGAACGGATTCGAAACTGGACACTGTGTCTTTATCTCTACGTGCATTGAATTTAGGTTTTCCTCCTCTCTCCTCATTCGCTGTCAGTCGGCTCTTTTTAACAACCCATCCTGCTGGCTGGATAGCTCAGTGCTAGAAGGGGTCAGCAGAGCAGCATGATCGATATGGCCTCAAACAGTCACAGTGTGCACTGATCAGCTGAACCATTAGAAACAGGCCTTGCTGTATCTCTTTTTTTTTTTTAATCTTCTTCCTCACGATTTACTACTTGTCTTTGTGTGTGTGTGTGTGTGTGTGTGTGTGTGTGTGTACCGTATTAAGAGCAAATAGTGCTGAAATGAATGATAATCTGAATTCAGAGGAAATAAGACTGCCTAGTCGTGCACTTTGTTCTGTTAGTGTGCGTATGTGTGCGTGTGCAGCCAGCCCTTAATAGCACTTTTAATTCACGTTTAGTTGTGTCTCTGTGTGTACAGCTGTTGCATAATTCCCCGACCTTGATCATTGTGTTGATGCCTGTCAAAACCCAGTGAATGTTCTGCTGTTGCTGCTTTACTCCAGTGTCTCCAAGGAGACAATTCCTCATGAGATACACAATCTGTCTGTGAGAGTGAAAGTAGAAGTGAAATTTAAATGCTTTCTTTAAAAAAAAAAATAGAAAGAAAGAAAGAAATAATATTTATTTTCAATTAGATTTCACTACAGGAAGGATTCCTTCGGTTCCCTGCAGATATGATCAATGAAATAAAAGGAATTAAGAGTTAAAGTGCAGCTTTTATTTTGTACAGCAAATCTTCAAAGGAAGCATTGATTTTTTTTATCCTTCATTTCAGGATGCACATATGCCAAAATCAATAAGAGGGAGACACGGGGTTATAGAGATTATAGGGTGGTGTGACTAGATACATGTTTTTGGCAATTAGATACATAAAACCAGTAAGATTTAGAGCTGTGTGTGTGTGTGTGTGTGTGTGTGTGTGTGTGTATATATAATAAAAAAGGCTCAACAGTCACTTTTAGAAGTTTCTTGATGCAGCTTTTCAGCTAAGATTTGCTCAGGCTAGAATTGAGCTAATTAGTACTTCTCTCACTTGTACAAGTTCATTTGAAAAAGAGAGGTCATATAATTATAGCCCCGGGAAAACCCTGAGCTGTAAGTAGATTTTAGTGTTTGTGTGTCATCTGTATACGGGTGTGTTTCGGTGCGTGTTCAGCCTCTGTGGAGCTGGATTTCCTCGTAACTTTCTGTCTTTGTGTAATTTTATTTGCATGCTCAGCCGTTTCTCGAGTACAAGAATTGACCTCATTCGCTCCCATTATTTGCCAGTGTGATGAAGCAGAACTTAAGATCTCCTGACTGTTGCCTCCGAATGAGAAATTACAAGCCTCACCCTGGGACCCTTACATAATAAAGCTAGATTGTTTTGTGTGAAGAAAAGCGCAATATGAAAACAAACTAATAAACACACTGTTACACAAAGAAACTGCTCTGTAAAACAACACCTGTAAGACTTCATACGTAATTTACTTGGGGAAAAAGTGTCACTAAACATTTTAAAATGAGCAATCTGTGTTCTGAAGGGCATTTTTCTCAAGAAAACACCACAAGCCACTTTCCACCTGTCCTTGCTTTCCATGCTTGACACATTTGAGGAATGTGAATCCTAATTGGTCGGGACTGGCTTGTCATTTCCTGCTTCTAAACTAAAAGAGACTGTCGCAGCTGGTAGCACACTTACACCAGCTGATGAAATAAAGGTGGTAAATCTGTACAACTAAAAGCAGTCATAAACGTGCGTGTGTGTGTGTGCGCGTTGATTAATTGAGGCATTTCTCTGTTCCACAGCATGTGGAAGGGCCTGAACGTGAACTGCACAGACAGCTCAGGATACACACCCTTACACCATGCATCACTCAATGGACACAGGTAAGCCTGCTAATGAGTGTTTCTGTCACTCTATTTCTGCTGGATAGAAATTAGTTGTAAATGCAAGTGCTACTCAGTGCACTGGAAACAAATTGTTCTGTTCTTTGTACGCTGTAGAGCTGAAGCTAAATATTGTTTTCCATTATCAGCAAATCTCTAATTATCTGGATTTTTATGTGTTTGCATGCAAATAAATGGGGGACACAGAGATATCTTTAGATTGGTTTCTTTAAAAAAGTCTGACAGTTTCTTCTACAGATTGCACTCTGTGATTTTTCTATTCTTTAAAAAAAAAAAGTGTAATTCTGTGCAAATAAATAAATATATAAATAAATTACCATAACCAAAGGAAAAGAATCTAAAAGAAGTCAGAATGTCATAAATTTTATTTAATTGTTTTCACATTTCTGCTGTGACATGATGAGAGGCCATGGTACTGTGCTTATGTCATGCTGTCAGTGTAAACTGATTTTGAACGGGCCTTTCTCTGGATAAACCTGCAGGGAGGAGTCTTAACTGCAAACACATCCTATTAACTTGATAAGGTAGTTACACATCCAGGGGCCTGTTCCAGTAAACAACTTCAGTGAAAACTGAAGCAGCTAAACTAGTTGTGTTCCCGTCCTGCTGCTCCTGAACCAGATGTCTGATTTCTGCACTCATACAGTCAATATCAAAGCACATAATGAAAATGTTGATCGGCTGAGTTAAAAGTTGGTACAAACACTGTACAATACACTGTATGGACAAAGGTACTGTAAACCCATGCCTTGAAGCTCCCAGCACACATTTCATGTGCTGATATTAATGCCACGTCATGACTGAGCTGCTGTGGTTCCAGCTTGCGATAATACCACTTACAGCTACACCTACAGAATACCTATGAGGGAAATTTATTGCAACAATGCCACTGGTACCACTGCTTGCAAGGTACCACTACTTGCTCCTCCTGCCCTGGCTAGTTTGCATCATGACTTAAGGACTGTTTGGACTAGACTAAATGTATTTTGAAACCAGCACTGAATGCTGTCACGCAACATTTCTGGCTGTAAAAGGCGTTTGAAGATATTATCGACTGCTTTGTTCATGGGATGTCACATAGAGATTTGATGCTAAATAACTTTAATTATAGAGGCTTTAAATCAAAGTTAGAAGTTAGTGCATAACAATGAAAATGAAAGCCATTACCGAAAGCAATCTTGCATTTTTGGGCAGTAAAATAGTTGCCTACAGTCAGAAATACAAAATTCCTACATTATTTCCATCCAAACTGTACAATATGTGAATGATTTGAGTGTCTACAGCTGCACAGAACTACAGTGCAGCTCCCTTTCTTCACCTGGTCCTGCTGAGAAATCCGTTACACACTTTGGATTAGCTGCGAGCCTGACTGCTATCCCGGTTTGGCGGAACTGAAGGATTAGCACCGTGTTTTGGGGGCAATTATGTGGATTTCCTCCTTCAGATCAACGGGGAAAGGAGGAGGGAAGTGAGGGAAAGAAAAATGCACCCTCACAGTGAAAATTAGGCTGCCAACAAAAAGCTTCAGAGGAGTGATTTAGCATTTAGGTGGGAGAGTGAAAAGAGAGAAGGAAGAGGACTTGGCAACAGGCAGAGCTATTTTCAGAGAGCTGTTCTTCAGGCTGGGTTTGAATTGAATTTTTAAAGATCACAACGTTATGACATCAAAGGCGCTTTGGTGATAAATACATATTTTTCATCCTTACGCCATCCTTGTTTTAACTGTTCCTTAAACTGAAATGAAATTATAAGAAGATATAATAAACTACAGAAATAAGTAAGTAAGTAGTTCATTAAGCAGCACAGAGCTGCTTCATTGTGCTCTCCTGGGAGAGGTTTTGCCCTTCTGTCTCCTCTGTTGCTCCCTCCTGACATTTTCAATGCAAATCAAGCACTTCGCCTTGCCTCTTCAGCTGGAGTCCCCCTAATATAAAACACTATCACTGACATTACTACTCAGCAGCAGCTAAATGGATTTTTTTTAGCCCAATCCAACTCTGTGATTTGCTGCTTTATGAATTTGTGTACTGCTTTATTTATCAAGAGCAGCAAAGCAGCAATGCTGCTCTCTGTAGCTGTACTTTTTCCAGTGCCTCCTGCAGCGAGCTTCCTGTAAATCCCTCAGAACCAAGGCTTTGTTTAACTAGGGTTTAGTAGGAAGTGCAAGTTTATTATCACATAAGGTGGATAAAAACCTGCATAAAAGATGATCTACTGCAGAAAGAAACACAATAAATACCACGATGGTGGAACAGCGAAATTAAGATTGTGTAGCTACAATATGAGAAAAGCTCATTACGATACAGCTGTGTTTATTGAGCATCTTTTTAATTGTAGTGTCAAAGTGACCCACGATTTGTAGGCATAGCTTTATTTCATTTCTTGCACATTCAGTTTTGAAGTGGAGAATTTGCATTTTTTTTAAAAAAAGAAAAGAAAGAAGCACCTCGTATACTGCTGTCCTTGAGTTTGTTCCCTCGAGTCAACTTAGGTAAAATATTACTTAAAGAAGAGAAAGGATGACTTTTTTAGATGAAAATGATGAAAATGGCAAAAAAAGAGAAATTATTCTTAAATGAAAGAAAGGCATTTATCTGTAGAGCTTGAACGTTTTAGTATAGCTGAGCATTTGAAGGTGAACATGCAGCATTTATGTTTCCATCTACACAGCCTGAAGATTATTATAATAAAATCATTTATTTAGCCAGTTGTTACCAAGGTCTTAGTGATTTATACAAGTACTTTTTGTTTTTATATATAGTCAGTAAAAACTTCACTCTCGGAAAGTAGCATGTTTTGCTAGGTGCTGTCTGTGCACTGCTAAAGGATTCGAGTACTTCTTCCACCACTAAAAATGATTCGTTGGCCAATATGATGAAGAGATTCTTTGCAAATTGTGTTCCAAAGTGAAAAGTGCTAAAAAAGAATCGTTGCTGTCAAATAAAGTTGACTGCTTACCATCATGTGGATTTTGTAGCACCTGGCTGCCTTAACTGTCTGTTCTTCCACTTGTTCCTCTGTTAATGTATTGATATCCGTGTACCTGCTTCTCTCTCAGAGAGGTGGTGCTGAAACTGCTCCAGTTTGAGGCATCCACAAATGTGTCTGACAGCAAAGGTTGCTTCCCGCTACACCTGGCTGCCTGGAGGGGAGATGTAGACATCGTCCGTATCCTCATCCACCACGGCCCATCCCACTGCCGTGTCAACCAACAGGTAAACACGCAATAATCCCTTCATCATCCTCTTAAGAAACTTCACCTTCAGTGTCACCTTAAAGTCTAGCTTTTGTTTGAGCTCCGCTATGTCTCTCCTCGGTCCAACAAAAGGCTACAGGCTCAATCAACTGCAGCCCTAGAGGTCATGCTAAATAAAAAAGTGATTTCTCAGGTGTCCTTTAATCAGGCAGCAGGCTTTAGCTTGTGGTTCTTTGTCTTCAAAATAAAAGTACATGTGGTTCTGCGATGCTGTTTCATGTTCTTGTAATGAATGTTAATTGACTGGACTCAACAGAGCAAACATAAAATCTATTGATTGTGCTACTAAAGGTCAGAATAGCTACTTTGCCATTTTTTGTATTGCAGAATCTTTTAGCAGTCCATTCCTTACTTTTTAAAATGGGTTTTTATTTGTAAAGAGAGGCAAGCTGAGATGGTTTGGACATGTGCAGAGGATGGATACTGGATATTCTGGGAAATGGATGGTGAATATGAAGGAGCCTAGAGGAGGATAGGAGGAAGCCCACAAAGAAGCCCCCTTGCTGAGGCTTCTTTGTGGGCTTCTGTGGATGTCATGAAGGAGAAGATGCAGAGGGTTGATGTGACAGAGGAGGTTTAAGGTGAAATGGAGGCAGATAATCTGCTGTGGTGACCCATAGAGAATTCAGAACAAAAGAACTTGGCCGGCATATCCACCAGCTACACTGGAAGCCTTGGATTATTTGGCTTTTTCATCAGAGGCCAAGTCAGTCTAGACTAAGTTGGACTAGTTCCCCAGACTGACAATCTGTACTCAGATATGGAGAAGGGACTCTTGTGTCAAGGCCAACAACCTCTGTTCCACTTTCTAAGAAAGTGATCTAGATTTGCACTAAAATCGAATGGATTTTTTCCTTTCCCCATGCACCACCTCTCCGTGTTTTCTGAAGCAAAATACACGCAAGTGTTTTTGAAATCGCTGCAGAACTATTACGTTGCTCTTCCTGAACAAGGACGTCCTCTTCCACTAAAATAAAGTCCTTTAGCCCGATTTCTCGGGGCATGTAAACCAGTGCTACCGCTGGTCGTCTCATTATGGCTTCTGTCCAACAGAGCCGATCCTTTACATTTTCCAGACATCTCTCTCTGACAGCCCGGTGAGCGTTTCAGCTCCGGGAGCATTCAGCCTGCCTCTGCTGTCATTCCTTATCAGCAAAAATGACCTTCTTCTCCTGCATCACTCCTATTCTGTCCATCTTCGCTGGCAGCATATTGGTGATGTCACAGCCCGCTGATGCGCTGCATCTGAAGATAAGGAAACAAAACACAGGAAGCTGTTTAATCAGAAGTGTTGGCAAAAATGTAAATACCCTAGATATTTCTTTAAAAAAATCAAATCAAATCCTGCACTTGCCGATGGCATAGTAATGGACCTCGCTGGCTATCAGAGCGTTATTTACTCTGCCTAATAAGCACAATTTCCTCTGTCACCATTAGCCAGATTGTTTCCCCGTGAGAGTTGTTAGAACCTAATTGTGTGCTGTGATAAATGATGTCCTTTCCCCGTAAATGAAGAGGTTCGTCAGCAAGTGAACACGGACAATTTTCTCTTTTACCTTGTCAATGAGTTGCTGTGTGGGCAGCGTGGACACACACTGAGTGGAAGCTGCTGATGGAGAGAGTACTGTGGACAGGTGCTGACTTCTTGGCATTGTTTGACTGTGCTCTTGTACCTCTTATTAAGTACACACACAGTGAAAAACATCCCACTTATCTATGCGTTCATGTTTTCAAGCACATTTATTTAATGCTTTCTTAAATTTCCTGGAATTTCGTCAGCAAACCCCCAAAGCAGCAGCGGCTTCTCTTTCTTTGCTTTTTATATGTGGGAGGCCAGAGTGGGTTTCTATGAGAAGTAATCCAGTCCAGCAAGACAAAGTTAACAGAAGAGAGATTATGTTTATTGTATCCGTATTTGGCGCATAGTGCAAATAAAAACCCAAAGACTGTGAATTTTATATGCTGCAAGCTCCACTGGCTCCACTGCAGCTGAAGAATCAGTTCACGACAAAATATTATTGAACTCTCAAGCAAAATAGTTCTGAGCACGCAGTGATGTGTAGGCTATTGAGTTTAATTGAAAATGACTTTAATGTAAATAATGTAATTTGTGGCACGTTTGGAAGAGTTGTTCTTGATACTGAGCCGATAACCTGTGCAAATAATTCCCCCCCTTTTTTCTGGCCCTAAAACCCAGACATAAGAAATCAGTTGACACTGTATATACAGATGTGTTCTCCGGAGGAGGGATTCCCAAATGATATGCTGTGAGGCATGCGATTTTTGGGATGACCGTGCATTATGTTTTCTAACACAGCTGCACAGAAAATGAAAAATGAATTCTGTATAAGTGGTTTTTGTACTCGTTTGCCCTAAAAGAAAATCCTTCATAAACCAATGTTGCTTTTGTACAAATGTTTCAAGGATTAAATTATTACTTGGAGCCAAATAGTGTTTGAATAGTGAGACTTTCTTCCCTTTTTTGCAATACTAGCACGGTGCCAAAATAGCTAAGGATGCACTCGGTAAGCAAACATCCCTCCTGATAAAAAGCGCGTGTCCTTCAAAGGAGCACTGGATCTGAACTGCAGGTGGAAAATCTGTCTGCTGTGTTGTGAAACTGTCTGGTGGTTGAACTATAAGCGAGTGAGTGGGGATACTCTTGCAAAAAAACAAAGAAAAGTTGTGGCTATCATGGCAGGTCCAGTTTCCGCTAATGTGCCTTTCTCTGACAATGCAATTAGAAGAAGCATGTCAGATAATGTGGGCGATATTTTGCACAGGTGTGAATAAAGGTGTGTCTTGACATTTTTGCTTGTCCGTAACTAAACTGAGACTTGCTTGTGTCTATAAATAAAGTTGCTCATTACCCTTATCTCCTGCTACCTTTTCCACACTCCTGTCATCATTTGTGACTTTATGTAAGAAAATGAGCACACAAGTTGAGTTTGTAGTTCAGTTTAAATCTGCTGCGCTGCACTGTAAATGTGCTGTGTCGGTGTGATTGCTTTTTTTTCCTAATGAAATTCTGAGATTTGTTAAACAATTTAAAATCACATGAATAGTCATGAGTATTTTACTATTGAATATTGTGAAATATACATTTTTGAAGTAAGACTGTAACAAATATTCGTTCAGTATACTAGGCAGCGAGAAGGTTCTGGGTTTGAATCCAGCGGTCTCTCTCTGTGTGGAGTTCACATGTTCTTGCTGTGACTGTGGAGGTTCTCTCCGGGAATCCCGGGTTCTCCGCAGGCCAGATGTTGTTGGGTTAACTGGCAATTAAAAATCAGCAATAGTTGTGGATGTGTCTGTGAGTGGATGTGTGTCCCTCCGTGTTAGCCCTGTGATAGACTGGTGGCCAGTAGGCCTTTCACCCCATGGTAGCTGGGATCCTGTGAGCCTGAATTTGATAACAGAAAGAAAATGAACAAACGTTTCTTGGTGTATATTGATAAATATTTAGGGACAGAAAATGCGAATGTGTTTTATAATTGTACAGAATATTTCCAGTTTATCTTTAAAACTGTAAAAGTGAATGCTTTGACATGAATTGAGCTGCGGTTTGGGGAAGGCCTCGAAGGGGACTGGCGATGGCTCCCGGGCCTGGCAGATCCCCATGCACTAAATAGAAGTGAAGAAGTTAAAGAATGGAGAACAAGGAGGGAGGGTGGGGCATGTAAACGAGAATGACCAGTTTGTAGAACTGAGGGAACCTATATAGATGACAGCTGGAAGGAGCGTATTTGGAGGCGTGGTCCCACTCCTGAAATTCCAATACATAATCTCCAATTAATCATCTAATTACACTGATCATCTTTCTCTGTAACACTCTTCATATGCTATATCTCACTTTGATGCTTGTCATCAGCTTCCATCCTCCTCTGTGTGTAATAAGCTGTTACATTAAAAAAGATAAACACACTACGCTCCCACTTTTATGAACACTGTTATGTTAACCTGCTCTTTAGTGTCCTTAAAGGTGTTAGTTTTCTCCTAAGCACTCAGGTTTGCAAACACTGAAAACTGAAAATGTGGTACTTGGGCATTTTTATTTGTGTATTTTATATCTATTTATATTTTATATGCATGCTGCATGTTTGTACAGTATTCTTGTTGTTATATCAGCGCCAGGGTACAGCTGTTTTCAGGTTGCAAGCATAAATCAGTGGGTAAGATTTATTTAGTGTTGGTGTGTTTACGATGCCTAAGCTCCATATTTCCCCGCTGTCTGTCGTGTCTGCAGTACAGAGCAGAGCTTGCATACATTAGTCTGGGTGATGTAGTGAGTCTCACGCGCACTCACACCCATCATCAAGACGTACAGCAGCAAGCCATTGGCTGCACATTACCCCATTCTCAACAATATTACTCTGCCCACACACACAGCATTACTCGTGTCAGAGGTTGAGTATTTATGTGTGCGCGTGCTTAGTTTTATAGGCTCGCTCTGGTGGCACAGTATTTGCCTTAATATGATCTTTTTTTCTTACAGGAGAAAGGGAAACTCAACATTTGTGCTTGCTTTTGTGCACGACGTGAGAAATGGTGACAGGAGTGTGGAAAAGGTAGCAGGAGAGAACTGCAATGAGTGCGAAAGGTCCTGAGAGTGTAAAGAAAGAGATGGGAGGTTGACAAAAATCGAGCTAGGGGAAGTTTGTGGGCCAGTTCCACTCTGCAGCCAGCAGAAGATTATTCAAGGTTAGTGGGTGTTATTAGTTGGCGGTAAACCAGTTCCAGCCCACTGTTTATTGTCTAATTGGTCCCAGTAGTTCCCATTCGCAGCTGCTTTTGTTTATTGCGGGAGCGTGTGCGCACGAGAGAGGTGGAAGCCGCCTGACTGGAGGAGATGATTATACATGCCGTGTTCGTGCGTGTTTATGCGTGTATGTGTGAAAGACAGTGAGACAGTGATTGATGGTGAGAGATTGTTTGTTTGCTCAAAGCTTGCACTCGGATTGCAAGGCCAAATGCATGTTTTGATGACTAACACGTGGCTGTTTGTGATCTCTTTCTCCCACTGAGACTGACTCAGATCAACGGCTGGGTGAATGAATAGAAGACAAGTCAGGAGTTTAATTTCATTTAATTTTGTTTGTTTTTATGATAGAAAAGGGAAGAGTAAGGACCAGGTGTTACACCTGGCTTGTTCGGGACATTTTAACAAGGTCAACAATGCCAAAATACACATCGCTAAATCAAAGAATAGATGCAATTACCCGAAAAGTCCAAGGAGTTGCCTGAAAGACGAGAGGGAGAATATTGTCAGTGGAAATCTCGTATACAGCCAGGCTGGTGAAAAGGTGCTCCATGAGGTACAGTACTGTGCAAACGTCTTGAGCTAGCCGCTATTTGTTTGTATTCTTCTTCCAAGCAGACTTTTCTTGTAATCTTTTAAAAGTGATCTCAGGCAATAGTTCTTTCTGATTCATTGTCAATCTTGGAAGAGACTTTCAAACCTGACAATTATTAGAGGTAGTTTTTTTTTTTTGTTTGTTTGTGAACTCCACTTAACACCGACCTATGAATCATTCAAGTATAACAGACAACCTAATAACTTAGACCAATTTCAAATTGTACTTTGCTACTAGCAGCCTGTCGCAAAATGTAGATTAGATTAGATTAGATAGAACTTTATTAATCCCTCGGGTGGGTTCCTCTGGGAAATTCGATTTCCAAAAAAGCACAGCACCGACAGAAGTTACAGAATATTATATACACACACACACACACACACACACACACACACACACACACACATATATATATATATATATATATATATATATATATATATATATATATATATATATACAGAGACAATATAAATAAAATATACGAAGGGGATAAATAGAATAAATAGGAATAAAAAATAAAAATACAAGTGAATTGCACATTTCAAGTATTGAGGTCTATTGCACTGTTGACTATTTACAAAAGTATTGCACAAAAGGTATTGCACAGTGAGGTGAAGAGGCACTACAGCTTAGTTGTTCCCCCCTCCTTTGTCCTCCTGTTTCCCCTCCCTCTCCCCTCCAGAGAGGAGTTAAACAGTCTGATGGCGTGTGGGACAAAGGAGTTTTTAAGTCTGTTAGTTCTTGTCTTTGGGAGAAGCAACCTGTCACTGAACAGACTCTTCTGGTTGTTAATGGCCGTGTGCAGAGGATGCCTGGCATTGTCCATAATGTCCATCAGTTTCTTTAGTGTCCTTTTCTCTGCCACTGTCACCAGAGTGTCCAGCTTCATGCCGACCACAGAGCTAGCCTTCCTGACCATGTATTTATAATTTACAATTTATTCCTGCTTTGTTCAGTCAAATCTACAAAAGAAAGCTAAAGATAACACAGTTTGACAGGCATAAAATCTTACTTATGCACCATCAAAACAAGACAATTTCCAAAGAGCTATAAATGAAAAAAATTGAGCCAGTAGTGTTGGCAAACCTGTCAAAAGTGATGGAATTATGAACACAGAAAAGTACCATCAGATTTTTATCTACCATGAAATACCATCTGGAAAGCATCTAATTGGCAACAGCTTCATTTTTCAGCATGACAATGATCCCAAACACACAAACACTGCAGTAAAAACATACCTGGATAGAAACGCACAATGGACTGGCCTCCCCAGGGTACTGATCTCGACATTTTAGAAGCAGGATGGGATCAGCTAGTCAGAAAATGGAACCAAAGGCTGCGAATAACCAGAGGAGAGCTTTCATGTTTTCCAAGAAGTATTCCCAAAGATTGCTTAAAGAAATTACAAGGAAGCTTTTGTCTGAAAGACTTCAGGCTGTGTTGAAGAACAAAGGTGTTCAAAGCACATATTTACTTTTAAGCTTGTTAGAATTGTTAAAGCTGTGTTTTTGCCTGTATTTCCATGTATTTTTGCACACATTTCAATACATTCCTGCACCTGCTTCCCATTGTCTTAGCAAAATATAAAGACATGAGGAGTTTGTACTGTAGCGGGGGGGTTGGGGCTTTCCATCCTCATGGACACAGAAAATGTTTCCCCTCCTCCATCAAGGAAGCTCTTCCGATTCTTTAAATGCACATCGGGAAGATGAGAAGTGGGAAGAGTGGGGATTTCTTGATGACCTAAGAGTGAAGCATCAAACCAGTAGTAGGGGTATCTTACTGTATATGGATGTCTTTAAAAAACGTATCCATGCTGCACCTTTACATGTGAGGCAGTTAATTCTCATAGTCTTCACACTGTGGATGGAAAATCAGCCACATGCAGTGTAAAGCATGATCATCCTGTGTGTGATGAATCTAGTTATCATAACTAGTGTGTTGGGACCACACACGGAGCAAAAGCAGGTATGTGTTGTGGAAATAACATTATTGCAGGTAAAAAAAAATGATCCAAGGAATCATGCAAAAACACTGATCTGTACGTAAATTACAAGCTTTAAATTAACTGCTGATAATTATTTTAACAATTTTAAATATCTAATGACTGTATTTAAGTTTTATAGGCCTAAAAGAGATTTTCATAATTGCATATCTATAAAAGATAATCTGCTGTAAAGCTCTGAAATTGAAAGGTCATTTCAGTGGGTTTTACATGTGGTACAGCTTTCATTTCATTTTCACTTTTCATTTATTTAACAGGGTTGTGATTAACACTAAACTGCATTTAAAAACCAGATCTAAAGGCTGCAAGCTTCAGCTACAGCCATTTGAAAAATGCTGTAAAGAATGATGGCAGTGAACAAAGCCAGTATAGACTCATGGCCTATGAATTGGTGCACTCTGCATGAACTGGTAAGAAAACAGATACCGCCACATTTTTAAAAACAGTAATGTTGCATATTTTTGTAGAAAGTTCTATAATTCTATCACATATTGGACCTTGACAGCCCAGCAGCCCCAGCCTGAAACAAGCATTTTTACAGTAGCTCCTTTCCTTTGCCTATAAGCCACCTTTCTTCTGATTGACTGCCTACGCCTGTGTCTGTGCTCACAGCTGGAGCTGTGCACCCAGGATGACCATAGCGATATTCCCTCTCTTACATCATACAGAACCAAGAGCAGAAAAAAGATGCCTGAGGTTTTGGCTTCAGTCTGTTTTGAAGGTTGTAAATATAAAAATACGATGCGACTGGGTTTAACAACATTTTATTTTCAAACTGTTGTAGTATTGCTGTATTGTTGATGAAACGTGAAGGAAATTTGAACAGTTACTGACCAATTCTGACATTTTTACTCCAACATACCTGCACAGATAAAAGCTAGCATGTAAATTTTGCTAGGTGTGTATCCTTACAGTAGTTGTGTCCTGCAGATTTGCCCACTGATGGAGGACAGATGTGGTTTGTGTGCGTGGGAACCAGCACAGAACCGTCTTGGCTACTTTCTCTGTGTGGGACCTTTGGACTCATCAGTTTAGGGTTATCCTGTGCGTACACTGTGTACTGTATGCGTGTGGGTGACTGAGTATGTCAACTATGTGTCGCTGTAGGAATGTGTTCTTCTGCAACAACAGGAGGATGTAGGGTTATTCTATCCCGTCTCCTCTCCATTCCCCCCCCCCTCATCGTTCTTCTTTTCCTGCTCTCTTTGTCCTCCCAGAGGAGACACTGAGCAAGATCACAAGAGAGGCAGGCCTCTCACCAGCAAGAACTTCTGAAGGCTTAAAGACTGTGTGAACTGAGGCAAATGTTACAGGTCACGAGGCCATTTTCCTGCTGTGTGTTTCCATGAGAGTGCTTCTGTGTTTGTGTCTATTCGGTCTTGGTAACTCGATGTCCGGTCATGCACACATGCTGCTTCCACACAAGAAAATGAAACCATATGTGTCTTGGTGATCAACTTGAGAACACATGCTACTATTGCTGCGACAAACCGCCCTGGGAAAGTCCTCGGCCACTGAGATGCCCACTGCTGCCAAGACACACACTGAGCCACAGGTCGCTTTCTCATGAGTAATCTCTTAAAAAACGATATGTTACTGTATATCATATGTTTTTAAAAGCCTGACTCCCTGCCCGCAGTGGGATTCCTAATTAAAGTTCAGCAAAAGTAAACAGATTCATTTCTCCATGAATCAAAACAAGCTTTAGCCCTGAGCGATTAAAGCAAGCCCAGAGCAGATTGTGTGCGAGGGTGTTAATTGAGGTGTTATAAAAAAAACATTGCAAAACAGATTTCTAGGATTTCTTTGAGGTCGTCAATTAAGACGTTTAGCTGGGGAATGCTTCAGGGAGGTCAGAGTTTACAATGGCAACCGCAGACCGGCCACCCTGGAGCAGAAGGGCGTTCGGTGTCTAGCTCAAGGACGCCCATGTGTAAGCATTAAAGATCAAGCATACTGCCCCTGGTGTTGAGAAGTCCACTTTGATAAAGCCATACATCATGTTTTTTTGGGGGTTTGAGTTTCAAATATATTAAATGAAGTGTATTTTAATTGCAACTTTGACTGTGGGAAAGTTTGTCTTTTACTCAATCAGTCAAGATGCTCTCAGCTTCTCAGATGTGAGGAGTTGCTGCAGCTCACATCATGACAGTTGCCTTTCATTGCAGATTCAATATCTTTGGGCTTTTACTTCTTTATTGCAGCGTGGGCTCTCAGTAATCGTGATGTGCATTTTTCAGTATTTTAATGGAAAACCACAAGTCAGTTTTTCCCCAAGTAATATTAAGAGAGTAATTAATAATGGTTATAAAACAGTGTGTTGCAAGAAACACTCCTGGCACCATTTACCTCAAAATGTGTTCAGTTGAGTGCTTTTATTTTGGAATTAAATCAGTGTCTGCAGCTGATGTTGCTGTGAATCCTGTGGAAAACCCCAAAGGGTTGTGCGAACGAGTGTGTTTCTTGCCAAAGTGTCTGTGATCAGTCAGTCGGCTACGAAATGTGTATACTGCAGTCTATTCTGTCTCGCTTCTCATCTTTGTTGTTTCTGATCTGGTCTCATCTTCTCTGCTATCTTTTGCAATCACTCCACTTGTCCTCACATGTGTTATTAAGTTATTATGTTCACAGTTATTATGGCTCATTTTTTAGAAATTAGTTTCTGTACCCAGTTTGACCTATTTAGTGCACAAAAAGGAGTTAAAGAAACAGAAACCACCTATTATCTCTCTCTTATTGTCCTTCAGTCTACCTCTCAGCTCCTACAATATGTTCTTCTGTCTGGATAACAGATTTTATCCACATTTTTCTCTAAAACGAATTGTTACAGCTGTTGAGTAGGGGTGTAATATATCACTATAGCAATATATTGTTATTTTATTTTGTGACCCAGTTATTAATTTGCTCTGTAAACAGATTCTCTCAGCAATTTGACTCATTTGATTTCAATGTTCATAGGATTGTTCAAAAGGAGACATATGTGGACTAAATGCTGGCCAAGGAAGTGGATACGCTTATGATCTGGAAAGGCCTGTGCAATTGTCCTGTTGAAACAGCCGGGTATAGGTTTTGACACCTCATCACTGTACCTCTGTACGGTCAGATTTTCACCAAGAACAATCAGATCAGAGACGGTGCTCTCATTAACTAGCAAGGCTGCTCCAATAGCTTAGACATGCCTGCCAGCATCCAGCATCCTAATACCCCGACCTCACTCAGTCATGGCGCTGAGTGTAGCTTTTTCGGGGGGGGGGGGGGGGACCATTGGTTTTGAATTGGTGTTCAGTACACAAATTGTCATCACTGACCAAAACCAATCACCCAGAACTGAAAAGAGCTCACACAGAGATTTTAGTAATGCACCGAGAACTGCAAAGATTGAAGATGTATTTCACTTTAACTTAAAAATTGCACGTCTTTCTCTTTCTTTGTTTCCCTACACCACCACATTTCGAATATGTTGCTGCTAGACACCAAATCTTTCTAGAAAAGTCAAATTGAAGTTCTTAGACAATGTAATTTTTTTTGGAACGAACTTGCATGAAAATACTTTTCCCCCATTTTAAAGCTTTATTATCGTTTTTACCATTCAAATGATTTGAGTAGTTTCATGGTAAATGCCAACATCATGTAATGGAACCAGTGTTGGAAATTTTAACCTACCTCTGAAAAATGTTCTCTGGCCATACTATCACACTTTCAAGCAAATTCAAACTCTCAGAATTTTATGCTGAACTTCAGCTACACTTTTGAAACGCCATATTCCTGAAGTCATTGTAGCAAATATTTGGCCTGAAACATTTGAATGACATACAGTGGGGCAAAAAAGTATTTAGTCAGCCACCGATTGTGCAAGTTCCCCCACCTAAAATGATGACAGAGGTCAGTAATTTGCACCAGAGGTACACTTCAACTGTGAGAGACAGAATGTGAAAAAAAAATCCATGAATCCACATGGTAGGATTTGTAAAGAATTTATTCGTAAATCAGGGTGGAAAATAAGTATTTGGTCAATAACAAAAATACAACTCAATACTTTGTAACATAACCTTTGTTGGCAATAACAGAGGTCAAACGTTTACTATAGGTCTTTACCAGGTTTGCACACACAGTAGCTGGTATTTTGGCCCATTCCTCCATGCAGATCTTCTCGAGAGCAGTGATGTTTTGGGGCTGTCGCCGAGCAACACGGACTTTCAACTCCCGCCACAGATTTTCTATGGGGTTGAGGTCTGGAGACTGGCTAGGCCACTCCAGGACTTTCAAATGCTTCTTACGGAGCCACTCCTTTGTTGCCCGGGCGGTGTGTTTTGGATCATTGTCATGTTGGAAGACCCAGCCTTCGTTCTCACTGATGGAAGGAGGTTTTGGCTCAAAATCTCACGATACATGGCCCCATTCATTCTGTCCTTAACACGGATCAGTCGTCCTGTCCCCTTGGCAGAAAAACAGCCCCATAGCATGATGTTTCCACCCCCATGCTTCACAGTAGGTATGGTGTTCTTGGGATGCAACTCAGTATTCTTCTTCCTCCAAACACGACGAGTTGAGTTTATACCAAAAAGTTCTACTTTGGTTTCATCTGACCACATGACATTCTCCCAATCCTCTGCTGTATCATCCATGTGCTCTCTGGCAAACTTCAGACGGGCCTGGACATGCACTGGCTTCAGCAGCGGAACACGTCTGGCACTGCGGGATTTGATTCCCTGCCGTTGTAGTGTGTTACTGATGGTGACCTTTGTTACTTTGGTCCCAGCTCTCTGCAGGTCATTCACCAGGTCCCCCCGTGTGGTTCTGGGATCTTTGCTCACCGTTCTCATGATCATTTTGACCCCACGGGATGAGATCTTGCGTGGAGCCCCAGATCGAAGGAGATTATCAGTGGTCTTGTATGTCTTCCATTTTCTGATGATTGCTCCCACAGTTGATTTTTTCACACCAAGCTGCTTGCCTATTGTAGATTCACTCTTCCCAGTCTGGTGCAGGTCTACAATACTTTTCCTGGTGTCCTTCGAAAGCTCTTTGGTCTTGGCCATGGCGGAGTTTGGAGTCTGACTGTTTGAGGCTGTGGACAGGTGTCTTTTATACAGATGATGAGTTCAAACAGGTGCCATTCATACAGGTAACGAGTGGGGGACAGAAAAGCTTCTTACAGAAGACGTTGCAGGTCTGTGAGAGCCAGAGATTTTCCTTGTTTGAGGTGACCAAATACTTATTTTCCACCCTAATTTACGAATAAATTCTTTACAAATCCTATCATGTGAATTCATGGATTTTTTTTCACATTCTGTCTCTCACAGTTGAAGTGTACCTCTGGTGCAAATTACTGACCTCTGTCATCATTTTAAGTGGGGGAACTTGCACAATCGGTGGCTGACTAAATACTTTTTTGCCCCACTGTAGCTTAAGTAGTTCTCTTTTTATCTAGCTGTTTGAAACTGGCTCCACAGAAAACACTGCAGAGTAAAGCCTTGAAAATGGCCCTGACTTCAACACAAAAATATTTTTTTATGAGCAACTAATAACTGCAGAGATCTGAGATTTTAACGTTTTCCTATCAAGAAATGTATCGTTCGTGATGGTCAGGCTGGAAGCATTTGGTTGGAAGACATTGAATGACCATCAGCCTGAAAAAAATCATATCTTAACCTTAAATATCTCATATCTTAAAAGTTATTGGTTTGAACAGCTCGTAAATATAATCTAAAAGCTGTTTTTCTTTATTTTTCAAAACACACACCCGAGACCTGCGTTTAGGTGACATCAAAAGACAACACTCTCCCTGAACAGGCAACGCACAAGTTCTAATAACAGAACATAAGAGGGAGTAGCAGAGACATTCACCTTGTATGCCTCGTCTTTTTTCATTCCTCATTTACCCCGCTCTCCCTGGGCGGCGAGCTGAGCTGCTTGGATTATGCGATGCTGTAACATAGACGGAGCTCATCCTGCATATCAGTCCATCAGCATTAACACAGTGCATGTTCAAACAAATACCTCTGCTCTTCCTCCGCTGTGGTTTCATTTCAGACCTGGCCTCGCTGATAAGGCTTGCTTATTTGCATGGATGTAGCTGTTTGGTCCCAGGGAGATGAACTGCGAGAGCACTGATAGAGTGCACCATGGGAAGTGTGTGCGTGTATGTGTGTAGGTATCATTCTGTGAGCAAAAGTTGATTCTTTGTGTCCTTCACTTAAAGAATGCAGAAGATGCGCCACATATAATCAATATATATGAGAATAAATCCTTCTTTAAAGAGTAATAAAACCATATAGCTGTCATGGTAGAGTGAGCTTTATCAAGCCAGGGCTTCATTACTGTGTGAGCATTAATATCAGCTGCATATGCTGCTGAAAGAAAGGCTGTGACACAATCATTTGTATGGGCATGTCAATAATGTGCTGCCATGCCTGTTGATGCGGCATTAGTAGACGGCTGTTGCTCAGAGCCCAATCAGCAACAATGCACTTGAGTGCTAGATGGTATCGGAAAGCTGTCAGAGCAGCGTAATAGGAATATATGGCCACTTCGAGAACACAGAGGCAGGATCTTTTTTTCTCCGCCTGCTGCTCTCTCGCCACATCTCGGGCTCTATTGCTCTTGTCTTGTCACTCTGAGTCTCTGCTCGTGTTTTAGTCACTCTTCTTTCTGTCAGGAAATTGCATTTTTCCTATCTTAGGCAGCGTGCGTGAGGCACGGCGGTTTGGAATGACAAAGCTTCATTGTCCATTTAAGGCTGCAGAGACGGAATAGGCCACAGGCGGCAGCAGCAACGTCTGCAATCTTTATCCCAGTGGTTATCACATCCATGTCATCAGTGTGTGATGCTGCTTCTTCATGACTTTCTGATGCTTGTTTTGTGTTGAATATGAAGATATCATCCTTATCACTGTTGCTAAAACCATAACTTGCTACCCTGTTTGGTGTGTATGTATACTAATCAGACACTTTATTAGGTCCACTTGGATAGTACTGGATTGGAACCCCATTTATCTTCAGAATGGCCTTAATTCTTAATGGCATAGATTCAGCAAAGTGCTTTTTTTGGGTAGATGGGTACAATATGGTTGGACGTGGTCAACAGCAATATTTAAGTAAGCGGGCCCAGTATACTTTCTGTTTTTCAGACCAGCCTATATAAACTCTAGAGAAGGCTGTCATGGCTAAATACATTCACTCCTGTGTGATTGGCTAATTAGATATTTGTGTCAATGAGCACTAACAAAGTGGCTGGTGAGTATAAAGTTTACACAATCCACCTTTTAAATTCTAACACATGGTGGTTCTTTCTGCACTCGCCATTTGCGGAAGTTGATATTCCAGTATTGGACACTGAGATGTTCCAATAATAAAGTATGCTATAATAATATAATAATAATAAACTTTATTTATAAAGCACACTTAAAAACCAAGGGTATGCCAAGGTGCTTAACAAGTAAAATAGAGTATAGGAGGAGGATAATAGAAATAGGACCAAAGCAAGTACTAAATATGCAAACAGATAACTGTCACTAATACATAGGAAAGCAACAGGTACAGAGCAAACAAGAATTTAAATGAGCATAGAAGTGCATGATATAAAATCATAAAAGAAGGAGAGTGCCACCACTCTCTCACCTTTACCGTTTACAAAGTCATTTTTTTTTTTATCTTTAATGAAAGAATGGCTCTGTCTCCAGACGTTGCTTTGTAATTGGACACTTAATAATATCGGGACCAAATGATTGTGCTGCGTTTTTGGTTATTTGGGACTTGGTAGAAGTTTATGAAGTCAGGATATGCAGTTGATTAGATAAGCTGAAACTCAAATTATCCATCAGGGAGACTGAGTCACTCCAAGTTGAATATTCACACAATAACCAAGCAAATGGAGTTTATTAAATACAACTCTGGCACCAATTATACCAGTATATTGTAATGAATGCGAATTACAGAGCGCCTGAGTGTGTGATTATTGTTCTTACAGTACAGTGGATCTGCAATCAGACCTGCTCTGGAAGGTTCCACTCGGCCATGAATGGAGGGGTGTGAAGTCCACAGGGGAAAATGCATGGATCTGATTGGCTAAGGAGAAGGGAAAGCTCTAAATCACACAGTGGTGTTCTTTTGCTGCTACAGCGTGTGCGTGTGTGTCTTCACAGGGTTTTCTTACCCTCTGTTATTCGCAGATACAGTATCTCTTCATCTCGCTCTCATACACTTCTCAGAGGCATAAATGAAAGTATAGAAAGCCATGAGAGGGAGGCGAGAGCGGGGGTGACTCTGGCTCTGGGGAGCAAGTGAGTTAGAAAAAGCCAGGAGATGAGATCTGAGCAGTGGAGTGTGGCTGTTGTGTTTTGGACTTTCATCATGGAAATATTAGAGGTGAATTGGATGATGAAAACATTTAATGAAACAACGTAAGAAGACAGGGAAATATCAATTACAAAAACGATTCACACAACAGTTATTATTATTTCATGTTTGGAGTGTGTTGTTTTCAACTGGTGATAAAAAGCTGTTTTTTAAAGAACATCTTGATAATCACGCTTGATTGCTTTTTCATGTTACAACATTCTCTCACGTTTTGTTTGCCTTTCTCTGTCCAATCAGCAGCCAGTGACATTTCTGTCTCATTGATTTGATTTTCCGTTAAAACGGAAGTTCGAGTCATTATTTTTAAGGGCTTTGAGGTAAATGTGTTTGCAGTTATTTAAGAAGTAAAGTTCACTTGCTTTTTATTAATTGTGCTTACTGCAGTAAAGCATGTTGGAGCTACACTCTATGTCTGATATTATAAACAGAAACCTAAATGCAGATCACTTTGCATGCACAATTCATATATCTGAAATATACGGGAGCCAGATTAGTCATTGTTAAGTAAATGAGTCCTATTTTTACCCAGGGATCCCTAAGGGGCTCCCAACTACCAACGGTTCAGGGTCTGACAGGGGCCCCTAGCCAGCAAGGAAACTGCCGCATTCTCCCAGAACAGAACACATGAGAAACTCCCGTGATCCCATGGTTGAAGTGTTGAAAAGGACATTGTCTAGTGTAAATGAACCTGCATCCCTATGTGTCTGGAGGACTTACAGCTGGCCTCATTTTCTTCCACCTTTCCAAATGGATCATAAATCAATATGATTTCTTTCATAGTTCCTAGATAGAAGCTCTTGAAATTTTGAATATACGCCTGTTTGCATGTGAGGACTCACCTGTAGTGATGAACTTTACATATGTTTAGTTGCTTTTCTATTTTTTTTTTCTATTTTTTGGTTTTATGGCACCCATATTTTATGGTTTAGTTTCAAAAACACAAATCGTTGATACCCAAGCCTGAGCTAAAAATAACACAATAGCCAGACTTAATCAGGTATCTGAATAACGTGTAAACAGGCAACAGGACATACTGATGATACTAATGTTTTACAGTATAGTAATGTCACTTTATTTATTTATTTATTTATTTATTTATTTATTTATTTATTTATTTATTTAAAAAAAAAATAAATATATATATATATATATATATATATATATATATATATATATATATATATATATATATATATATATATATATATATATATATATATATATATATATATTTATTTATTTTAGGGGTGCAACGATACACAAAATTCACGGTTCGGTTCGGTTCGATACTTTGGTGTCACGGTTCGATATTTTTTCGATACAAAAAAAATGTTCATGCCTTTTTAATTTGTCATTTATTAAAATTATAAATATATATTTTAACTCAAAAGTACAGTTTTTAAATTTAACCCTAACCCTTGTGCGTGTTTTTTATTTTGACAGCGAATGCGCACCTGCGGACCACTTATGTGCAGCCCTGGTTATATAGCTCGTCATATTGCAGCCACAGAAATTCTTTTGTCCATGAAACCATAAAGCTGCACTTTCTTTTTGCCTTATAGTCTGATTTGTCATAACTTCTCCGTTTTGTGGTAAGCTTTTCTTTGGCTGTCACTTCTTCACCCTGACCTGTCTTATTTGGCTCAGCAGAACTGAAATGCTTTTACACACGGACTCACATAAGCTCAGCGATTCTCTGCGCGATCAACCTCTCACATGTTTAAGCTGCAGGAGATTTCACTTGTCATGTTTGCATAGTAAGCTAACGATTAATAAGACGATGTCAGAGGAATTGGTGCACAAATTATCATCACTCACAGATCAGTGCTGTCGCTCTCTATACACAGTTCGCGCGATTGCAAAGTGAAAGCAAAAAACACAAGCGCAAATTCAAACGTGATTTCAATATGTCACATATTGACAGTGGCTCACCGATGCCAATGACATAATTACCCAGCTACATTTCTGAAAGAATGCAAAAGCATTGACATATATTTTTCCTTCCTACAATAGCCCGACGGGCAGGGCAGAGATAGATTTTGGTAGCCCGACTGAAAAAAATCGCTAGCTCCAGGACGTCGGGCTAGCGATATTGCAAGCCCTGTATCTGATTGAGGAATCACTCATCTTTGGAAAAGAGAGTTTATTACAGAGAAATGTCTCTTTCCAAAATAAAAGCTATACTATCCGCTTCTTCTGGGCTATATTCTCAGCAGCATAAGGAGAATCATGTGCTAACAGCTGTCTAAATGACTCGGCTAAAGTTAGTAGCATGCTTGTTGTTTTGGTCTTTGCACTAGGATGATGTCTGCGTAAATGTGCAGTCATATTCGTTGTGTTCCCGCTAGTGCTTTCAGGTTAATCTCGTTGAAATGACCTTAACGCCACAACACGGCAAATCTCCGTTAACGAGCTACCGCCGATCGCCCCGTGTGTGGGGCTAGACGGCCAACACGTTAACGAGCTAACTGCGCTAACACACTAGTTCCCACCAATGTAATTGAGCATTGCATGGCACATCCAACATACTGTTTTACTTTAGTCCATGACTCGCTTACCTTCAGGGTCATACGTCACATGAAAACCAAAATAATTCCAAACGCCAGATCTGAATGAGGGTGGGGGAGGTCCATGTGTCTTGCTAGCTTGCCCTGCGCTCTTCCTTCTGACTATGCTGTCTGTGTTGAGTGCTCAGTGGATCTGCGCTCGACAGTGCAGCCTAGGCGGAGTAGTCGAACGCAGATTCACTGAGCGCTCAACACAGACAGCATCGTCGGAAGGAAAGTTGATAAAATAAATTACAAATGTTGTATTGTTCGATACATATGCGTACCGAACCGAAAGCACTGTATCGAACGGTTCAATATCGATACGAATATCGTTGCACCCCTAATATATATATATATATATATATATATATATATATATATATATATATATATATACATACATACATACATACACACACACACACACACACACACACACACACACACACACACACACACACACACACACACACACACACACACACATACACTCAACAAAAATATAAACGCAACACTTTTGTTTTTGCTCCCATTCCCCATGGGATGGACGTAGAGACCTAAAATTCATTCCAGATACACAATATAACCATCCCTCCCAAACAGTGGTCACAAATCAGTCCAAATGTGTGGTAGTGGGCACATCTGCTATATTGAGATAATCCATCCCACCTCACAGGTGTGCCACATCAGGATGCTGATCTGACATCATGAGTAGTGCACAGGTGTACCTCAGACTGCCCACAACAAAAGGCCACCCTGGAATGTGCAGTTTTGTCTCACAGCAAAATGCCACAGATGCCACAAGCAATGAGGGAGCGTGCAATTGGCATGCTGACAGCAGGAATGTCAACCAGATCTGTCGCCCGTGCATTGAATGTTCATTTCTCAACCATAAGCCGTCTCCACAGGCGTTTCAGAGAATATGGCAGCACATCCAACCGGCCTCACAACCGCAGACCTCGTGTAACCACACCAGCCCAGGACCTCCACATCCAGCAGGTTCACCTCGAAGATCGTCTGAGACCAGCCACCCAGACAGCTGCTGGAACAATTGGTTTGCACAACCAAACAATTTCTGCACAAACTGTCAGAAACCGTCTCAGGGACGCTCAACTGCATGCCCGTCGTCCTCATCGGGGTCTTGACCTGACTCCAGCTCGTCGCCGTAACAGACTTGTGTGGGCAAATGCTCACATCCGATGGCGTCTGGCACGTTGGAGAGGTGTGCGCTTCACGGATGAATCATGGTTCACATTGTTCAGGGCAGATGGCAGCTGAGAATGTCCCAGTTCTTGCATGGCCAGCATACTCACCGGACATGTCACCCATTGAGCATGTTGGTTGTGTGTCACCACCACCCACAACAGTGATCAGTGAGATGCTTGGCTACAAGTTGAACAGCGACAAGGGGCAGTACCCTCCATGGAGAAGGAGGCTAGAGGGCAAGATCAAAGTAGCACGGAGGGAGGTTAGCCAACTAACGGAGTTGCAGCAAGGTGCGACAAATAAGGTGCCTAAGAAATACAGCAAGCTGTCCATACCTGAGGCCTTGGAATCTGCCAAGCAAAGACTCACAGCCTTGGCCAGCCGCTTGAGGAGGTACACCAGAGAGATAGAAGGCAGGAGAATAAACCAGCTGTTCTCCACAGAACCAGCAAAGGTGTACTCTCAGTGGCAAGGGAACAATAAGAGAACAGCACCACCAAGGCTGGAGATGGAGCAATACTGGAAGAGCATATGGGAGAAGGATGCAACCCATAACGGCAATGCTCAGTGGCTAGAGGATCTGAGGGCAGAACACAGCGACCTCCCTGAACAGGGTCCAGTAACCATCACAGTGGCAGATATCCAAGAAAGGGTCTCCAGTATGAAGAGTTGGACAGCACCAGGGCCCGACATGGTTCACGCCTACTGGCTGAAGAAGCTGACTGCACTCCACGAGCGTCTGGCAGCACAAATGAACCAGCTGCTAGTTAACGAGAGACACCCGGAATGGCTAACCGAAGGTCGGACGGTCCTGATCCCCAAGGACCCCAAGAAGGGACCGGTCCCCTCCAACTACCGACCAATAACCTGCCTCAGTACTACATGGAAGCTCCTGTCAGGCATCATATCGGCTAAGATGAACAGGCACATGGGTCAATACATGAGCGGGACACAGAAAGG